>NC_137877.1:14504490-15006990 GCF_963924005.1 Protomyctophum bolini | reverse complement strand
TGTGAGCTTTTAGATCGGGGGGAGGTGTCAAATTGCCGGACCGGCTTTGGAGATGACTTGGTGGAATACGTGTTGGTTCATGGACAGTGTTAACATCCTGGTATCTCCCAATGCATTTCAATGTTTTCTGCTTATTGACAGTGGTGTTAATCAGGGGTGTGGTCATCTCACCCCCACATCAGTGCTGGCACTCTTCTCTAGATTGGAGGGTGCCTAGTGTTGTAGAGGAGAAGGAGTGTGTTGTTTAGTCTGTATTTAAGAACACTATTTTAATGGTATTTTTGAGTGGTGCAACGTACAACTCCTATAGAGCATCGCAGTCCCGCCCCCTTTTATGATGACAACAAAGACACCAAGTGGCTCTTTTGCACAGCCTAACACACACACACACGCACACTCGTGTTCTCGTACACTACAATACAGTACAGTAACTATAACAATAAATGTATAGTTGCACCGCTCAGTTCACACAGGTCTGATTTTTATATGATGATGTAGCAATTGCGAGGAGGGGCACCTCTGCCAGGACCAGTTCTCTCTCTGTGTGTGTGTGTGTGTGTGTTAGCATGGTATTTACCATCCCATTGGGACCATATGAAACAATGCAACATGATAACAGATTGAACCGTCATTTATCACTGCTGTCTCACTAATGCAGCTTTGTGTGTGTGCGTGTGTGTGTGTGTGTGTGTGTGTGTGTGTGTGTGTGTGTGTGTGTGTGCGCGCGTGTGCGTGCGTGCGTGCGTGTGTGCATGCGTGATTAATAACCACTCAGGAATGTCAGTGCATTATTGTTCTGTTAGTACAAACACACACACACACACACACACACACACACACACACACACACACACACACACACACACACACACACACACACACACACATACACACACCTATCTAGCAGATGCTGAATGTGTACTTAGTATTGTTTCATATTGTTTAAATAGAACAGACAGATGTGTAGGATGACCTTTTAGTAGTGGTCAGTGAGCTGGTGGCTCTGTGGGAGATGATGGAGCAAAGCAAAGTGTTTTACTGACATCTATTGGCAGAAAGCTGCTACTGCAATTACAAATGACAATTTAGGCTTCTTACCACAGTCTATCCCCCTTTTTGAAACCAGCTCCTCGCCACTCGCTCTACAGATGCACTTCCACTCGGTTTGAGCATAACATAACATAACATAACATAACATAACATAACATAACATAACATAACATAACATAACATACCACCTTTATTTATATAGGATTATAGTTTTAACCTTTAGATTGGTGGCAGTTGGCTTTAGAAAAGGATCAAGGGGGCCTAAATCACTGCAAACACATGTGTGTTGCTAGCTCTGGTCCATAGCCTTCTACTGCTATGAACCAGAGCTAGTGCATTGCTGGGACCAAACACCATAACATCAGTCTTGCTGTCGTTAATGTTTAAAAAGTTTAAAGCCCGCCATGCTTTTACATCCTCCTGGCATGCGAAAACTGTGACTACACTAAAAACTATGACCAACCCTAAACTTATTTCTAACCTTATCCTCAGTAAATGTGGTGGGCATGTTGTAATTGTTGCCACAGACATACAAAATACAATACTATAACCTAATATTACCGGAAACGCATAGAGCTAGCCCTGAATGACCAATTGACCATAATAAGCCTGTAACTCTGAGAGTGTACAAATGTGGGTTTTTTGTACACTCTACGGCCTCCCTGTGAGCTGTGGCGTTAGCTGAAGCTAAATAGGGCCTTTACTGTTCCTAATTTAAAGTTTAAACGACATGACATCAGCTTGTGACTGTGACTTGTTCCTGTTCGCGGATGACTCTGATGTACAAGCTCACAATGCGTTGCGATGCAATGTAATGATGAATGAATGATGAATGAACTTGTAGATCGGCTATTTTCTAAAGATTTTACAGTACATTTTAAACTTGTGAAATGTTACATTCTGCATAACGAGTATAGGTCTACTTTTACTTTTGGTACTTTATGTAGGCTATATTTTGACGCCAATATATACTTTTAATGTTTTTCAATGAATGGCCAGCTTTGAGTGTTTGTGTACACAAATATTGAAGACGAAGAGAGGAAGCAAATTGTGATTGGCCGGAATGAGATGATATATGATGATTAATGTATGATAAGAGTCGCCCTCACTTCTCATATTTATTTAATTAAAGTATCGATACTGCAATGTAATTAGCCTAGTGGGTAATGCATGTTTTATCATAATGATCTAAATCTACAAAGTAACTTAAGCCTAACTAATTGTAGCGGAGTAAAAAGTAGGCCTACAGTATTTGCCTCTGTGGTGTAGAGTAGGCATATAGAAGTAAAAGTACTGAAAACTGGAAATAGCCTAATCCAGCAAAATAAAAAAGTAGGCTACTTAAGCTACTTTACTTCAATGGTTCCCAAAGTGGGGTCCAGGACCCCAGGGGTCCTTGAGGGAGTTCCAGTGACAGTTCGGAACCAAATGGACCCTTATGAGTCTGTAGAGTGTACAAATGGAACCATTTTGTTCCATTTGTACACTCTCAGAGTTAAATTAACTTTGATTTTTACAATATATTGGGGGTCCCAGTCTCCCAGAGATAGAATGCCATTAAATGGGGGTCCGTAGCCTATAATGCATGTCATACTGTTATGTTAAATTAAACGGGTTGAGAATCAGAGCCATAATAAAAATCTTCTCTGCCGTATCTTTTCAAATGGGGTCCGCAGGCTGATGAGGGTCCATTTGGGGGTCCTTGACATGAAAAAGTTTGGGAACACTGCTTTACTTTACAGTTTACACCACTGTTTTTCAAACATTTTCATGGGTGCCATCCCAGCAAGCATGGTCAGGACCTGGACGAATTAGTGATGTCTTGATTAGGGCCAGATCAAGTCCCTGACCACCCCTCACACTGACTGTAATTGAGCTACAGTGAACCATTTGATTGGCCAATGGATATGTATCTTATCTTACTTCATGGCTATTGTTCACAACTGCATCGAATAAAAAAAAGAAAAAGAAAAAAAAGTCAAACCAGATCATACTGTAAAAAAAAAATAGGTCAGATCTGGCCCAGAATATCACCCGATTTCAACCAACATACCCTATATATTCTGCCCACTAACTAAGATACACGTCCCTGGATGAATCAGAGAGAGTCCGATAAACTTAAGTCAAATCATAACTAGTCTGATCGGGCACAGAATTAGCTACATTATTTCAACTGGTGAAGACGTCCTGGAAAATACGTAAAGATCATCCCTGTGATCTGGCCTAGTCCTGAACGTAAAGATCATCCCCGATATGAGCTGTGATCTGGCCTAGTCCTGAACGTAAAGATCATCCCCGATATGAGCTGTGATCTGGCCTAGTCCTGAACGTAAAGATCATCCCCGATATGAGCTGTGATCTGGCCTAGTCCTGAACGTAAAGATCATCCCCGATATGAGCTGTGATCTGGCCTAGTCCTGAACGTAAAGATCATCCCCGATATGAGCTGTGATCTGGCCTAGTCCTGAACGTAAAGATCATCCCCGATATGAGCTGTGATCTGGCCTAGTCCTGAACGTAAAGATCATCCCCGATATGAGCTGTGATCTGGCCTAGTCCTGAACGTCACCGGAGCACGTCATCATGAGTGACGTCATCATGATGTCATTTGGCTTGCTGGGAAATGTTTTGTTTAGTTTTCAATTATTATTAACGGTAGCATACTTCAAAACATTTTCAAATAACATTCCCCAAAAAATCTAAGTTTTTCATAAATTAAAAAAATGCAATGATTTTTATTTCTTTTTTTCCCTCAGTAATTTCATGAATAATAATAATAATTTAAAAAATCAATGATTTAGAAAACACATGTTTATTTTCACTAGTTTGGGTCCCAGGCTCACTTTTGTGAGTCTTGCCTGCCCTCTTGAGCTAAAAGGTTTGGGAACCACTGAACACTGGTCAGCAGTTTTCAACCAGTGGTCCGGGGACCACCAGTGGTCCCTGAGGGGCTTCCAGGTGGTCCCCAGCTAAATGATGGAGAGTTTCTAACCAAATGGACCCACGAGGGCCCCTGGGCCAGTACTTTTTTGCAGGGTCCCCATAGCGCACGTGCGTGTGAAATTGTCATGTTTTACGTGTTTTTTCTTTATAACCTAAATTTAACAAAATCAACAGCCAATGAAGGGACCCAGGTGCCATTTTCAGGGCCTCGACTCAAACCCAGTACTCAGAGTACTGTACCGTCCAATTTCCCCGAAGTGCCCCTGAGAGCCACGGGCAAGGGCCAATTTGGCCCTGCTTCTTTTTATTGATTGAAAAATGTATTAACAGTTTGCAGAATTACAGTACATTTTAAGCACAAACTCAATACAAAGACTGTTAACTGTGAGTGGACGACCCAATTAAGCATTACACTTCCACCTTGTTCAATTCATCAAAACATTTAGAGACATACAAATAGACACTTCTATATAGTTAAAGAACAGAACAGGAATTCATCATAAAGGAAGCAAAAAGGGAAAAGATAGGCCTACAGTGAAGGGAAAAGGGGTCTCTTGAGAGCATAAAATTAAACCAAATGGACCCGTAAATCAAGAGTTAAATTGTTGTTTAAAACATCTGCATTACTTAATTTACAAGAACTCCACACAATTAGAGAATGTAGAAGAATTGTTTGCAACGTTTGTCTGTTCTGTTGTGGTCAACGTCAATACAGCCGTAGATTTTATTGTGAAGTCCTGACCGGAAGTGCCCTGTGTGTCCGCGTCTTGCGTCTTGACGCTGTTGATTCTTTTCCCTGCATTTCAACTAAAAACCGTTTAGTTGTGATTTCTGTTTTCTCCACAGAAACAAACTGGACCATCTCTGACCAACATCTTTTAATGCTGGTTCCGAACTTCCGATAATAACCCAGCTGTGTATGGGTTTTTTATTGCGTTACATTTATTTATTTTATACAATCCCGTGGTGTCGATTCTTCCACAGGGTAGATTTATTTTAGATTGTGTGGCATCATCTCATCGGGGGGAAAAAAGAACAAGAAACATTTGTTCCAACTGTAAAAAAAAAAAACCAAAACGTTTCTTCGCCGCCCCAGCTAGCCTTCTCCTTCTTCACAACAACAATGTCTGCCTGAGGTAAGAAACACACAATGCTTTTATAACGTCAAATAAATAAATACAGGGAGGGGATTAGAACGACACGTATCGTAGCCTATGTGTGTGTGTTGAGTTAAAGGAAAAATAAATGTAGGTCATTGTCTGTGTGCCAACTGCAACCCAACCAACCAACCAACCCCCTTTATTTATAGATTTAAAACATCCACGAGATTTTCCTTATTGTGTATTGTTGTCTACGTTTTCTTACTGGTCTACATTACATTATAATGATATATTATAAAACAGCATATAACTCATGCATGTATACGAAGCCATATCATCATCTGCATTCTGCAGCCATGATCACATGGCTTCGTATAATATGAGATAGCCTATGCTGTTTTTAAAAAAACCACACACCATTAGCATTTCTTATAGTTTTCTACTAGTCTACTATATCTACATTACATTATAGTGATACTATATTACAGCATATATCACATGTTATTATTTGAAGCCAGCTCTTACAAATATGAGAGTTAAAAAAACAAAAACATCCATGATATGTTCTTATTAGTTTATTTCTACTTGTCTACAGATTATCTGGTTTCATACATATATGCTGTAATGATATAATATATCATTCTAATGTAATGCAAGACATGTATGCTGGAGACAGACAGAGAAGGGGGTGGGGGGACCAACCAATGGTGTCTGGTGTCTTCAATGTCACATTTTTTGTGTGGGTGATGTGGATTATCACCATTCTTCCTGCAGACAGACACCCTAATATACTAACAATTTGTTATTGAATGACGGTGATGATTAAATATTAAGCAGGCAGAGCTGTGCAAGGTGGTGGTTATTTATGTATGTGTTATTAATTGGTTTGTAATGATCTGTCTCTCTGCATGGGGAAATAATGAGCAAGCATTAACAGATTTGGGTCCAGCTTATAGTGCTGCAGAGTGTGTGTGCGTGTGTCAGTGTGTGTGTGTGTGTGTACTGCAGCACTGACCCCACATGCACTGAAATGTGAACTATATCATCTAAAATTAGCTCTTTGTTGTTATTAATATTGAATAAAGAAACTGTTCATATGATGTTAATGCTATTGATAATGTATAGTGATAATAGATAGGTTAACTTAAAGTGAAATGCCCTCAGCAATCAACTAACGATTATCGATTATTCTATTAATCGGACCCATCCCTACAACTTAGCTGAATGAATGTACTCTAATATATGATGCTACATTACAGAAAGGTAACAATATTCATAATAAATAAGTTATTAGCATATACTATTAGTACTTACCTATGGAACGGACAGCCTTGAGGAACACGTGATTAAAAAAACAGCTGACATAGGAGGTTTGATCTGCACCCGGGACGGATAGCATTCAGCATTAGCCTGGCAATGCTAGCTAGTAGACTACTAGTAGTAATTTATTTAACCTTTTAGTTTCTTCTATTTTCACCCCACCACAACGATGTTCCTAAACCAGTTGGAACAAATTAAAAAAGGGCTAATTTCTTTCTTTCTTTCTATTTTCCTTTTGACATCTGCTATAAATTCTTTATTTACCTTTTTATTCAGGGAAGGTTCACTTAGCTCAAATGTCCCTTTTTCTGCAACGCCCTGCTTCACAGTTACATACCGGTACATACACGTATAGCCCCCTGGGAGCTGACCAGTACAACCACAGTCTGATACTGTTGTACTGGGAGCTGACCAGTGCAACCACAGTCTGATTCTGTTGTACTGGGAGCTGACCAGTGCAACCACAGTCTGATTCTGTTGTACTTGGAGCTGACCAGTGCAACCACAGTCTGATACTGTTGTACTGGGAGCTGACCAGTACAACCACAGTCTGATTCTGTTGTACTGGGAGCTGACCAGTGCAACCACAGTCTGATTCTGTTGTACTGGGAGCTGACCAGTGCAACCACAGTCTGATACTGTTGTACTGGGAGCTGACCAGTACAACCACAGTCTGATTCTGTTGTACTGGGAGCTGACCAGTACAACCACAGTCTGATACTGTTGTACTGGGAGCTGACCAGTACAACCACAGTCTGATTCTGTTGTACTGGGAGCTGACCAGTACAACCACAGTCTGATTTTGTTGTACTGGGAGCTGACCAGTACAACCACAGTCTGATACTGTTGTACTGGGAGCTGACCAGTGCAGCAAGTGCATGTGAATTTCCTCCATAAGAATTGAGATCTCAATTCTCACACGGTTCTCATTTTTTCCATGGAAATATTTATTATCTAATTTGTCTTTAGTCTTACAGTTGCTGAACATTACTACGTTCAAAATGTGGCACGTGGAGCCAACTACTGTGGCTTTAAACAGACAACATCAAAGTGCTTGACTAAAACCTCTTGAAGTCTCTCTCTTGTAGCAAAAACACGAGAGTTTGTAAAATGAATTGGACAGCCAAGAATTGCGCAGCACTAGGCTGCACGATTCTTGCTCAAATTTAGAAATTAGATTGCATAGTTGTCTAAATCTAGATCTCTTGTCTTTTTTTATTTATTAATTGTGCAGCACTGTAGTGCAGTCTAGCCATAACAAACGGAGGACTCCTGAATCACTGCCCTCCACACCCTCTTGTCTAGCATCGGTGTCTCGTTGTTAGCTTAACTAAAGTGTTCATTCGTGTGTGTTCACCTATAACGACACTGCAGAGCTCAAGAGCCTGATGTGAGACAAGAGCCGCCCAGTCGATAGTTACTTTAAAATCCTTGCTAAAGAGATACTTCTTCTCCTTGGCCTTCAGTGTCAGCTGAGGTAGCCCTGTTTTTTTCTCACTGGGGCAAATGTTTTCTTGTTTGTGCTTATTATATGGCCTGCTAATGTCTGTTTATATTGCACTGTTTGCTCTTTTGTTTTCTTTTCAATGGGTGTGTGCAATTCTGCAATATCTATTATGCTCACAAACACATTTTTGTGCTATACCGTCAACATGAATAATAACAAGACTGGCTCCTATAATGCCATGACTTCATGTGATCTCTCCCAGACTTCATGAGGTCAGTCTATGATGACAGTTGTCTGTGACTTAGGATTGATGATGACTCCATATTTGGGTAAATTTCAGTGCAATTCGACCTCCATTCACAACCTAGAGAAAGAGAATGCTAGCAGATGATCATCTATGTCCACATATTTGGGCAGTCATTCTGAGTAGGGATGGTTCCGATTTAATTTCTCATTTTGGACACATGTACACATCCCTAATTCGGAGCCACTTTGACTTACATTCTAAGAAAATGTAATAGTTAAAATTTGAAATAGAATTATGGAAAATGTGTGGCATATTCTCTGTTAGCCCAGGGAACAGATTGCTCCATCTTATAGAAGGCTACTTCTTAAACCAAAACAAAATAACACAATTCTTAAATGTATTCTTATTTATTTATTGTCCATATGAAAATGTTGAACTTCCAAAATGAACAGGATCACAATTGGATTGGAGCCTTTCCCCCAGACATATCAAAATACCCCCTCATAGCAATATGATATTGATATCTATGCCTCCTGAGTCCTGGCATCTCTTTATATCCTCTTGACCTCTCAAAAAACCCTCCGTGGACCACAATGGAAACAAGATTCGGCTTTTTTGTGTATAGTCCACGTTGTCGTTTTCTAAATTGACGACACTTTTGTAAAAACATTTTTTGGAGTAAAGGTCGTCGGAATCAGGACTCGAACCCACGACACACTATCATGCTGGATTACCAGCCAAGGTGCCTGGACCACTAAGCCGGCCCAGGCCCACTTTTGTCAAGTTTTTAAACTGCCAATATAAAGTATCTGTCATTCAGACAGCAGGAGTGAGGAGTTGATGATAAACAATGTATTTCTGTACAACAGGAGAGTCCCATCAGTCTTCTGAAGAATGTCGATGGTCAACATGGAAGCAACCAACATTCTCCCCATTCTGAAGAAGAAACTGGCCTTCCTCTCAGGTACACACACACACACACACACACACACACACACACACACACACGTCTTGCATGCGCAGTAGTGTCGCCTCTATGTGCCACCGCGTGTGCAAGCTCACGTTGGTTGAAACCGTTTTATGTATCTGGCCCCAGCTGTACACTTCCAGAGCCACGCTTCACGCTTTTAGTTATCCCTCTCAGTTCTTTCGGGGGTTTTGACTTTCGGTGTGCCAGCTTCACAGTGCAGTAGAAGGTTATCATGCCTACTTAGCAAGAAGTTTCTTTTTCGTTTATTTATTACACACGAGAGCGGTCGTTGATTGAGCACTCTGTGGTCTCACTCTGTGGTCACAGTTGTACAACATTCGGTTTCACTTAAAATGTTAATTTGCGGAAAGAAGTGTGGTCAATCTTCTTCAGTGTTGCATTGGTCAATGCACACAGAGTACCACACCGTCCGTCCACCCAAAGATTTTTCAGGAGCACGCACACACATGCACATGCATCGATTACAGACCGCCCTTAATTTCACACCTCAACCCAGGCTGACATGTGTTCCACCGGCGTGCATTAACATGGGAATGAGCCTACAAATGCATATCAATGGTCCATTGTGTGACCTATACTGTAGGTGTTAAGGCCCATTGTGTGACCTAGTAGTACTAGGTGTTAAAAGCAACGTGACACGTGGAGCATCCCTGCCGTCCCACACCAAAAGGGATAAAATCAGCAATGAAACACTGATCTTCATTACCTTAATAAATATCTAATTTAGCAGAGTCTGGGGGTTCATATATACCAAAGTGCATCTGGCGCTGCCGAGCGTCTATACATTATGAATATGAACGCGTGTTGTCTTTCCGCTATGTAATTCCGAGATTTTTTCTGCCTGCAAAGTTAGATGTTTTTTTTATACCGGTCCAGAAAATCTGAGAGCAGGTCCCCCGATCTTTATTTTTTGGATACGATGTGCGGAAACAGAATTGTTCATTGTGGCAAATATGTGCCGGTGTCCCTCTCTGCCGGTATACCGCTTGAGTGGACCCTCATCTCAGAGCTACATAGTGGGGCCCGAGGGCGGCATCTGTCCACAGTTGGATCCCATTTACACTGGCAGACAAATCCAGCCTGAATTAAATTAGATCTGTGCCACATCCAGATTGGAATCTGGTTTGTTTAAATGAGTCGAAACACAAACAAGTCACATGGAATCTGATTTTTACAAATGCGATTTGAGCCGGATTCCATGTGACATTGTTTGTGTTTTGACTTTTTTGGAACAAATCAAATGCCAAGCTGGATGTGATCATGTGGCACAGATCTGAGACAGTCTGAACACACAGATCTTTGACAGATCCGATCTGGTCACTTGCCAATGCAGTGTGAACGGTCAGGCTAAAATAACCGATTTGAGAAATAAATCGGATCTGAATCTGATTTTACTGGACGTGTCTGCAGTCTAAATGGGTCCTTAGTGTTGTGCGGGAAGACTGGTGATGTGCTACCCGTCCTTCCGTTGGGGGCTCCTCGGCCCTCACTGGCAGGTGAGCCAGGCCAGTTAGGATACAACAGTACGTCCTCCCGTTGGGGGTTCCTCACTGGCAGGTGAGCCAGGCCAGTTAGGATACAACACTACGTCCTCCCGTTGGAGGCTCCTCTGTCCTCACTGGCAGGTGAGCCAGGCCAGTTAGGATACAACACTACGTCCTCCCGTTGGAGGCTCCTCTGTCCTCACTGGCAGGTGAGCCAGGCCAGTTAGGATACAACACTACGTCCTCCCGTTGGAGGCTCCTCTGTCCTCACTGGCAGGTGAGCCAGGCCAGTTAGGATACAACACTACGTCCTCCCGTTCGGGGTTCCTCACTGGCAGGTGAGCCAGGCCAGTTAGTATACAACAGTATGTCCTCCCCCTGGGTGTTCCTCACTGGCAGGTGAGCCAGGCCACTAGGATACAACAGGACTGACAACAAAACAGAAATGTGTGGGGAGGATCAATTAGCATAATGACTACAATAAGCCTCTCCGACCTACTTACATTGGTTGAGCGGCATCACCCAGGGCTCTGTGCTAGGTCTGTTAGTATTTCTCTCTACACCAAATGAAATCACATCACTGAAAGTAGCCATACATAGGTTTAGTACACAGCATTGTGAGCTTGTAGATCTTAAGACGTTGTTGTTATAGGTTAATACTGAACAGTGTGCCTTGGACTATCTTTATCTGTTTGCCTACAGCACCTATATGTTTTTTACAGAGGAGAAAATGACCACTAAAGGTGATGTTTTGACCAGTCTGAGGAAGAGCCACTTTGGCTTGAAAAACGTCACCTTTGGTGGTAATACGGAAAGAAAAAAAAAAACGTTTAGAGTGTGGACTCTGTTTCTCTTAGTATGTGACGTGTCTCTTCCCAGGCCCAGCACCTGGTACTCTGGATGTGCGTGTTTTATTCACTGTTTGTTTTATACAGTAACACGTTAAAATGTTGTACAACAATAATAACGGTAGTATTACTCCATCTTACTCCACTGCTAGGCTACGGTCCACAGCCCATTTGTGCCAACATTCACCAGTAAAAAGTGTGACAGGAGATGACGGGAGGCGTGTAGAGAGGGGAGGAATTTATTGCAGAGAAAGTACTTATCCTCCAATAGTGACTGTGATTCTGTGAACTCACTTTGCTGTATCGCTGAACGAGGCTGTGTTTGACATTACAATTACAAACACTACAGTGCCACAGTACTTGTATTATGCCTTTTCTGCGCGGTCCAGTGGCTTCACAACCAAAACCAAGATAAGGAACAAGACGCAGCCTGTGCAAAATAACATCAGAGAGACACAGTGAAATGTACCGGCCCCTCCCAGAGTTCATGTAGAAGGTAATGAATTCAGGAAAACCCATGTACTGTATATATTATTATATTAACATTTACTACGACTTACAATAAGCAAAAACAGAAAGCATGGCAATACATCACATACATAAAAAGTAGTTATCATGAAACATGCGTAAGCTAAGAGCGTAACAGTGGAATATCTTTATAATGAAACTATACATATAAACTATACATACTATACTATATATAGTATAAAGTGCTATGACTACATAAAATGCAAGTCTGTATAAAATGCTATCTAAGTCTACATACAGTTCTATCTAAGGGGCTAGGGTAAGTGCTACGGGCCATGATGGAGTCTGAAGAGGTGGGTTTTTCAGACTACGGCGGAAGATTGGGAGTGAGGCTGCAGTTCTGATTGTAATGGGAAGTACATTCCATAGTTTTGGAGCCAAAAAGAGTTTGGGACGTGTGTGGAGCGTTGTCCCGGCGTTTTTAGTGAAGGCACTTCCAGCTTCCCCGCATTGGCTGATCTGAGTGCGCGGGACCTGTTGTGTAATTTAACTTTCATAGATCTATTGGTTATAGGCCTATTGGAAATCTTAAAGGTTAAAACCCAAATCGGCTGCAATTATTCCCAATACCGCCGCAATCAAAACAAGTCAAAATGGCGGCTGTTCTATAATGTGGGCCAAACTGATTAATCTCTCGGCCTCTAATCCATGCTTCATACTGGAGCACCACACCAGGGCCGTGTGCTGTGCACTCATGCATGCGAGGCGCCACGAGTGAAGAACGGTGTCGCTAGGAGCTATTTTTAATGATTTTTAATACAGGGACCTTACTGTGTGGAACAGCCTTCTACTTAAGATTAAACTGTCACAATACAGATGGGGGTTTTAGAGGCCAGGTCTACTCTGGGCTTATCTCTGGCCGGGCTATGATAACCAGTTCGGGAAATGATAGGCTGGTGTTGTATGGCAGTGACTGCTGCTCAAACCTTTTTAATGTCAAGGACCCCAAAAGGAAATGTATGTGGCTGCCCCATCTCAAAAATATTTTGTGCCAGGAACCTTTAGAAGCAATGATTTGAGTTCAAATGTGTTCGCTTTAGAACACACACACACACACACACACACACACACACACACACACACACACACACACACACACACACACACACACACACACACACACACAATGTGAATCTGTGTACTGAATAGAGCAACTTAAAAACTGCCTGGGGTGTTCACATACAGTAAGCCTGAAATTCCAAAAGTTATTTTTGAAAGTGAAATATTAAAGTGTTTCTCACTTTATTCCCTGGATTTGTCTTCTCCGTCCATAAAATCTAATCAATCAATGAATCAACCAATCAACGGCATTACGTAGAATTTCCCCCCGTATCGCTACTTCCGAGTGACATGGGAGTTGGGACATGTGTTTTGTCGTCGTGTTGAACAGACTTGTGAAGACAAATATCCCTTTGGAGACGATAAAGATTATTATTAACCCAACCTGACTACAACTAAGATGAGAGAACATATTACTCCAGTTTTGGCATCACTGCACTGGCTTCCGGTTGTTTTTAGGATTGATTTTAAAATTCTTTTACTTGTCTATAAAGCTCTCAATGGCCTCGCACCTTCCTACCTAAATGACTGCCTGCCTAAATATGTCCCAAACCGCCCCCTAAGGTCTTCCACTGCTGGCCTGCTCGCGCTGCCGAAAAAAATGGCAACTAAAAAATACGGGGAAGCAGCTTTTTGCTTCTATGGGCCGTCGGCATGGAACAAACTCCCACTGTACCTTCGTCAGGCAGCCTCTGTAGACATTTTTAAAGCTCAGCTCAAGACCCACTTCTACAACATTGCTTTTAATTGAGTTTTAATTTGCACGTTCCCACCCTGCCCTGACTGATTTGCTGCATGTGGTGTTTTTATTATTATTTTATTTGTTTTTATTTGTTTTTATTTATTTTATGTTCTTATATTCAATTTTGTTCTTTGCCATTGTTTTATCATTTTAACTACTTATTTTTATTGTATTCTATTTTTGCCCTGTGAAGCACTTTGCGCTACATTTATGTATGAAAGGTGCTATACAAATAAAGTTTATTATTATTATTATTACAACAGGCTTTATGTCGGCAGACTGATGTGACGGCCCGCCCTGGAGAAAAGAACGCAGTGCCAGTGACCTGCAACACGCCGGTTATCAAAAATCAATGACCTGGCTATGATATGATGTCTATAGCCTAATTAGTAGTAGACATGGGCAGGGTGTGATTTGCTGGCGGTGGGGGATCCAAGCCTCGAGGCACGGACGCATGTTTTCTTCATAAACTAACGACCTACTTCATTTTGTGTGCATCGGGTCAGAAACTGGTCTTGTGAGATGAAGTGGAAACTGAGCTACACTTCCTAACCGTCATGTCCACTGTACCAAGACATCAGAGACACCTACTTCCCACAGATTACAATCACCCAAGGAGAGTTTGAAAACATGACCAATGACTCCCATATCCGCTGGGCGAAGTACAACGATGTGCAAACACAGCAGCTGTCATATGGGAGAAGGCTATCAAATGGAACACAACCACCCTAAAAACTAATCATTGTGTGTATTCCTGCACTATCTGCATCGAGTGATCTTGGTACATAGACATTGATTTATTGGAGATTCTGACTTTCAAATGTACATACATTTTGTTTTGATATTGTTCCACTTTTTGCTTTGGCAATGTAAACGTATGTTTTCTAAAGCCCTTTGAATTGTCTCACAGAAGTAGTGGGGAATAGCATATTGTTGCTGTCGGGACGGGCAGTCAATACGTTATTAATCGTATAGCCTATTTCATTCTGTTATTTTCTCTATTAGCCAGATGTATAAGCTGCTGAGGAATGCTTGTCTTCTTTGGTTGTACAATACATCACAGGCCTGATTTGTTTACTAAGCCTTTCCTTTTTCAAGTCCAAAGTTCATGCGAAAAACACAATTAAATCATTAATTGGAATAATTTTAATTCAAGTAATAGTCAACTAAAATGTTGTGATGGTGACAGCCCTGCCTTTCATGTCTGTGCTTGATTTTGACAGCAGATTTTGTAAAATTTGTAAAATGACTAATGCCTGATTTTACACTTGGTTGCATGCTGAAAATAGCCCTGAGCAGTGAGCACAACCAAACATAAATGGACTTGTCTTTTAGTTCGACTGCATCTCTTCTCCACTAGTCCCTTTTTAATCTATTTTTGAGTGGTGCAACCACACCTACAACCAGCAATGTCCGTGTACCTGTGTACCTGTATCAGTGGTCATGAGCACGAGTATGTGACTTATTAATACCAGTAGGGGGCGCCAGAAACAGAGAGAGGGGTAGTGCTGTGCCTGCTCTGCCTGCTAATGAGAGAGAGAGGGGGGGGGGGGGGGGGGGGATTGCACCACTCAGTTCACACGGGTGTGATTTTTATCTACGAAATTGTAAATATATGTCGTCTTAGCTTAGTTTTAGTTTTCGTCGGTATACGTTTTTTTTGTTGTCATAGTTTTAGTCAACTAAATCAGTGGTTCCCAAAGTGGGATCCGGCCGTCCGGGGACCCCCAGGGGTCCTTGAGGGAGTTCCAGGGGGTCCCCAGCTAAATGATAGTTAGGTATCCAAATGCACCATTATTGTGCTGTAACTCACTAAACTCAGTGTACAAATGTAACCAATTTATACACAGTTAAATTAACATTGATTTACATCAGGGTCCCAGAAATAGAAATGCCATTAAATGGGGGGTCCGTAGACTAATGCATGTCAAACTGGGGGTCCTTGAAATAAAATGGTTACTGCTAGAGCCGTAAAAACTTCACTTATGGGGGTCCCTGGCATATCTTTTCAAGTGGGGGGTCCGCGGGCTAATTAGTGTCAATTTGGGGGTCCTTGGCATGAAAAAGTTTGGGAACCACTGAACTAAATCAACACTGCTTTGTTGTTGGTCTTCCTGCTGACGGCAGCCATTAGGCCATCACAGTGTTGGTTCCAGGTAACCCCCTCCCCTCCCCTGCCCCAGGGGAGTTTGGCATGCATTTTACGAACACCAAAGTCATCAAAGTGCATGTGCACACACAGACATCAAAGGGGGCTTGCTTGAGCCCCTGCCCTTTTTACCCATCTGTAAAAAAATCACACCCGTGTTTAGTGAGTGGTGCAACTCCGTATGGGGGTCCGTTTGGGGGTCCCCACGCTTCCAGAGCCCCAGGAACGCGCCCAGGAGGCAGGGCTGGTTCCGGCGAGCCGCCCCGCATCCGAAACGGTTGAGAAATGACAGTTACCATGTTGGGGTCCCCAGGGGTCCCTGTACTGTACTGTCACACCCAAAATCTTCATATATATAGTTAATATGTGTGTGTGTTAGGCTGCACAACAGTGACACAGAAAACCAACCAAACGCACATTTCTTGCTCGGACACCATACAATGCTGTCAATTACCGGAAGGCAGCATTGAGGAGAATTGCCTTTTTTCCCCGAAATCTCCTGAACTTGAACGCAGTATTTTGCGTTGAAAGAATTTGTCCTCTGTGTGTGTAGAAATCCATGTTGTACGCTGCATCTCCAGTAGTTAGACTAGAGTGTGGAGTCCACGTGCTGAGAATAAGCTGATCTACAAGCTCAGTTGTGAGCTTGTACATCCGCTATTTCTTTGAGGGGCGCTAGCCCCCCTCCTTTATCCAGCTTTAAGTACAAACATTAACAGTTTGACTGCAGTGATTAAACAATCGTGTTCCAGATCTCCCTGCCTAGTTTTCACTAACCTTTGAAGAGCCACTGTGCCGACTTGATCATTGCTTGTCATGAAAATCCGCTTTAAAACGGTGTAATCGCTTGTCGTAGTGTTGAAAGATATTCCAAAGTGGCGTTCACAGCAACAGAGCGGAGGAGGAACACGTGCACTGTGCCCTGCCGCCGCCATTGCAATGCATTGGGCCTCAATTTCCCAGAACCCTTTGCATGCCGGTGCAACGGGTGTTTTTGCGATGACGCATCACCTATTCCACTCTGTCCGATGGAAGCCCTGTATGTCTTAAAACGTATTAATAACGCAAATTTAACTGTCTGTCTGTCTGTCTGTAGGAGGGAAGGACAGACGCAGTGGCCTGATCCTGACCATCCCGCTGTGTTCGGATCAGACCAGCATGGAGGAGCTGAGCACCACACTCAACTACCTCCTGTCTATACCCAGGTACACACACACACTCACACTCACACGGCGGCAGCAGTGGCGGCTCAGGGGTAGAGTGACTGGATGTTCGATCCCTGTGGGCTGACTGAGTTAGTGTCGAAGTGTCCTTGACCAAGACTATGAACGCCTAATTGCTCCCAATGTGCAGGTTGGTGCCTTGCATGGTTTCCACCGCCATCGGTGTATGAATGTGTGTGTGAATGGGTGAATGTAATGCACAATCTATGTAAAGCGCCTTGGATAAAGGCGCTATATAAATGCACCATTTACACATACACTCACACGCATAACATGGGTGTACGCACGCATGCACGCAAAAATAGTAACTATCTTGTTCCGCTGTGTCTTTCACAGTGAGAAGTGTAAATCTCGTGGTTTTACCGTCATCGTGGACGGTCGTAAATCTCAGTGGAACATCGTGAAGACGGTGGTGCTGATGTTGCAGGTAGGACGATATTAATTCCGACACCAGTCCAGTAGGTAGGTAGGACAACATTAATTGTGACACCAGTCCAGTAGGTTGGTAGGACAACATTAATTGTGACACCAGTCCAGTAGGTAGGTAGGCCACCATTAAAGGTGCAATATGTGATATAATTTGTGTTAAAATAAGTGTTGGATACTAAATGGCTCTATATTCAGATCATTGCTGAGTGTTTGTTCAGTAACGAGGATCTCCCTGAGTGTCTCTCCAGTCTCCATCTCTTGCTTGAATGCATCTTCAGGTTGGGAATGGGATATACATTTTATACATTCAGGAGAGTGTATATTAATATTATATGATACAGGATGAACAAGCGATATTGTGAGTGATTGAACAAAGATTTTAGTTGTTGAACTGGAACACTATACATTTTAACCTGATAAATTGATGCTCCCTCCTGATTGGAGACCCCTTTCACTGAACAAACATTACTATCACAACACAATGTAGAGCTTTAACAAATCTTTTAACAAAAAACGCTTAGTTTTAAAACTGTGACATTATCTTGACTGTGTGTGCGTGTGCGTGCAGAGTGTCATTCCAGCAGAGGTCTCCTTGGTGTGTGTGGTGAAACCAGATGAATTCTGGGATAAGAAAGTGACTCATTTCTGCTTCTGGAAAGAGAAGGACCGCCTGGGCTTTGAGGTGAGATCCTATTGGCTGTCTGTGCACCTTAGTCCCACCCCCTCGCTATGATTGATAACCAATCAGACTCTGACTTAATATCTCAATTCGTTTGTCACACCACTACTGAGATGTATAGATAAGTTATCAAATGATTAGTTATCAAGAAGAGAAGAACCAGAAGAGAAGATTTCCGTTTGAAAATTATCAAAATGATTCAGCATTTTCCTAACCTGTCTGAATAGCTAATGCATAAAGATGATTGTGATGCTGTATTAACAAATACTGCTGGGTGACCCTTCCCAGGTCCCCTGGGGGCCCCCAGACCGCATTTTGAGAACCACTGCTGTAGTTAATCAACGGAAAATACGACACAAACTACAGATAACAGTTAACCTAGTCTCACATAGCCAGACAATTATTCCACAACCTCCGAATACTATATAGAGTCTGAAACTACACCTCCCGAAATCCGAGTTGGAAGCTGCTATTTCCAAACTGTCTCAGTGCCACATGACGCCTTTGGACAACTCCCCCTGGTGGCCAAGAGTGCCAATGGCGCCTTTAGACGCCTTTTTGAAAGAAAAGGCGTCTTTTTAATTAATCCATATTTAGAAAATTCCTCTGATCTTGTGTGTAGGTGTTGATATGCACATTACATTTTCTTTATTTTATTTATAATGGGCTTCGGTGGCAACGAGGGCCAAAACTGGTGTCCACCAGGTGGCACTGAAAAATATATTTTAAAATATCTTTACATTTAATAGCAAGCTATATAGTATATGCGTAGATGATTTCTATTTATATTAGGATACATTTGCGTGACTGTAAAGACGAAACGGAAGTGGGGAGGAGGCTTCACTTCCGCTTTATATTTTACTCATGATAGAGCTTCCGTTGCTCCAGACTGTATGACGGAAGCATTTGAAAATTGTGAGAGGCAGGCAACAGTCTGGCAACGCGAGACTACTTCTAACCTATCTGCCTTTCTGTCTGTCTGGTCAGGTGATCCTGGTTTCGGCCAATAAGCTGACGCGTTACATTGAACCTTGTCAGCTGACTGATGAGTTTGGAGGAAGTTTAGATTACGACCACATCGACTGGCTCAACAAGAGGCTGGTAAGTAGCTCATTCTACAAATGTCTTATAAATCAGTTTTCTGAAGATAAACTCATGTTACTCAGTGTCAAGGACCCTTGAAATGATGTATTTAATCATCACTTCGCCTTACGCCTTTTTTCTTTTTTTAAAAGCCATTGGAATGCATTGGGCCTCAATTTCCCAGAACCCTTTGCGTGCCAGTGCGACGGATGTTCTTCCGATGACGTCATCAAATCGCGTCACCTATCCCACTCTGTCCGATGGAAACGAATTAAACAATGAAAACACGTAACTCGTTATTGGGAGGGAAGCTGTTCTACAGTCAATCAACTCGTGTTGGGGAGGGAAAGTGTTTTAACTAGGTATATAGCTGGTTATTCTAGATCAGAGGTTGTCAACCTTTTCTGCTTCAGGGCCCACCCATCCCACCACTTTACAAATTGACTGCCAACGACGGAAATCTGCGTCGTCTCAAACCCAACACTTGACCTCCATGGATGTAGATCGTCTGGTGTTATTACGCTAGAGGGTGCTCTCCGCCAACCTATGAATGATGCTATGACTTGCAGAGAAGAATACACCCGGAAATCACGTGAACAAATAATAAATCACACCTGTGTGAAGAGAGGGGCGCTCTTATCATACATCATCACATTCAGTGCTCAACCAATCAAATCATCACAAAAATGTCATTCCGGCCAATCACTTTTGGCGTCTTCACCTTTCTGCCCTCACTTTTATCTTCAATATGTACTTTGCTCAGCCAATCAAATCATCGCTATGGGGTGATCAGGAAATCACAAGCCAATGTTTGTGTTCACACAAACCCGGAAATCATTGAGGGGCGCATCATACATCCTCATACATCACATTCTGTGCTCAGCCAATCAAATCATCACAAATGTGGTACACACAGACACACAAACCAGCAATGAGCTTGTAGATCTGCAATACCATTGATGAGGTGTTTATAAATCATGCACTCCTGGAACGTTCATAATGCCCTAACTCCCACCTGATGTTGTGTGGGAGTTCCGACTTCTCCACACCGTACTGAATTACTGCTAGATTGCATAACGTCTTGAGACTAGGACTCAGGTCTAAGATGTGCAGAGGTTCTCTACTTCTAACTGAACCAATGCCAAAAACAAAGCTGATTCCACGGTATCGGACAAAGATGATCCGTTCTCCCACCTTGCAACAGCACATCAGAACAGGCATATTACCCATATTACCCTTGGGCTCAACCGTCTTCCAGGAGAAGGTCTCTGGATTGAACTTCCACAGATCAAATAAGCTTGGGTCGTCGAAGTTCAGAACAAACCCACCATATATGTACAGTTCTCCGTTGTAAGCAAAGGCTGAATGACAACAGCGTCCTTCTGGAAGAGGCTGTGCAGAAGGCGTGCTCAACCAGCAGTCATTCTCCGTATCAAACACTCTGATGTTGTTGGAGCAGATTGTCTCGTCTCTATAGCCACCAAATACAAACATCCTTGTCCCGATGATGGTGGCAGTGTGACCTGATGAATGAAGTCCCGGAGTGCCTCTGGTGTTCAGTAAAGACCAGACCATTGTGGTGCTGTCCAGCTCGTACACGTCGTTAAGGACTCCAGCCTGGTTGTGTCCTCCATAGACATACATGACCTTCTCCAAGACGCAGGCTGAGTGCATCTCCCTCCCCTCTGGCACGGTCCCAGAAACCCTGGGGTTGAACCATCCATGGGTGTCGACATCAAATACGTACAGGACATTGCAGTACCCCCGTGGCCTGTTGTTATTACGTCCCCCCCAGAGGTAGACTACATTGTCTATCAGCACAACCGTGTGGGCGTAACGACTAGAGGGAGCCTCTAGGTCAACCTCTCTACCACTTGTCACTGTGGACAACGTCCTCCAGTGCATAGACACTGTGTTGAAGACTTTCACCTCGATTGGATCCGTTCCCGTGCGCCATCCGAACGAGTACACCTTTTGCCCGACTGCAACGACAACGCTTACAGCGATGCTCTCTCCTACTTCCAGACGCTCAGTCCATCGCAACATTTCACACCAAATCAAACAACTATTCCTCTGTAAAAGAACGGAGGTATGTTGCATGATCTACCACTTATATGGTGGTACTGAACAAACATCACCGTGAAGCTTGGCTAATCCGTGAAAGATCTTTTTTTTTAAGGGGGGGGGGGCTAGTGTGTGATAAGAAATGTCAGCTGTAATCATATTCCATCATATACACATGACTTTGGATAGAAATGAGACAGTAGAGGCCTGGAGAGGGGAGCTGTATATGTGTCTGTGACTGTGCCCAGGTGAATGGTCGTTATTGATGCTCATTAATACATCAAGGAAGGCAATTATCTTTGCAATGTAGTTAAATAAAAATTGTGAAAAAAGATTTGGGGGGAAGATAAATCATTGTGTTGAAAATATCGTGAAAAATGGTATCGTGAACCTCATGTCGTGATCGTATTGTGAGTTGAGTGTATCGTTACATGCCTACTGTGCATTGAGGAAACCAGGCGTGACGAACACATCACTGTGCATTGATGAAACCAGGCGTGACGAACACATCACTGTGCATTGATGAAACCAGGCGTGACGAACACATCACTGTGCATTGATGAAACCAGGTGTGACGAACACATCACTGCATTGATGAAACCAGGCGTGACGAACACATCACTGTGCATTGATGAAACCAGGCGTGACAAACACATCACTGTGCATTGATGAAACCAGGCGTGACGAACACATCACTGCATTGATGAAACCAGGCGTGACGAACACATCACTGCATTGATGAAACCAGGCGTGACGAACACATCACTGCATTGATGAAACCAGGCGTGACGAACACATCACTGTGCATTGATGAAACCAGGCGTGACGAACACATCACTGTGCATTGATGAAACCAGGCGTGACGAACACATCACTGTGCATTGATGAAACCAGGCGTGACGAACACATCACTGTGCATTGATGAAACCAGGCGTGTTGATGAAACCAGGCGTGACGAACACATCACTGCATTGATGAAACCAGGCGTGACGAACACATCACTGTGCATTGATGAAACCAGGCGTGTTGATGAAACCAGGCGTGACGAACACATCACTGCATTGATGAAACCAGGCGTGACGAACACATCACTGTGCATTGATGAAACCAGGCGTGACGAACACATCACTGCATTGATGAAACCAGGCGCCGTGGACACATAGCTTTTCTGTCCTTTACTCTTTAAATGCCCTGTTTTCACCGTCAACTTTCATTTTTTCAATTTGGGACAGTGCCATTTTGTCTTACTAACTGGCAGCAGGTTAAATGTTTGCTGAACACATAGTGTAGTCCTGCACCACGCAAGCAACAGTCCAGCAGTGAACGTGTGGATCTGCAATACGATGAGGTAAATCATGCACTCCTGGAGCTATCACAATGTCCCAGCCCTAATTCCCACCTGATGTTGTGTGGGAGTTCAGACTGATCCAGACCGTACTGAATTACTGCTAGTTTGCATAATGTCTTCAGACTAGGACTCATGTCTAAGATGTATGTGGGATATTTTATACCGCAGCTATTTGAACTGATCTTATAAACAATGCTGATGTCAACAAAGCTGATCTCACAGTATCGGACAAAGATGATCCGTTCTCCCACCCTGCAACAGCACATCAGAATAGGCATTTCATAGTCTTTCCCCTTGGGCTGAACCTCTTTCCAGGAGAAGGTCTTTGGAGTGAATTTCCACAGATCAAATACATGTAAGCACGGGGAAAAACCTCAGAATGCCACCATATATGTACAGTTCTCCGTTGTAAGCAAAGGCTGAATGACCACAGCGTCCTTTTGGAAGAGGCTGTGCAGAAGGCGTGATCAACCAGCAGTCGGTCTCCGTGTCAAACACTCTGATGTTGTCGGAGCAGATTGTCCATGCTCTATAGCCGCCAAATACAAACATCCTTGTCCCGATGATGGTGGCAGAGTGACCTAATGAATAGAGTGCTCCTCCTCTGGTGTTCAGTAAAGACCAGACCATTGTGGTGCTGTCCAACTCGTACACGTCATTAAAGAATTCAGTCTGGTTGCTTCCTCCATAGACATACATGACCTTCTCCAAGACGCAGGCTGAGTGCATCTCCCTCCCCTCCGGCATGGCCCCAGAGATCCTGGGGTTGAACCATCTGTGGGTGTCGATATCAAATGCATATAGCACATTGCAGTACCCCTGTTGCGTGTTGTTATTACGTCCCCCCCAGAGGGAGCCTCTAGGTTAACCTCTCTTCCATGTGTCACTGTGGACAACGTCCTCCAGCGCATAGACACTGTGTTGAAGACTTTCACCTCGATTGGATCCGTTTCCGTGCGCCACCCGAACGAGTACACATTTTTCCCGACTGCAACAACAACGTTTACAGCGACGCTCTGTCCTCCTTCCAGATGCTCGAGATACATCACAACATTCCACACCAAAGCAAAGTAAGAGAACGGAGATCTGCTGCATTTATATGGTGTTGCTGAACAAACGTCACAGTGAAGCTTGGCTAATCCGTGAAGCCGATGGTTTAGGTCAGCCAATCAGGAAAACAGATGCCTGTTGATGGTTTAGGTCAGCCAATCAGGAAAACGGATGCCTGTTGATCTTCCTAAAATGGCTAATTGATCTGGCATCATGGGGTGTGTAATTAGCCCTTCACTAAGCCACACCCACTCCACTCTGTGATGTCCTTCTCACCCATTGAGATGCATGTTAACAGAATTTCTCCATCTACACCACGTGTATGTACGTGTGTACGGCTGTAATGCACGTAACTCGAGAACCGTTCGCCCCACAGACTTTACACACACATTTACACACCGATGACGGAGGAAACCATGCAACTCTGGGGGAGCCCACAGGGTTCGAACTGAGAACCTCATGACTTTCCCATCCTGCTGCTCAACCGGCCACTCTAGCCCTGAGCTACTGCCAACCTCACGTTTAGATTCTTTTTTTTAAGTGGTCAGATGGGTGTGCTACATTTTTGAGGGGCGCTAGCCCCTCCTATGTACAGCTTTTGTCTCGGAAGGAGAAATTAGGTCAAATGTCTGCCAAATATGATGTAAATTTGTGGCAACACAAAGTGCCCCTCACTTCACACGGGTGTGATTTCTTTTATGGTGTTGTGGATCTCACATGGGTCTGAAATAAAGGTTATTAGTATGGGTTCTCCCGGTCCGATCATGTGATTGGAAATCGATCACGTCATTTTCAAATGATTTTAATTGGCCCGGGAGCTAAGAACAAAAACGTGATCAGGACATCCCTAGTATCAATATTACATCCAAAGCATGATATTAGACTGGATATTGTCTGTGATTTTGGATATTGTGCTAGTGTTATATATTATGAATATATGCATTCTGCAGAACTCCTACTCGATCAAAAGATCGGGAGCAAATAAAAGCGATCGGGACATCCCTAGTTATTAGTGTAAGTGCTTAATATTGTTAAGGAAGAGGCTGATCATGTGATCTTCCTCTTGGCTCCGCACCTCTCAGGTGTTTGAGAAGTTCACCAAAGAGTCCACCTCCCTGCTAGACGAGCTGTCCGTCATGACTGACGGCGACAAGACCACTCCCATGGACAAAGACAAGTTAGTACACTAACATTTATTACAAGACCACTCCCATGGACAAAGACAAGTTAGTACACTAACATTTATTACAAGACCACTCCCATGGACAAAGACAAGTTAGTACACTAACATTTATTACAAGACCACTCCCATGGACAAAGACAAGTTAGTACACTAACATTTATTACAAGACCACTCCCATGGACAAAGACAAGTTAGTACACTAACATTTATTACAAGACCACTCCCATGGACAAAGACAAGTTAGTACACTAACATTTATTACAGGGCCACTTCACCCCTTTTGCAACCAGAACTTATTTTAATTTCAAAGTGTCCGTGATGTCCCAGACACCTCTCACTTCCTTCCTGGACTACATGTTGTCTCAGTAAGACAGCCCTCTCCCCTCTCCACAAGGTGGGGAGGGGGCAGTGCACCAAAGCATTATGGACATTGTAGGAATTCAGCAATCCAGTCAAACCCTAGTCAAACACACAGCCTACATTTATTTCTGGCTATAGAGTGCAAATTGTGCTACTGTTATCTACTACACATACTATTAACATTGAGTGACTGGAGTTTCTTCCAGCGGTGAAATGACCCTTTAAGACACTAAAAGCTCATACATACTCAAAACGACGATAGTGATTCGAGGCCGTCCTACTGGCGGTGATGTCCTTAAGCATTGACCCCACCTCACTCTGGTTCAGATGCCAAACCCCCGTGCCTGCAAAACCAAGGGTGTCGGGTCACCGCGGCGAGTGACGTAATGTTGTGTGTTCTTAACCTTTAGAAAACTACACAGCGGTGATAAGCCATCACCTCAAACTGGCCAAATAGGCCTTGACACTATTTATTGTGCATATATTTCACACACCATGCTGTCTGTCTGACTAACTGTTTATCTGTCCGTCTGACTGATTGACTGTTTATCTGTCTGTCTGACTGACTGTCTCGTCCCTCCAGGTCAGCTGACTGTAGTTTTCTGCCATCGTTTGACCCAGAGGCCGTCCTACAGACTGGTACAAACAAACTACAACCCAGTGTTTTGTTTTGTTTTCAGAACAGAGTGTCAAGTGGCATGGCAACCTAGGCTCTAGTCTGTAGTTAGTTTTTCTATATGGGTTAGAAACTACAAAGTACTACTAACTCTGTAGTTAGTTTTTATGTAAGGGGTTACAAACTACAGCAGCGTAAGAAACCTTTAACTTCTAGTGTATCGTTTCATTGTACAGATATTCTACTGTTGGATGGAAGTGAGGTTCTTATGATCCTTGATTGTGTCTGCTAATTATAAACAAATGTAGGTGTGTCAATGTGCAAGCTTAGACAGTTGCCGATATTAGTGGTTTTGTGGAAAGAAATTATGATTTACCGTAAGTTTATTCAATCAATATTCAGTCAGAATATGAATATGACTGTGTGTGTGTGTGTGTGTGTGTGTGTGTGTGTGTGTGTGTGTGTGTGTGTGTGTGTGTGTGTGTGTGTGTGTGTGTGTGTGTGTGTGTGTGTGTGTGTGTGTGTGTGTGTGTGTGTGTGTGTGTGTGTGTGTGTGTGTGTGTGTGTGTGTGTGTGTGTGTGTGTGTGTGTGTGTGTGTGTGTGTGTGTGTGTGTGTGTGTGTGTGTGTGTGTGTGTGTGTGTGTGTGTGTGTGTGTGTGTGTGTGTGTGTGTGTGTGTGTGTGTGTGTGTGTGTGTGTGTGTGTGTGTGTGTGTGTGTGTGTGTGTGTGTGTGTGTGCGCGCGCGCGCGCGTCTCCAGGTCATGAATTGCTGTCAGAGTTGCAACAGAGAAGATTTAACGGCTCAGAGGGAGGAGGTATTGTATGATGATGTGTAGATCTGCTATTTTCAGCTTGTGTGGATCCATGGATGAATTAATTCATTTATTGTATGTGTTGTATCAGTGTTGATGTCGTCAACTAAAAGTATAGCGAAAAATGTTTGTCGACTGCCTTTTTTCACTGACAAAACTAAGCTATGGTGACTAAAACTAAGACTAAATATATTGGCAATATCGCCAGTAAATAAATACTAGACTAGTAATTCAGGTGTGCCGTGCATGATAATGTTATTTGTAGGGGTGACTGACTTGAGCCAAAAATGTTTTTGAGAACCACTGCTATAGATGGATGAATGAATATTATGAATATTATTATTAAGTAAGCCTCGCTGTAAGTGAGGCAGCTTGATGTGACACCCCCTGGGCATGACGCTAGTATGTCGCAGGGATTTACCCCCAATCCAACTCTTGATGCATGCCGAGTAGGGAAGCGCTGGGTCCCATTTTTGAGTGGCCGTACACCGTCTCCAACATGTGACTTTGTCTGTCCCTATGTCTGTCTGTCTGTTTGGTTTACCAACAGGTGAGAAAGAGTTTTTAGTGTAACACCAACACTTCAGTGCACCATTCAGTGCCAGGGGCCCTCAAAGGTGCTAATCCAGCCCTGGATTAACATTTTAGTCTAGTTTTAGTCATCGTAGCTTAGTTTTCATGGAGTTTCCATTTAGTTTTCGTCAGTGAAAAAAGGTAGTCGACGAACATTTTTCGTCTTAGTCGATGAAAACAACACTGTTGCTGGTCTAATATACATAATAATATTGTATTCTATGTATCTTATTGTAGGTCCAGCGCGGTGTCCTATGAATCAATATATTATTTTATATATACAGTATCTATATATTATCTTATTTTATATTCAGGTCCAGCGTGGTGTCCCATGGACGAGGAGCTACTAGCCCAGCCTCAGGTCATGAGGCTGCTGGACTCTCTCAGAGAGCAGTACACCAAATACCAGGAGCTGTGCCGACTGCGGAACAAACGCACGCAGCTCGACGAGATCCACAGCAAGGTCATGCAGGTACTGCAGGGGACGCGCGGCCGCGCGCGCACACACGGCGAACGCACGCACACACGCCGAACGCACACTTGCAAGCACACACGCACGCCGAACGCACGCACACATGGCAAATGCACGCACGCACAGCGAATGCACACACGCACATTCCAAATATAATTTGTATTAAACCCTTGCTTTATTCTACTCTGTGGTTGCCTAGCAACAGCAGCTGTAAACATCACAGTTAATATTTCCAGCCCAATTCCTCCTTCGTCTCCATGGCAACACAAGCACTGGCACCACAACACTGGAAGCTTTCTGTGTGTGTGTGTGTGTGTGTGTGTGTGTGTGTGTGTGTGTGTGTGTGTGTGTGTGTGTGTGTGTGTGTGTGTGTGTGTGTGTGTGTGTGTGTGTGTGTGTGTGTGTGTGTGTGTGTATTTTATTATGGGCGTGTGTGTTTTAGTTTTATCTGCCTACTGCCCTAGCCTTATGCAACTTAAATAGCATTTTATGTAGACACAGCACTCTATAGTGTATTCTCATAGTTTCAATATATAGATATTCCACTGTTAGAAGGATGTTAGGTTCTTAGCTTCCATGATTCCTGATGACTACTTCTATGTATTTGATGTATTACCATGTGTTGTTCTTGCTTACTGTAAAAAGCTCTGGATTAAGAGTGTCTGCTAAATGCCTACATTGTACTGTAATCCCTTTCAATGTATTCGACCATAAAGATGAACCCATTCAGACCTGAGGCCGATTTTACAAACGCCTTACATTTGTGTGTGTGTGTGTGTGTGTGTGTGTGTGTGTGTGTGTGTGTGTGTGTGTGTGTGTGTGCGCAGGTGGTGACCTGGCTGGAGGGTCCAGGTACTGACCAGCTGAAGAGCCAGTGGGCGATAGGAGACTCCATCAGAGCGTCTCAGGCTCTGCAGCAGAAACACGAGGAGATCGAGAGCCAACACAGTGTGAGTTGAGCAGCACACTTTATTTTAGTCATCTGAAAAGTTTCACTTTCAGTCAACCTAATTTCACGAGATTTTAGTCGACTAAATCTACAGTTGGTTTTGTTGACTAAAATGTATTTCGGTGGGCCTTGATGGCGTTGTTATGGTTGTTTCACTTTGTTGCATGCTGAAAATAGCAGACCTACAAGTTCACACTCTTGTAGCTCTGCTATTTTCAGAGTGCCACGTTCTTGCTTCAAAATTCTTCCGTTTACTGAATATTGTGTAGAACAAAGTACTCAAATGTTTTACAGGAGTGGGTTAATGTGGGTTAATAAAACTAACCCTGTCCCTAGTCCCTACGTGTGTGCTGTGTACAGGAGTGGTTTATTAATACTAACCCTGTCCCTATGTGCGTGCTGTGTACAGGAGTGGTTTATTAATATTAATATTTCTGTTCTGTTTTGACCAAATACTTGGTGTAGCTTCTGTGTGAGAAGTGAACGTGATATTTGTTTATTTATGTTGTTGGTGTCTTATAATCCCGTAAGGGATGGGTCTTAACGACAAGACATGAAAATAAAGATTAATTCATTCATTCATTCAATCAATCATTCACTAACCCTGTCCCTACGTGCGTGCTGTGTACAGGAGTGGTTTATTAATACTAACCCTGTCCCTACGTGCATGCTGTGTACAGGAGTGGTTTATTAATACTAACCCTGTCCCTACGTGCGTGCTGTGTACAGGAGTGGTTTATTAAACCTGTCTAACCCTGTCCCTACATGCGTGCTGTGTACAGGAGTGGTTTGCGGTGTACGTGGAGCTGAACCAGCAGATCGCTGCCTTGCTGGGCGGCGGAGACGAGGAGGAGCTGCTGGAGCTGAAGGGTCTTCAGCAGCAGCTCAGTGACGTCTGCTACAGACAGGCCTCGCACCTGGAGAACCGCCAGAACGTCCTGCAGGGGGCGCACGAGTTCCACAGCACCGCACAGGACGTACGTATGCTCTCACACACGCACACACACACACACACACACACACACACACACACACACGGTCTTTCTCACTTATCTTTTTCTGTGTGTGTGTGCGTGTGTCTGTGTGTGTGCGCGTGTGTGTGTGTGTGCAGTTGTCTCAGCAGCTAGATGGTCTTCTAGGGATGCTATGTGCAGACGTGGCTCCGGCAGACGGAGCAGCCATCCAACAAACACTGAAACACCTGGAGGAGAAACTGAAGTCTGTCGGTCAGTAGTATACCCATTATTTTATACTTTAGCTATTGAACAATAGCAGATCTACAAGCTCATAGTGCGGCTCAGAGTGCCGCGCTACGAGCTTGTAGTTCTGCTATTTTTGAAAAATCGTGAAAATGTAGTGCAAATCATTGAATATATATTCTTTCAGGGAGAACGTTTTTAATTACTCAAATCTTTGGCAACCAATTACATATAATGTTGGGTGTTCTTGACATGAAAAGGACTGACATAGGAAACATGGGTTTTTCAGAAAACTGTCAGGATTTAGAAGGCATTTGTAGAATCGTCCTCAGGTCTAAATGGGTTAAAACAATAAAAACTGAAGTCTGTCGCTCAGTAGTACCACCTTAAAACATTTAGACCTGAGAACAGATTATACAAAATGTCTTAAATCCTGACAGTTTTCTTAAAAACATATTTCTCTATGTAAGTGGTGCTCAAACTATTTCATGTCAAGGACCCCAAAAGCTATATGTATTCAACCCCCCTCCATCTGGAAATGTGTTGATCCAAGGGACCCAAATAGCAAATATTTGAGTTAAAAACGTTCACCGTGAAAGAATATATATTCAAAGATTTTCACGATTTTTCAAAAATAGCAGATCTACAAGCTCGTAGAAATAGATGAAGCAGTGCCCGAAAATGGATTCTATTTGATCAACTCACTTCCTTGTTTTCCAACAGTGCTGCAGCTGGGCAGACGCCGGCCAGCGCGACACTTATGGAATACTTTCATTAGCAAGGAAAAATCTCGTTGTTTTGTTAATTTTATTAATTTATAGTAGCCAATAAGCGGAATAATATCTGCCTAGGTGGTCATTGTTGGGATATAATTCACCTTCAGGGTGATTAACCACCTCACCTTGGTGTCGGTGATTAAACTCCCTGCCGGTGAATTATCTCCCGACAATGACCACCTAGGCAGATATTATCCCTTACATCAGGGACACTCGAATAGCTGAACCTGTGGGCCACATTATGTTAATGGCAAGGGGCCAGGGGCCAGTTGATAAAAAGACAACATTTAGTGTCATGTAAGGCTTACATGACACTTTGGTAGAGGTTTGAGTTGAGTACTTACCTTATCATGATAGTCCAATAGAATAGAAGAGGGTATACGCATGCACAAAGTGAGTTTAACGTTGTTTAATGCAATCAGACTTTTCTGTTTGGATGTATGGGCTGTCAAGGCCAGAAAGTACTTTTTTTGCCCACTCAGTCAGTAGGCGTTCCCGCATAACTTCCAGGTATGATGATGATGTCACACGCACATATATCGGTCTATTGCGCAGTTTATAAAAAGAAAAAAAAGAACTGAAAAAACTAGTGCCTCATTGACTTCTCAAAGTCACTCTTTTATTTAGCACATGAACAACATTTAAGGAATCTGATTCTGGCAATCGTAAAACAAATGCAATACATTACAAATGTTTTGCCCGCCTGTCTGTCTGCCTGCAGAGAGCAGTCTTGCGGGTCTGCGGGAGAAGGGTCAGGTGGTGTTGGATCAGATGTCCAGCCAGCCCTCCTGGACCGAGGAGGACAACAAAGGAAGCCCGACGGCCGAGACCCAGGAGAACATCACGCACGTCCAGTCTGTCATGGAGGACATGACGCTCCGCAAGCAACGGTAACACAGAAGAACCCATTTAGACCTGAGGCCAGATTCTGCAAATGTCTTCTTCTGTTTTCTGAAAAACCTTATGTTTCTATATCAGTGGTTCTCAAACTTTTTCATGTCAAGGACCCCAAACATTGTATGTGTTCGGCAGCCGACCCCCATCTAAAAAATATGTTGTTTCACGGACCCCCCAGAAGCAAAGATATGAGTTATAAACGTTCGCTGTGAAAGAAAATATAATCAAAGATTTGCACACGTTTTCACGATTTTTCAAAATAATTGCAGATGTACAAGCTCATAGCACGGCACTCGGTGGTGCACTATGAGCTTGTAGATCTGCTATTTTTCAACAGATAAAAGTTTAAAATAATTATTAAAGTGGTAAAAAGCTATAATATGTCCTCAGGTCTGGCTCTGATCATTCTTGACTCTAGACTCTAGAGAGATTCTGTTTCGGTAAAATGTACACGTATTGGCAACAGGCGCACATCTGAAGTGGATGCACCAGATTCTAGGGGCCCTGTTTTCGCCATCCTTATCCCTAAACTTCTTTGCCTTTTTCTTACTTTTTTGGGGAAAAAAACCCATTTGCAAATTGTTCAACTAGCCGATCCACACATTGTGAGCTTGTAGATTGGCTATTTGAATTATTCAAAAATGTTTTTCAAGAAGAAGACGTTTAGGGATTAATTAGGGGTCCTAGGTTTCTGATGGGAGGTTTCTTACCGTCCTATGTGTTCCAGAGTCGCAATTTCCACCACAAATTCAGTACAGGGCTACAGTGGTTAAAGAATAAGCCAATACTAAAAATAGCCAACATCTAAAGCCGTAAAATGCATTTATCCTAAGCTTAAAGGTCCGCTGACATGCCCCGAAATTAATATGGGTGGTACAGCACATCACGTGGTCTGACTGAAAACAGTTTGAAACAGTTTGAAACGGGGCTACGGCGCTAGCAACAAGTGGCTATAGGTCAGGCTAGCGTTTTTGACGGTACATTTAGCGTCATATTGGCTATAAATGTAATTGAAAAAAATTATTTTTTCGCCAGAAATGCTTAGTTTGAATGCAATTGAGGTTGGCGTGGGTTTTTTTAGGGGAACTGCAGCACAAGCGCAAATTTTGGACTGGAGTCCCATGTTCCCCCGGTCGCCAACACCCCTGTCTGCCCGCTCTGAGACCTCTCAGCCCCGCAGCGCGACAGTCGCGACTACGGACGGTCTGCTGTTGTCTGGCCGCTGTGAGAGCAGCGCGACTACTGTTCTTTTCCCCTCTCAGCCGCAGGCTGACATGTACACCCTCGCTCTCACTCTGTAATACCGTAGTTAGTTACCACAACATTGTTCAAGTGAACTATAGTGTGTTTATGTTTGTATTCATTGTAATAATAAATATCGCTATGCCGAGGCATAGTCTTGCGGACGAGATCATGAGCCTCTACGGGGGACTGGGCATGTGTGTACACACACACACACACACACACACACATGCAATGGCACGGAATCTCTTCCCCGCTGTCATGCACTATAGCCACGGCTAAAAGTTGTGTGTCTGTGTGTGTGTGTGTGTGTGTGTGTGTGTGTGCGTACACACATGCCCAGTTCAATGCGGGGACCTGACCAGAGACTATACGTCCGTCCGTCCGTCCGTCCGTCCGTGTGTGTGCAGCCTGCATCTGAGACGGGCTAGACTATGTTGTCATGCGGAGCGACGCGGCGATAAATAAAATAATCATAGCGATATTGATTATTACAATGAACAAGCATAAACACACAGTTCACCTGAACAATGTTGCGAAAAAATATTTTTTTTAATGAGACTTTCACCCAGTATTCAAGCTAAATGTGACACCAAAATAGTAGCATAAGTTGCTATGCTACCACGGCCACCAAGCCCGGCGAGCCCGCATAGAAGTCGTTGGGGAAAGCTTTCGCCACTCTGACGTCAGAATCATGATAGCATTGTTTGATAGCAGTTATTAGCTCCCGAGGGGCGTGTCAGTCTTCCTTTAAGTTAGTATGGTCCGTCTTGCCTGTTCTATGACTGGAAGTCATAGAACTCAGAGTGCCAAATATGTACTGTTGCTTTAGTCAACGTAATTCACAGTCGCAGTGAATATGGAACAACTTTATGAAATGACGGCGAGAGCCTTCAGAGTGTAAACACGGCAAAGTGCGTGAGCAGCAGAGGTCCAAAAATAATTTCAGCCATGGTTTTGACACCATGGTAAAACAAAAGGTCATTCTCTTTTTCACCACAAGATGGCAATATGACTCTTCAAATCTCCATAGGCTCCATGGATAACCATTTGAATGGCCTACTAAGCAAATCACATTAGTTGTTATAGATCAGTGGTTTTCAACCAGTGGTCCTTGAGGGGGTTCCAGGTGGTCCCCAGCTAAATGATGGACAGTTGTTAACCAACCATATTTGATATTTAACTCTTGAGAGAGTAAAATTAAACCAAATGAACCCGTAAGAGTTAAATTATTTTTTACAAATCTGCATTACTTAATTTCCAAGATGTCTAGACAATTAGAGAATGTAGAATAATTGTTATTTTGATCGTTTGCCTGCTATAGATAGATAGATCTGGGAAAATGTATAGATGCAGTGTGATATACAGTGACATATTGTCAGTTTCGTTTGATTTGAGCCTTTAAGCTAAGCTGGTACATCTGTTAGTGTAGTACGTAAGTAGTAGTATTATGACCTTTATTAAAAGTTGAAACTTAAGTAATCTATTTAAATGTGTAGCTTGTGGAGTGGTTAGTGTCAGATTCTTTGTAGATAATCCTGTGTGTGTGTGTGTGTGTGTGTGTGTGTGTGTGTGTGTGTGTGTGTGTGTGTGTGTGTGTGTGTGTGTGTGTGTGTGTGTGTGTGTGTGTGTGTGTGTGTGTGTGTGTGTGTGTGTGTGTGTGTGTAGGTGTGAAGACATGGTGGACGTGAGGAGGTTGAAGATGTTGCAGATGGTTCAACTGTTCAAATGTGAAGAGGACGCGACACAGGTGAGACACATCACCAACGCTCAACATGTACTAATAAACAGGAGTTCTTTGGCATTAAAACAACTCCTGAAGCACATGTTTACTAGCCTCGGGGGGCCACAGACATTTTGTTTCCAAAGGAAAAAACTAAAAGGAGACCGGGCGAGCCCAGCAGGAAAAGGGGCATAGGAGGTGGGAGTGAACCTTGTATAGAGCGTCGCAGTCCAGCCCCCTGCGAGGCCACCGGAAGAGAATGTCCCGTTCATTTTTCCTTTTTTTGTTTATTGTCATGATTTTGTCAACTCGGCTTTGTCAGAGGCTTACAGGCCTTTAAATAAATATTTCATGTCAAGGACCCCCAAATTAATTGTGTATTTGGCTGCCGTACCCCCCATCTCAACATATTTTGTTCCAGGAACCCCCAGAAGCAAAGATTTGAGTTAAACAATTTTGCTTTAAAAAATAAATCAAAATCATTATCAAAGATTTGCACAAAAGTTCAAGTTTTTTTTCCAAAATGATCTAAATGACTATTTCTTCCCGGTTTTAAATGATATGCTGTATAATTAATATGTGGTGTTTTTATACAGGCAGTAGAGTGGCTCGGGGAACTGTTGGAGGCCTTATTGAAGACCCACGTCCGCCTGGGAGAGGATGGCCAGGAGACAAGGACCATGCTGGACAAACACAGGAAGTTTGTGGACGTGGCTCAGGTTGGTGTCCGACCGGCACTCGGTGCCGCGCTATGAGCTTGTAGATCTGCTATTTTTCAATAGCTAAAGTATAAAATAATGCTTAAACACCAAAAGGGGTTCCCGCTCAGAATGGACTAATGTGGTTCTCTTTCCCCCCTGTGTGCCGTGCGTCTCTCCACAGAGTACATACGACTACGGCCGCCAGCTGTTGCAGGCCTCGGTGGTTCTGTGCCAGTCGCTGCGTTGTTCCACGCGGTCGTCCGGAGACACTCTGCCTCGCCTCAACAGGGTGTGGAAACAGTTCTCTGTGTCTGCCGAGGAGAGGCAGCACAGGCTGGAGCTGGCGTACAGCTTTCACACCACTACAGAGAGGGTAAGACGGCACACACGCACGCATGCACGCACACACACACACACACACAACACACACACACACACACACACACACAGTCATCATTTAATGAACACTTTTGTGTTCAAATATCACGTGAATGAAGCGACTTCAAAAATACTTTAGCCTATCAACCAGCCAGTAGGTAGACGGGTATACAGTACTAACACTAAAGCGTTTAGGAGGTAATTTTTAATGAATAAGAAATAAACTGTTGCCTGATTCAGTCATTCAACTAAAGTGTGTGTGTGTGTGTGTGTGTGTGTGTGTGTGTGTGTAGGCTCTACAGTCCGTAGAACCGGACATTCTCGAGGACGTCACAACGGTTGGGAAAACTTTGCTGGACAGAATCAGTATGCCCGTTATATTCCCTGATGGGTACGAACAACACACACGTTCTTATAGTGCATCTTGTTTTTCAGTATATTCTTCCACAATACTCCTTTTTGAGAGCTACTTTGCTCCGCATTAACTTTTCTGCCCTGTCCAGTAATAATTATTTTGTCCTACACTTGCCTTATGCTGCGTTCACATGGGCAGGTGCAAAGCTACAGTCTACCATTCATTGTCCATACAATGGAAGCCAGCAACACGAAGATGCAAAGATGCATCCGACGTGTGTAGCTGCTGCAAAAGCTACAACAGCAACAAATTGTGTAGTCTTGCATCTTTGTGTCTTTTGCATCTGCCCGTGTGAATTAGAGTTTTGAGCGTAATAGCGTATGTGTTCTATTCGTGTATGTGTTAATTTCTTTGAATCGTGACAGCCCTGGTTTTGACATGCTGTCTGTCTCTGTCTGTCTGTCTCTGTCTGTCTCAGGAGCGAGCAGTACTTCGGGAGTCCAGGCGACATGACCTCGTCGGCTGACATGGTGCGAGAGCGCCTGGCGACGGTCGAGGAACGCGCACGGCAGCTACGTGACGAAGGGGCGGGCCTTCACCCGGAAGGGGCGGAGCTTCACCTGGAAGGGGTGTGCCTTCAACAAGAGGGGGCGGGGCTAGATGTCATAGGGGAGGAGCTTAACGAGAGAGAGGAAGACTGTCTCCACGATGGTGACGACGACGATGACGACCTGGAGAGAGGAACGCAGGATTGCTAAAAAACGCACACACACACACACATGTGTGTGCGTGCGCACACGCCCGCGCACACACAGTATATATAAATATCAGTCACTGATTGGATGTACTGCCGTTCCACTCTCGAACTGACTGATGGGAACAGACTGGGAAATACTGAGCTCTCATAACTGCAACTGGAACTGAAAAAAACAAAAGACTTGCCTTTTCCTGTTTGCTTGACTTCCTTCTTCCTCGTTAACATAATTACAAACACTCGTCATCCGCCCTTCGTCTGATCAAATGGCCCGCCACTGCAAGAAATACCAATAGTAACGGAACGACCCACGCACTGCCCAGCCTGCACGGTGCTACAGGAGCAAAGAAGAAAAACAGAAGAAGCGACTCATCGGTCAGTGGCGAGTCAAATACTTTACAGAAGAAGCTACGCATCAGTCAGTGGCAAGTCGACCTTCCTCAGGGCGTGGCCTGAAGCGCAATACATACCCCCTCGACGTCCAGACTTTTCTTCGGTGCGTAGGGCTGTCACGATTACAAATTTAAGTTGCCGATTAATTGTCGCACAAATAATTGCGACTAACTGATTTGATTGTGTTTTTTCGCATTGAACATTGGAACGTTACCATTTGTATTTCTGTTTGAATGTATGAATGTATGGACATTTTCCAACGTGGACGAATTGACGATTATGCAAAAGTAATAGCGATTATCTCCGATAACTGCGATTAGGCGATTGTCATAATTGTGACAGGCCTGTCGGTGCGCTAACTCAGCGGTTGTCAACCTTTTCAGGCTGTGACCCCCCCCCCCCAAAAGAAAATAATCATAAAGTACCAAAAGTTGTTATGCAGAAGGTCCCATTCGACAACATCTTTTGAAAATACTGAGGACCCCCCCCGCCCTGACAAGCACTTGGAATGTAGGAGTTGATGCATGACATTTAGTTTGACTTCTAGATACATATTGTGAAAATATCAAGATCTACAAGCTCACTAAGCTATCGTTATTATGATTATTATGTACCTTCCTGAGCTTCTAGATCGGCAAAATGCTTCCCTCTTTCTTATATTATTTGACAATTTGGCCAATGTTTGACCATTTTTTTATAGTAAAGTTTGTTGATTACCTTTGATGCTGTAATGGTCTTTTACTTTTCTTTTTTTCTTTAAAACCCCCCGAAAAATCATGCGGGGACCCACCTGGGTGTCCCGACTCCCGGCCCACAGGTTGAGAACCACTGTGCTAAGTATAAGTTCGGAAAGTTTGTCGCGGCTCGGTTCGGTTCTCGGAACCACATCTTTGGGCCCTTGGCTCAGGAAGACGGTGCTAACCTTGTGTTCTGGGGAACCCAGGCCTGAACTGAGAATGCATTCATCATTCAAAATGTTTCCAACATAGAGCACCGAAGTCTGATGCCAATTACACATCCTACCTGTGTCGTGTTTCTTTTTCCACCCATTCTGAGTTCCCATAGACATTTTTAATAGCCCTGGCTATACTGTCGATGTTGAGACTAGTGAGGACCTAGTGGACACTTTTTCATGATTGGCTGCCTTTAGCGCCTCTAAGCCAATGGGAGATAAAACCCATAGTCTGAACGCTGCAACATGAAGTCGTATCCTCTAAGCCAATGGGAGATAAAACCCATAGTCTCTTTGCTGCACCTGGCAGTTATGACGTGAGTCATTCTTGTTTTTATATTGCGACTCAAAAAAACCAAATGATCCCGGTGGTTTGACTCTTATGGATATGAGAAATCAACTGACGGTGAGAAAACGCTAATTTTACCGCCGCAGATTTAGTCAAATTTCCGACTTCCTTTAGTAAACGATACATTTTTGGACCACTTATTCTTGAAGATGAACGAGTGACGCCAGGACTTCTGTGCTCTATAGCGGCTAAAATAGCATGTTGTGTCTTTTTTTTTTTTTTTCGTACCTTCCCCTTCGGGGGTGGTACTGGTTTTAATTGAAACAAAAAAATAACTAAACATTCTGGAAGGTTTCAGGTTATGGAGCGTTCTGGGTTAACGGATCGTAGTCGAACAGAGCCATAAGTATCAAACGGTGAACAACCTACTGTTGTTGTACAGTCAGACGTAGATAGTTTATCATTAACATTTATGGTCAAATAATGATTATTGATATGAAAGCTAAACCCCATTCATGACATGACCTTTTAACCCTATTGTCGTCCCTATGCTGGGGCCAACATTCTGCGACTATAGAGGGTATGCGCGTGACATCATTATCGTACCAGGAAGTTATGTGGGAGGAACGGCAAAAAAGTACTTTCTGGCCTTGACAGCCCATACTGTACCTCCAAAGAGAAAAGTCTGATTGCATTATTAAACCATTAAGACCTGACACTAGATTCTACAAAATGTCTTCTAAATCCTGACAGTTTTCTGAAAAACGTGTTTCTATGTGTCAGTGGTGCTCAAACTATTTCATGTCAAGGATGCTATGTTTTTGGATATCTGAAAATATGTTGTTCCAAAGGAACCCCCATAAGCAAATATTTGAGTTCACTGTGAAAGAATATATATTCAAAGATTTGCACACATTTTCAAGATTCTTCAAAAATAACAGATCTACAAGCTTGTCCGTGCTATGAGCTTGTAGATCTCCTATTTTTCAACAGCTAAAGTCTTCTGTAGGAAAAACCTTTTGCACACCTAGAAGTCAGGCGTCTGCACAGGTGCGTAGGCCAGTGGACATCAATGAAAGGAATAGAATGCTGTATATTTGCTCAGTACAAGAGTATTTTTCTTTTTAATGCAACGTTTCGGTCCCTTCGGACCGTCTTCAGGCATTAACGGCTAAAGTTTAAAATTATACGTGGTTAAAAGATATAAGGTTACACAGATGCGTCCTCAGGTCTAATGGGTAAAACAACCTTAAAACTCACTTTGCCACTCGATTTGCCACTCACTTTATACATGCGCATACCCTCTATAGCAGACTATAGGCTCACTACACGTGCCATTGTGAGCTTATGGATGGACTATTTTTGAGGTTGGGTTGAGGCAAAAAAAGTTGGCTGAATATAGAGCCCTGGGGGACTCCGCTCAGCTAAGTCTATAGGGTTGAAGTGGTTAATAGTGTTGCTTTGTATGTTATGCATAAGCTTGTTGGTTTCTGTGGTGATATTTGGTAACAAACTAACAGGTTTAGGGCTGCAACACATAATCAAACTAATCGATTTGATCGATTTGAAAAACAATAATCGATCATTTAATAAAGTAATCGATTGATAATCCATATTTTGGGCATGCCATTATAGGCAGGAGGGTTTTTTTAAGTGAAAAATAGCGAATAGGCATTCTACAAGGTAAAATACACATCACGAGCTTGTATATCGACTATTTTCGTGAGACACTATTGTGCAGTGATTACTCGATTTCTAGGTTCAGTGTATAATGTTTTAAACAGCACTTGTTGAGTATTTGATTCATCGAATCGTATTAAGTTAATCCAATTAATTATTCGAAGATGATGTATAGTTGCAGCCCTCAACCGGTTGAAGATTGTGTCACTAACGTAACGTTTGTCAACAGAGCCAGACAACTTCACGGTACGCGTCTGTCTGTGTCTGTCGCTTGGCCTTTAGTAACGCATTAAGACCTGAAGTCCATTCTACAAATGCCTTGTAGTTGTAAACCAGTTAAACTAAACTCAAAGCTATTTCGTGCCAAGGTACCCCAGTTCACCCGCTTCGAATGTTATCTCAACCCATATCAACCAGTGGGTTACTTACCAAGACCATGGAATGCATGTTTACTGGAGCCTACTGCGATTAGGAAACACGGAAGTGAAAACATTGTGAAACTGACTTGCGTGGCCGGTTAAGACTGATATGAGGTTACATGGGGACTTACGTGGCCGGTTAAGACTGATATGAGGTTAGGGGACTTACGTGGCCGGTTAAGACTGATATGAGGTTACATGGGGATTTACGTGGCCGGTTAAGACTGATATGAGGTTAGGGGATTTACGTCGCCGGCAAAGGCTGATATGAGGTTAGGGGACTTATGTGGCCGTTTAAGACTGATATGAGGTTAGGGGATTTACATGGCCGGTTAAGAGTGAGGTTAGGGTTAGAGTTGGGTTAAATTTAGGGTTAGTAATAGTAGGACAACACGACCAATGCCACCAGACGTCTCTGCGTGTTTCCTAATCACAGCCAGCAGGCTCCAGTAAACATCAGTAGGTCGATTGCATCGTCTTGATAAGTAAACCTACTGGTTTATATCAGTTGATTTTCATCCGAATCCGCAACCCAATTTGGCTGTGGACCCCCTCCCCCCCATGTGAATCCCCCCCCCTGTTCCCAGTGACCCAGCCAGGTGTGCTATTTATTTCCTGTTTTCTACACTAACGTTGTTACGATGCATTGGTTTGGGTTATGGACCACACACCTCGTTATAGCTCTGCCACCTTCTATAAAAAATTGCCCCGCCCATCATGTATTATTATGATATACAAAAGCCAAAATAAAACAAAATAAGACTTTGTTAATAAAGCTGTCGTGGGCAAGTTATTGGTTTGCTTGTTTTCAATGGTGTAACATAACTAATGTACATTTTATTAGATTATTATTGTTATTATTTATTTAAGTACCGTAAGTACAGTTTTACTTTTGCTTTACTTGAGTATGTCTATACATTTCAATACTTTAGATGCCACGCCCGAGATAACGACATTTGATTCGTACATACAGGCTGCAGGCATGATTTGAAATCATGGCTGTATCGTGGCCATGCGGGCCACTTTATTTCCTCCTGTCCTGTCTTGTCCGTCCAGTAAAAGTTGGGGCTCGCCAGTAAAGGGGGAGATACTGACGAGCTGAGCTGAGTGTACTTCATCATCATCATCCTCCTCAACGTCAAGGCCACAGGTCAATGCTGCTCTCGTGGCGATCCCAGTCGGTGCCTCTCAGCTTTAATCGACTCCGGAGCAGAGGAGCGCTTCATAGATCGGCAGGTTACCAGGTAGCTATGCAAATGAAGATTGATTTAATGCCTCTTTTGGGGACTTTTTATTATTTCCACACAGCAACTTGAAGTAATATCAATAACATAGTTCAATGTTGAAGAAGAGTGGTATTCCCCTTTAACCACCACCACGCCAAAAGCATTTGGCTATGACTCGGGGGAGATATTAGACTTTTGAAGCCATCAGGTCGAGGCTGTGACTGAGAGCCAGTCTGCTACACAGTCAGCAACCTGTGAAATGACATTTGGCCTTCCCCACTCAGTCAGGAGGGCATTTATTTGATACAACAGATAGACAAAAGAAAAGAGAAGTAATGGATTGAAATGAGAATAGTCAATAGACACTCCAAAACGGACCGCGTCCAATCCGTCCATGTTGCCCTGAACCTACATACAGAGTTCAAGGAGGGTGGAAGGTTAACCCCAAGGATAGGCTACTAATGTAATCAGACGACCCTGTATATAGTATAATGGTCCAAAGTTTGTGTGTAGAAGGTTTTGTGCAGATTGGGCGATTTGAATAATAATTATTCCTGGTGAGTTTATATCACTGGTAATATTTCCTTTTTTGTGGCTGAAAAAGAGAGAATTTTTCAATGATGCAAGGAGTCCCACATATATTACTAAGATTATAGATTTATGTGATTTCATGTGAATAATTGCTTTTAATCAAGGGGAATGTAATTAAATATCATCTCATCTGCATCTATTTTGTCAACATTTATATTTAGTCCATTTAGTATAGTTAGGCCATCGTTCTCACGATAATAAATATATCTATTTTAAACTTGTTTTAAAAAACATCTGCCTAACAATGATGCATTAATTGATGCATTACAATGATGTTACTGGTGCGCTGAAGCAAACGTCAATATACAAAATGCAATTAAATGCCCTTTTCTTTTAATTATCCCTACTGTATCCTGTCATTTAAACGCACACTTGCGGGCCGTTTCCGTATCCGCTCCATACCGGATCTCCAACCTGTGATGTGAATTGAAACCTTAGTACCGGTATATACTCTTAAGATTGAAACAGTTCCACTAAACATTTTATTTTGAAAGTCAAGTCCGGACACTTTATTCGTTGTCATCATGCAGAGCTTCACGTTTCACTTATCGTTAGACGTTTCGGTGATCATGGAGTATGTGTTCTGTACGTGTTTGTAATTCAATTTAACTACTATAAACCTTAATCTCGACTCACGGAGTGTTCATCAGAAGCTGATGATGCATGCTGTTCTGTAGCAGCAATCAGCGTGTTGACAAACAGCAGCATGCTGAAAGCAGTCGTCAAATTATACAGACTGGGTATGTTTTGGACGTTTTGCACACGCACACACACACACACACACAAACACACACGTGTAATATACACACATTCATCGCTACATATTGTAGGCTCAGGGATGTGCTGTGTTGTTGTGTTTGCTTGCTAATTTGACGCATTGCTTACTTTATTTTATAGCGGTTATGCTGCTAATAATGACAAACGGTGTGTAGAGAACAGCTGGGGCCTGTTTCACGAAACTTGGATTAGAGATTAAACCGGGATTTGAAAGATATCCTGGTTTAATATATCCTGGATCAACGATTAACCGGTTTCATGAAAACTGGTTAATCTTGCCAGATTAATTTAGCCAGTTAAACTGGATATGTTGAGGCTTGATTTCGGTTTCATGAAAGCAACGCAACGCCACATACATTACCATGGAAACTAATGCTGTGGATTTAGCCTGCTCCGGACCTAACCCGCTGCATGTGTACGAAACACTTGGACCTTGAGATTTTTACCTGTACTATATTTTCACCTGTACTTTGAGATTTTCCTGTACTTTTAAACAGAGAGAGAGAGGGGGGGGGAGGGAGGGAGGAGGAGGTAGTAAAGTGTCTAGTTTTAGTGAGAGTTGAGGGGGGTTAATATGCCAATAATAATATGCCACATATTGTGGAATGTTCTTGTGCAATGGTAAACGCCTGTGGAGAATGTGTGAAGAGTGGTATTCCGCAGGTGTAGGCTGAGCGTTGCCAAGGCAATCAATTGGCTATAGCCTAAGCCTACACATAGCCTACAGAGAGTTATTGTAAAACAGACCTACTTGGGAACGAAGTTGGGAACACTGAAATGCAGGAATGCATACCTCACCCTAGTATGAATACCCGTTACATCTGTTGTCATAGCACCCATTTTAACCGTCTGTCTGTCTGTGAACCTTTTTGTGCCCATATATGGACATCTCTGTATCTGACGGTCTGCCTGTATCCCTTTTATGCCCATATATGGAGATCCCTGATGTTTGCGAATGCAGTGAGCACTTACTATGAGACCTAGCAGATCCTGTCTGTCTGTCTGTCTGTCTGTCTGTCTGTCTGTCTGTCTGTCTGTCCCGCTATCCAAATATGGAGTGTGTTGCATCAGCAATCACTCAGCTCCATATATGGGCACAAAAGGGGCCAGGTCCACTCAGCTCCATATATGGGCACAAAAGGGGCCAGTGATTTGTTTGTTGTGGACCTGGCCCCTTTTGTGCCCATATATGGAGCTGAGTGCGTTCGCTTCCCGTGTTCGCGCGTCTTACTCGTATCAGAATATGGGCATATATGGGCCTCGCCTAGTGGCCATGTTATTCTGATGAATGTGTGTGTGCATGTGCATCATAAGTCCCACTAGTGCCACCACAGTGTGCTATGTAAAATGGGAAAGTGGGCTTCACAGCCAGCTAAACTCTCTTTTGGAATGTTTGTCCTCCAATGAACAGTTCTCGTTTTGCCATTATGCACTTGATTTCTTCTGCGTACACTTCACGCTGGACCCACCTGATAACTGTGTGTTCTGCTTGGGTGAGGGCTTCATCTGTGAGACTTGTCTTGCACAGGTGCCAGCCTGCACAACTGCTGTCATCTTTGGACTTGATGAAGCTGCGAGAGATGTGCTGAAGCTGAGCCACAGCTTTAATGAGGGAAGTCCACTGTGAGAAGCATTCAAAGCGTGCTGAACCCAACTGGGACACATTAGTGGCAAGCACCGTCACATTAGAGCGGATTTCCACATCTGACTCTGGGTTGATGAGTACAAAGGGGCTTGTCTCAGGAATGTTACTCTCAGGCTGCAGAAGAAATGCTGGACCGCACAGCCACATGCTACCGGCAAGGTTCCCTGCTGTCACAGACTGAGAGTCATGATCAGCAGGGTTGTGTTCAGGTGAGACATATCTCCACTGTTCTGGTAGAGAACATTGCTTAATTCTCTGTACACGATTATTGACGTACACATGGATATTGGTTGTTTATATATCCTAACACCACTTTGCTGTCTGTGTAGAATGTAGTTTTGTCTACCTTCTTCATGTCAAGTTCTTCTGTGAGGAGCTCTGACAATTCCACAGCAAGCACAGAGGCGCAAAGTTCCAGTCTGTGAACGGTGATCTCTGGTACTGGAGCCAGCTTGGCCTTACCCAGGATGAAGCCGACCTCCATGTGGCCGTCTTCATGCGTGACCTTCAAAAAAGCCACTGCTGCTATAGCCTTGACTGAGGCATCCGAGAACACACAAAGCTCAGTAGCCTTGGCTTGTGAGATGGAGAAGGATGCACACGTGCATGGAATATTCAGCACTTTAAGATCCTGCAGTGAATCTTGCCATCTTCTCCAATTATCATACATATCTGGTGGCAGGGGGCTGTCCCAAGCAGGGTCACTGCTGGAGAGTTCTCTGAGAAGGAGTCTTCCTTTTATAGTCACAGGAGCCAGGAAGCCTAGAGGATCGAACATACTATTTACTATTGAAAGCACCCCACGACGAGTGAAGGGCTTGTGGTTCTGTGAAACATGGGAAGTGAAAGTATCAGACATGGTGTTCCAACTCACTCCCAAGCTGCGCTTTGTTCTATGTCTGCTATGATGGCAACCGGTTCCTTTCGAAAACGGAGGAGCACATCCAAGAGGGTGTTATTTAAGTCAGGCCCTGAGAGCAGCACGTCTTCTTTTTTTTCCTTGTTCAACATGTTTATTTTTCCTACTGTACATTTTTCCTACTGTACATATTTACTATATAAAAATGTACACATTATATAGTAAATTACATACTATATAAATTACATACTATATAAAAAGAAATCCCTACAAATGCATACCTAAGAGGTTCATGAAACTAAAGCCATGTTTTTGTAACCCCGGTACAAATTCTGGCAGGGGGTTGGGTTGTATCGAGTTCAGCGCTGGTTTTGAGTGGTTCCTGCTGGTTCTTGCCGTTACGATTCCTCCTCATCCTGTCGCTGCATCTCCTCTATCAGTCTCTGTCGTTCTGCGGCCTGCCTCACCCGCATCAGCACCACACTCTCGTAGTCTCGCTCGTTGCTCAGAGAGCCCTGTGGGGACACAAACTGGCCCGGCTGCGTCGCTGAGGCGATGACCTCTGGCTGTCCTTCGAGCCACAAAATCTTCAAGGGGTTTTCGTTGAATCCGCTTTCATTCTTAAATGCCAATTCAGCTGCTCTGACGGTTGCAAATTCGACCTGAATGACATATCTAACTAACCTATCTGACAAGTCTGACATCACAAACTCCATATTTGGGCGCTGAGGCGATGACCTCTGGCTGTCCTTCGAGCCACAAAATCTTCAAGGGGTTTTCGTTGAATCCGCTTTCATTCTTAAATGCCAATTCAGCTGCTCTGACGGTTGCAAATTCGACCTGAATGACATATCTAACTAACCTATCTGACAAGTCTGACATCACAAACTCCATATTTGGTCGCAGTTCATCTAGAACTCCATATTTGAAGCCGGCAGAGAAATCTGGTGCCGAGTCTGCTGACATCATGCTAACAATGCTCCATATATGCACATATAGGGCCTGTGACTCATGATCGTGACATCAGTGTGATGTCATCCATAGGCCAAGCACAATATAAAGGCTCTTGCCGTCACAGATTTAGTTGAGAAAGGGGAGAGAGTGCAGCAACTTCGACACGAACAGCGCTAGTCGGCCTTACAACCTAAATAGCCATGCATCGTACAGGGCTCTTTGGAGACATACTCTTCCTCAATCACCAGGGTTTCACAACGCTGAGGAGGAATCCCTATTGGGTCAAATTGCGTCCATTGCTTCGGCCCACGAGAGGTAAATATCTGAAATGTCTATTGTGTGCTGCTGACTATTTCCTCATTTCATTTCCATTATATTATGGATCTGTGCACCTTGAATAATTTTATCTGATCTGGAGTGTTGCGAGCCTTCTGCTTTGCAGACATTTCTCTCATAATCACCAGGGTTGACATTTCGGTTAAGTTCTTATTATCGGACACCACTGTGGGGTGGCGGGGCCTACACTTTGACAACCAGTCACTTTCCTCAATTTTATAATTGTATTTAACGGTGATAAACTCACTAATACTGCACCTCTATGAATGGACTGCTTGGGTACTCTCTTGGGTAGGCCTACTCTCTTGGTGGGATGTATTTTGGTGGTTCCCAAACCTTTTAGTTCGAGAACTAGTGAAAATCTACAAACTCGCTGTGCGACACATGCTTGTAGATCGGCTATTTTCACTGACTTTTCATTGACTTTCTTATCTTTTGAAATTAAAAATGACATATACGTACAACTTACATCAATGTTTTATTCTTCATTCCAGAGCCGTCTATGGAGTCCAGCTTGCAGGTCAAGATGAGTTCTCCTCAACCAGCCGCTACTCTTTCTATTGAACATGAACATGAAGACCTCCTGGACACCGGGACGGTTTCCCGGGGCACCAACACTGTTTCTGTTAAGCATGAACCCAAAGACCTCATGGACACCAGGAGTGTTTCCCTGTGCACCAGCACTGTTTGTATTAAACAGGAATCCGAAGACCTCCCAGACACCAGGACTGTTTCTATTAAACAGGAACCCGAAGACCCCCCCGACACCAGGACTGTTTCTATTAAACAGGAACCTGAAGACCTGGACATCATGATTGTTACTATTAAAGAGGAATCTGAAGACCAGCTGGACCCCGGTAAGTTTCACTAGTTTTACCGAATTATTCAATGATGACTTATGTGTGTTTCCGCTTATGTATTTGTTACACCAGCATTACTGTTGTGAAGCAGTCCTTTTTCAGATTTTGCTAATATACGTTTTTAAAAGGAGCAATGCCAATTTCTATTTGGCAAAGAGACACAAGTATGGAGATAAGTGCTTTGGTGAGAATGTCACAATAAAACAGGAAACACTGGCATGGAAATTAAATGTAACATTTAATCATTTTCTCTCATTTTCTCATTTTGTCTAGACGTCCTGCACCTCACTGTGTGCAAAGAGGAGGAGAGGATCCGAAGTCTGGTCAAGGAGGAACCAGAGCCTCATCAGGAGGAACTACTTAAAAGACCAGAAGAGGTGAAAAGTGAAGATGGAGGGACAGAGCCCGTAGCCAGCACCTCAAATGAACACATGGAAACACAAGCTGATGTAGAGGGCTCTGAGCCAAACGGCAATGACCTCTCTTCACACAGCTCTGAATCAGATGTCACTGAGGACAGCGATGACTGGCCTTCACACTGTTCTGAATCTGACACTGAAGAAGAGGGTGATGAGTGGGAGGAGACCACGGAAGGTCGGTCTGCTTTAAACGCTCTGACATCACACAAGAAACAACATGTGGAAGGACAAATATTGAGCAACACGCTGCCCCAGGACCTGAAATCGTCGAAGCAAATGCACTCCAGGAGGAGTCACACAGGGAGAAAGCGCTTTAGTTGCTCAGTGTGTGCGAAAGGTTTTAGTGCAAAGCGAGTTCTTAAGAGGCACTTGATGACTCATACGGGGGAAAAGCCCTTTGCATGTAAAGTTTGTCACAAAAGCTTTAATGAGAAGGGAAATCTCAAGAAGCATATAAGGATACATACAGGGGAAAAACCCTTCAGTTGTACAGTCTGTGGCAAAGGCTTTTGTCAGAAAAGTAACCTGGGAAAACACTTGAAGACTCATGAAGAGGATAAGCCTTTTAGCTGTGAGATTTGTGCCAAGTCTTTTAGTTTAAAGCAAGTTCTTAAGAGACATATGAGGACTCATACAGGGGAAAAGCCCTTTCGCTGTAAAGTTTGTGGCAAAGATTTTGGTCACAGTGGACATATGAAAACACACATGCGGATTCATACTGGGGAAAAACCATTTAGTTGTACAGCTTGTGGCAAAGGATTTACTGATCATGCTAATCTGGTGAAACACACTAGGACTCATACAGGGGAAAAACCCTTTAGTTGTAAAGTTTGTGGCAAAGGCTTTGGTCATCATACACATCTGGAGACGCACATGAGGACTCATACAGGGGAAAAGCCCTTTAGTTGTACAGTATGTGGATTAGGCTTTAGTCAAATGGGTAATCTAGGACAACACATGAGCACTCATAAAGAGGGGAAGCCCTTTACCTGCACAGTTTGTGGCAAACACTTTGCTCGAATGAGCAGTATACCAAGACACATGAGGACTCACACAGGGAGAAAACCTTGCAGCTCATAGGTTGCTGGTAGAGTATATTTCTGTCTGGGTAGCAGTGTTGATGTTGTCGACTAAAATTATGACAAAAAATGTTCGACTACCTTTTCCGTCAACAAATACAAATGACTCAAATGTTAGGGAGGGATCAGTGGAGAAGAGATCCAGTTGAACTAAAATAAGTCATTTTATGTTTGGTTGCACTCAGGTGTTGCACTCTGTATTAGCCGGCTATTTCCAGCATGCAACCAAGTGTAAAATCTGCCATTACGACGCCATCAAGGCCTGCCAAAATACATTCTAAAGGTAGACTAAAACTAAAACATTGACTAAAATGTGACTAAAACGCTTTGCTTTCATTTATATTGTAATGGTCAGTGTTCCGAGCTGGAATCGACCCCCATTCTCCAACCCAGCAGACCCAATGAAGCAGTAACAAGAAAACTATCTCGCGTGAGGAGCGAGTCGCAGCCAAGTTTTTGGAATCACTACTTTACTACATTTTATAATAAATAGTTAAGGCCAACAATTATGATTTCATGAAAAAGAGGAACTAACCAGGTGCAAAATGGAGATAGCAAAACGTGATAATGATAAAAAGGTGCTCACACGGATTCCCATTAGGTGTTTTTCTAATGGGAAAATAAATCTATATTATACTGTACCTGTGGCAGTTTATTATTTATTTTTGTTAATTAATAAAGGTTTCAGGTCCTTTCCATTTGTGTGCTGTTTCATTACAGAAATGTTATCAGAAAGGTGTCCAGATTTGTCAGGATTTTAAAAGGTTCAACAGACACGTCACAAAATATATTGGTTGGGTTGATCTTTAACCGGTTTTCCAGGTAACTTTTGGTTTGATAATGACTGCATCCACACAGTAGAGTCACAAAGATGCCAGTTGCCGCGAGCGGCAGGAGTCTCTTCCTGGTTTTTAGACAGCTGGTGGATGGAAATTAAGCTCCACCCACGATGCAACTTGCAGTGTCTTCTGGCCGACGTTGCGAATTGCTGTGTGGGGGAGCTTCATTTCTATCCACCCGGATTAAGTACTATAGACGAATAACAGTTTTAAATCCAAATTTTATTCTGACCCCTCCACAAAAAGGCCTAGTTGTCCTGACCCCTTATCCATCATTTATACATTATGGATAAGTAGTGTGGATTTATACTGTTATTCATCTATAGTACTCCCAGTCAAATCACAGAAATGCTGCCACATGCAGTGAAATAAAATCAACTAATACAACGGAAATTTAAATCAGGTAAGGTTAAATAAAGCTCTGTAGGGCAGGTGTAGTTGGACGTGTCTTGGAAGTTTGTCATCATGCCCATTCATCAGAAATGGATTGAGGAAATTGGAAGAAAATAATTTGTTGATTTGCACAGGCGATTTGATTTCCCTTGTTTGTGTGTATGTGTGTGTGTGTGTGTGTGCAAGAAGACTTGTTTTCTTATGGAGCGGGTGTGTTTGCATGTTGTAAACAAGGTAACTAAATTATTATGGCTAATGTGTTCTAATGGTTTGCCTCCACGCACTGAAAACCACATTGAATTGCTGTGCTAAATGCATTCCTACTATTCGGTGCCATTTTCAGCCTAGTAACGTTTTCCAAAACAAAATATTTTGTACAGGATTTTTCTTTTTTTCACTGAAAGGGGGCATTTTCAGCTGTCAGAAAAACACATTTGTCCAGCTTTAATCCATTATTTCCATATCCATATCCATTACACTGTAACTGGGGGGACATTTTATGCTAAAGATGGCTCACTCATGTAATGAAGACTATGTTAGCACAAAGTAAGACTTCATATTTTTATCAACCATTGTTACAACCCTATTTTCAGAAAGATTAACATAAAATTTCCTCTATAATTAAGTGTAACAGGGTAGACATGTTATGCTTTGCCACATCAGTAATGAAACCTAAAACATCGAAGAGGAAAAAAAGGCAAATTAAACAGTGATACTTCTTCTGGTATAGGGTTTAGTTTATATAAAAATATATGCTACTTTCTGAAGTCATGTGGCTAGAGAAATAGTCGGGACATTTACAGGTGGATTTGCACCAGTGTAATGGGGGATTTGTCAAGTCCTGGACAAACATTGATTTCAAGATTTTAAGCATTAAAAATACATTTATCATAATTCAATTTATAACATTTGGTGAGAAACATTAGAACTACACATATAGCCATAGGCCTAATAATTTGATGAATTATATTTGTAACTGAAGCTGAATAAATTAACATGATGGGGGACATGGCATTTTAGCTTACCTGTATTCAAAATTCATATTCATATCATCATTTTTATATTTAATTTAGTAGTATAAATCATTGTTTTCTATGGTACAGAGGCTTTATTTAGTTTAATACTATGGTAGATAGCTTTTTGTAATTAGTGTTTTTGCTTTATATTTACACAAGATATGCTGTATTATTATGTCATGGGACATGGGGACACAAATGGCCCAGTTGCCCACAATTCATGCCGTATTATTGCAACTTGCAATCAATCCAGCGACGATACAACCAATAACCACAGGGTGGCACTGTTGACTAACAAATGACAACAAGACACTAGTCCTGTAGTAGTGAGATATCAAAACAGTCATTATAATTTATGAACATAGTTCTAATTCTATACTGGCTTTGTAAATAACGTTTTTTAATTACTCAACATGCTGCATGTTGGGTACAATTTCACAACAGGCGGTACACAGGACGTTCTAAAGCCGCACGCGCAGTTTGTTGGCAGAAGTTGCTCAGAGAGCATGTCAACAATAACCGTGGATTTAGTTTTAAACAAAATCATGACCGAGTCCGAGACCAAGAGGATAACCCAAACTGTCCGTAGACGTGCAACATTGGTGAGTTGAAGTCGTTTTTGTTTCATGAGTGGGCTGTTTAATGGAGCTTGTTGCAACTTGCAATGTTAAGGCCTACATTATTTGAACCTTCACGCCACAGCACCTTACTCTCTGCACGGCACCCTTCAACGTCTTAAGTCTTGTGTATGCCCAGCCACAATGAGGATACAAACGGGTTGAACTTGTATACATATTAGGCCTTAATATATATTACTGTTCACAAGTAGTTTACATCTGTAGCCAAGCTATATAATAGCATTCTTTAAGACGCTGGTAATGCCTCTTCCACTTCCAGACTGGTCAAATGTACATGCCACTTCCAAAATGGTCACGTCTACTGTCCGTAGACGTGCAACATTGGTGAGTTGAAGTCGTTTTAGTTTCATGAGTGGGCTGTTTAATGGAGCTTGTTGCAACTTGCAATGTTAAGCTTGCCTGAAATAATGTAATTAATGAATTAGGCCTACATGATTTGAACCTTCACGCCACAGCCACCTTCTGCACGGCACCCTTCAACGTCTTGTGTTTTGTATGCCCACAATGAGGATACAAACGGGTTAAACTTGTATACATATTATTAGGACTTAATACATATTACTGTTCAGTGTTCAAATCATGTAGTCTAAAAACTTCATGATTTCAGACCAATGAGACCATGTTCAAAAGCATACATGTTCTCTTAATGTGTTTTACATTTTGGGAGAAATACCCATTTTAATGTTGAGGTTCCCTGTGCTTTGCTGTGCCCACAATGTTTTATGTATTTCCAGGCCCTTTGTTTATATCCTGGATAAACTTTGTTTATGCCAAAAGATTTTCTCCTCAACAGCTTGTTCCAGTTGTGTATAACCAGAGCTGTCCAGCAGATAGCGCTAATGTGCATGGTTTACTGGCAGGATGTCCACAGTCCACACACATTTGACATCTTTATTTGTATTCACATTTTACAAGAAATTAACAAACAATTAAAAAACACTGAACAGAATTTTGCCGATGCCTTAGTTCTCGGCTTGGGCATGCCTGCAATCTGCAGGCCCCTCACGACTGATTTGTGGACATTACAGAGGCTTCCAAATATGAACACAAGTAGTTTACATCTGTAGCCAAGCTGTATAATAGCATCCTTAAGACGCTGGTACTTAAGCACCTTGGTAAGGAATGCCTCTTCCAGACTGTGGTCAAATGTACATGCCACTTCCAAAATGGTCACTTCTCTACTGTCCTCATCAACAACAATATCTGGTGTATTAGCTGTGACATCTGAAAAAACATAATTTTCATTATTGTGCATGAACATGGCAGTTGAAACACGTGAGTGCTTATACATTTTGGCAGATGATGAAACATATGAACTTATGTCCTTAGCTAATAGGTCAACAATTCTGTCGTGCCTAGCCATGTACATTCCCTTATATACATAGCAGCCATTACGAATATGTGACAGTGTTTCTGTAACTGGAGTGTGGTCATGGTGCAGACAATGAGGAGGAAACGTGTTAGGGTACCACAGAGAGAGATTGAGTCTGGTTGGAAGGACCTGTAATCTGACTTTGACTGTAAAGGTGACTATATCCTCATCGACTGCATAATTCTTGAATATTGTATGAGATACGGTGTGGTCTGCATCAGGAAGGCAAGCTAGCTTCCCCTGTAGTTTTAAACCAGTCCAGTGTTGTTGTTGTTTTTGCTGTTGTAACATTATAAGGTACCTCCATGCATTGACTGGTGATACATGGTGTTCCATATCAATTACAGTACTCCTTACTGAGATCAAACAGTTGGTAATAATGTCCTCAGAAACTTCTACAGATTCAGAGTCAGGTCGAACCCAGAGATAGTTCTCACACAGAGGTCATTGAGGTCAGGCCAATCTGACGACACCCCAAACCCAGTAGCATGTGAGTCCATTTTAAGGTTGGGCTTTCTTCTAAACCCCAGGAAACTTGGCTCGCCCTCTGCTGCCAGTGGCAGTTTACGCCGTTTCATATCTAGAAACAGAGATGATCTAGATAGAAAGTTCCCTGACAGTCGTGTCATCACTGTTTAGCATGTTTATCAAGTGAGCCAGCCTTGTGGCGTTATATATCCACTCCACGTTCGGCACGCCAAACCCACCGTCCTGTTTGGACTGGAAAATAATGTCTCTGGTCACTCTGGTGGACGGTGGTGTGGGTGTTGAGCCCGAACCACTTCCTCACAAAGTGAATTACATTATCGTTTAGATCACTAAGTGTTTTACATACCAGATGGACGTTGGAGAAGCTTGGTGTACTCTAGTCAGGGCAACCTGCCTAATAGCCTCCAACTTCATCAGCAGTGGTAGTGGTGAAGCGTCAATCAGGTTCAGTCTAGCTGTAAACTCAGATGTTATGTACTCAACCTGTTCTTTCCATTCCCCTGCTATATTAAATCTATGCCCTAGGTAGTTGTATGACTCATGTAGGTCATACACACGTATGGGCTGTGAGTTGATGGTGAACTCAGGGCTTTTGTCAGCCTTACCAGCGGTTGCCACCACTACGCCTCTATTAGAGAACAGCACACTTAGTGTGTTTTGCCTCTAGACCGGGCCAGTCTAGAAATCTATCTGTTCTAGTGTTTTTAATAACGCTCTCTTCCCGAGAGGCTAACTGTACGTCGTCCGCATAACCCTGGACGGGGTTTGGGGACAGCACATTGGGTGGGGCACAGTCACACAACCACTTAATCCACCCATTGATGGCAAGAACAAAGTTAATGGCACTCCATGGGCAGCCTGTTTTAATGCCTACTTGGAGAGGTAATGGGTCTGTCAGCTGTTTCCCACAGATGAATGATGTTTCATACACATCCCTAATAATGTCAATAAATACCTCAGGTAGATGTATTGATTCTAAGGCATTAATCATGACATTATGGGTCAGAGAACCAAAAGCATCGCATCGAATACAGAGTATAATTTACAGGATTCATGTTTAAAATCATCGATCCCAGTTTTAAGACAGAAAATGTTCTTTCATCCCCTGTCTATTTTCACACACACACACACACACACACACACACACACACACACACACACACAAGGGCTGGAGGTCGCCTGGTTGAGGCCAAATAGAAATATTAATGTGGGTGTCCTGACTCCTTCCTTGAAATGGAAATGTTTGAGAACCACTTATTTAGTTAGTCTGAACTTTATAATGGAATCAATGAAGGACGTATACTGTGTGTGTGTGTGTGTGTGTGTGTGTGTGTGTGTGTGTGTGTGTGTGTGTGTGTGTGTGCGCGTGTGTGCGCGTGTGTGTGTGGCAACAAGTCAACAGCTCTGACATTTAAGTGTCTGTCTGTCCCAGCTGCTGCTGTCTGTCTGTCTGTCTGTGTAGGGCCAGGAGGGAGGAGGGGGTTGGGGGGGTGAGGTGGCACGCTTTTCAAAGTAACTCACCTCACCTGATGTGATGTGAAACGACACCAAAACAAACCAGTGTGGTGGGATAGATGCGTACAAGTAGCAGTACCCTATTGGTCTTTTTTTCCCAGTGGAAATAACCTAGAAAACGGAGTCGTATTGTAATCGGGTACTAGACTATTTGACATTCAATGTTCTTTTTCCACAAAGTCTTGAAAAATGTGTCTCGTCTTAATGTCTTATAATCAGTCATCTTTATTCAGCACAATACGGTATTTAAAAAACCTAACCAATTTAGACCTGAGGCCGGGGAAAAAACCGTTTCTATGTCAGTGGTGCTCAACCTTTTTCATGTCAAGGACCCCCAGAATTATATGTATTTGGCCGCGGACCCCCATCTGAAAATATGTTGTTCGATGTGACGATTTTCACTCCAAATGACTCAGCAATTTAACCGATCTTTTATGCCATTTAGATGGTATAAAAATCAATCAGATGTATAGTATAATATCGTTTTGCATCTTTGTGACAGGCCTAAAAGTTCTCCCCTTCCTCCCCACCCACACAGGAACAGTTTTGACATATCATAATTTTGGAAATATTCAAATTTTACACACAAGATCGGTATCGGCCGATTGTGAGAGAAACAATCTGTGATCGGATCGGTCCCAAAAAACCTGATCGGAGCACCTCTAATACAGGCTACTTGAGTATTAGTACCGAAGTATTAGCATATCAAATCAAATTATCTAAATCTGCAAGGTTAGGTAACCTCTAGTAACTAAAGCTGTCAAATAATTACAGTGGAGTAAACGGTTGTCATCTGACAGTGCCTGTAGTGAAGGGCAAATCTAAAGTAGTGGATTTTCAGGCCACTATGTGGCGAAGCCTTCCGCGTGCGTAACAGAAGTCCCGGAAAAGAGGCGTGATGATTGGCCAGTAGACAGTCACTTGAGTGGCAGTGAGAGACATGGAGTAGTCGCATGAGTGACGTCACTTGGGCAGCGACACAGCGTGCCTTCAGCAAATGCCTTCAGCACTTGCGCTTGACTTCCTGCCTTCAATGGAGACATGTCACTCCATTGAAGCGGCCAATGAGGCATCTATTTTTGAGTGGTGCAACCACTCCTAAAAGCAGCAATGTCCGTGCGTGGCCATGAGCACAAGTATATAAGTATTAGTACCAGTAGGGGCGCTGTTTGCCAGAAACAGAGCGAGAGAGATAGTATTAGTGCTGCCTGTTGCCTGCTAATATGAGAGAGAGAGAGAGAGGGGGGGGGGGGGGGGGGGGGAGAGGGGAGTTGCAACACTGGTGTGATTTTTTTTATTATATCTATGGTGTTAAACACCACTGTGAGTGACACTGCTGCAGTGCACCCCCACACCACACGGTGTGTAATTTAGGTTTTTATGCTGTGATTGTGAACTGTTGTCATGGGAGACCCCTGAACAGTGCTTGTGCCAAGTTTGGTACATGATTGGAGCAACAGTGTGCCAGCCTGTGGCCCCTGGTGGCCCCGAAGGCCACATGTGGCCCCCTGGCCTGGGTGTGACTTTTATTTGTCTTCATGGCAGATGGGGCTGTCACGATTACACATACAAGTTGACGATTAATTGTCACCCAAAATAATCGCGAATAACAACTTAATTGTGTTTTTTGCATTGAACATTGTTACATTAAAATCTGTATTTCTGTTTGCCTTCGTAATCACACATTGCACGGCACAGATATGACAAATAACTTGAATTATACAAAGAAATCACTGACACGTTTAATATTTTAAAAAATTACAAAATAGCGTAAATAGTTGCTCTGAGCTTGCGGATCTGCTATTCTTGACATTGTTTGTGGCAAGTTTGGTCCAGATTCAACTTTGTGGCCCCTGGTGTGACTAATTCACATGGCAGACCCCTGCCGGTCCCCTGCACTCGGTGCAGATACGAGGGCAGCGCGCCTGACAGGACCTCGTCATTCATGCTAGTTATGGTTTTATACGTTACTATCTTAAGACACCTGGTAATGGTGGGTGGTGAGGTGACAGATGTTACTGGTGTTTTAGACTGGAGTCGACCCTCAGGTGGTCACTACAGGCACTATACTGTACTGGTTAGCAGCTGGTTAATAGATGAGTTGACCCTCAGGTGGGCACTACTACATGGTTAGCAGCTGCATGGTTAGCAGCTGACACTACAACTCTGTACCGCTGTGGTCATTATCATTAGCAATTAATCACTTTACTTCAGAGATGAGTAGTTCCCATTAACCTGTGTTCTTTGGAGACCCCCTTTTTTAGATCGGATCATCGGACACGGCAGGCACACACATGCACGCACACTTTGACACAATCTATGCATTAAGTTCCGAAGAACAGCTTGAAAAGTATGGACTCTTGCAGTCAGTAGTTTTGGGAACCACTGCGTATAGATCTATATTGTAGACCTGTGTTGTAGGCCAGTGGTTCTCAAGCCGTGACAAACCCTCAAAATAATCATATTAGAACTGGGAAGGCGTTTCATTTTGCTTGACTCAGTTATTGCGAAAATAGGGCCGAAACTCTGTGTGGATTTTGTCTTTTATTTCATATCTTTTATAGAGGGATTGACAGTAGGCTGACAGGAAATGGGGAGAGAGATGGGGGGGGGGGGTGACATGCAGTAAAGGCCGTCGGGATTGGGAGTCAAACCCGCGGCACACTGCCAGACTACTGAGCCACGGCCCAGGCCGTCTGACCAATATTTTGGCCAATGTTTGATTACTTTTTATGCAGTAATGGTCCCTTTTCTTTCTTTTTTATGTATTAAAAGCAAAAGGGTCTTACATGTCCTTATAATTGTCACCTCACTGTCATCTGGGGACCCCCCTCCCCAAAATAATGTGGGGACCCACAGATTGAGAGGCTGACACTGACAGTGACAGTAGGCTGCTCTCTCCCTCTCTCTTTATAGCAGTTTTTAGGCAGTAGGATTTAGTGCCATACGCAGCTGTCCCTGACTGTGCGCTGTGACACCTGATCCCAGCTAGCATCGGGCCGCACGGTGAAACCCCCCTACCCGTCAGGGAACAGAAATGGCCTGGCAATGTAAATCACCCTCCCCCCTTTCTCACTGTCTCTCTCTTCTCCTCTTCCTCTTCACACCTCTTTTTCTCCTATTTCCTTCCATCCTCCTTTCTTTCCCTCCCTTCAGTTCTCTCTCCTAGTTCATACCCACTGTCTCTGTGAATTGAATACATTGATATGATTGATTGAATACTTTATTGGCAGAAATGTAATCAGTACGGGTTACAGTCAAACACACTTCCAATGGGATCACCGAAAAAAGTTTGTGTGGTCTTGTTTCCATTCAGGTCCTGGGTATTCAATTCATAACCATGACGTGAAAAATAACAACAAAATTCAAATCATCATAAAAGGTAAAAATATGTACAGGTTGGGGAACAAATAAGGGGGTTATAAGGAGGTGGGGGTAGTCCGTAGACTAAGGACCACAATGGAAATAATAACCCTTTATGGCTTTTTGTGTTCTCCTTTTAGCACCTTTTGTATACATTCACACCACTGTACAAACTATTAAAGTAGTCAATCTCTCTCTGTCTCTCTGTCTCTGTCTCTCTCTCTCTCTCTCTCTCTCTCTCTCTCTCTATTACATTTTCAATTGAATTCAAAGGGGCTTTATTGGCATGAGAAAACATGTTTACATTGCCAAAACATGTTACAAAACCGGTCTCTCTCTCTCTCTCTCTCTCTCTCTCTCTCTCTCTCTCTCTCACTCCCCTCCTACCACTCTCTGTAGCCCCCCCGCCCCTCCAGGGTTGGGCAGACAGAAATAACCTGACGAGGGGGTCAGTGAGAGAGTGGTCACATTTCTCTTTACATCTGGCTGTGTTTTCATTTAGATTTAACACACTCATTTCCAGGAACCCCTGGCCTGCTGTTTGATATGCATCAGGTCACAGACACCCAATAATGATATCATTTTTCACCTCCGGTTCTCTCTGGTTCTCAACCTTTTCAGGCCGCAACCTTAAATAATCATATTTTAACACTGAGGCCACGGTCTGTGTCACCTTATAGCTTTTAACCACTTTAACCATTGTTTTAAACTTTAGCTGTTGAAACATAGCAGATCTCCACCTCAGTGCCGCGACACGAGCTTGTAGATCTGCTATTCTTTTTTAATCGTGAAAACGTGGCCAAATATTTGAATATATATTCTTTCACAGCTAATCCTTTTTACTCAAATCTTTTTTGCTTCTGGGACGTCCCTGGAACAACATATTTTCAGATGGGGGTCGGCGGCCAAATACAGATCATTCTAGGGGTCCTTGACATTAAATATTTTGAGCACCACTGATATAGAAACATATAGGTTTTTCAGAAAACTGTCATGATTTAGAAGACATGGTCTAAATGGATTAACTGGGGACCCCCAAAAACAATCATATTTTAATTGGGGGACCCTAACTGACTCTGACAAGCACTGTCTTGGAATTGTATGAGTTGAGGCATTACATTTTTTTATAGCCGATCTGCAAACTTTTAACGCCTCGTGTTGCAAGGGGTTGTGAGCTTGTATATTTGTCTGTCTTTCTTTCTTTCTTTCTTTCTTTCTTTCTTTCTTTCTTTCTTTCTTTCTTTCTTTCTTTCTTTCTTTCTTTCTTTCTTCTTCTGTAAAAACCTCCACACAACAACCACTGCAGTGGGTGCACCACCACAGCTGTCATGTTTTCTATCACTGCTTCTCAATGTGGGGTCTGGGGACCTCCGGGGGTCCTCGAAGGGCTCCTTGGCTCCTAACTAGCACTTGGTTCCTAACTATATATCAATCATTTAGATTGATATGTAGTTAGGAACCAAGTGGACCCTAATGGGTCTGTAACTCTTGAGAGTGTACAAATGGATCCATTTTGGTTCCATTTGTACAGCTCTCAGAGTTAAATTGATTTTACAGATTAGATTAAAACAAATATATAAATATGTATCAATTTGGGAGCCGTGGCCTAATGCATATCAAACGCCCTTGAATTTAAAAAAGGTTGAGAATCATTGTTCTAGATTGTTTATTGAGGCGACAACAGACAGCAGAGATGTGTCTTCAAGCGATGCTCTCAGTCTTAATTCACACATTATGCGGATCCTTCTCACTGGATCTCTTCTTGCTTTGTGTCGACAACGACACCTCTCACCTCCTCAGCACACACACCTCCTCCCATTACAGCTGCTGCCATTTGACCGCAAAACAAAACATTATTTTCAAAGATGCTTTGAAATGGACCAAATAGACAAACTAACACATCACCACTGTTTTAATCTGTGCCCTAATTCCTTTGTGCCTTGCTGCGATATACAGTGGCCGAAAGTAACCGAGTGCATTTTACTCAAGTACTGAGTAAGTTGCTGTACTACTACAAGCTACTTTTACTTTACTTGAGTGTGTTTATTTATCAATGTTCCATACTTTGTCTACTTACTTTGTCTATTTAGATTAATATCACAAAATATACATGATTAAATAAGCGCTATTTTATACTATCTATTCAAAAGCAGCAGATTTAAAATCTCACACCATTTTGCGACACGGCAAGTTGTGAGCTTGTAATGTAAATCTGCATTTTTTTTTAAAAGAAGTGTCTGCTTTTGGTACTGTAAATACATACAATGTTAGTTAAGCTATGTTACCTAAAATAGCCTCATATACCGTGTTACAACGCATCGTGACATGTTGTGCTATTATTGGACAGTATCTCCACATTAACCTCCTAAGCTGTATTTGTAAAGTGATGATAATATACGAACACATTCAAGTAGCTGACAATGTATAAAGTCACTGTACACTACTGACTTTGATGAGGCAGTATTGTTGTTCTAAAAAACATATTTTTTCCCCTCCCTTAAAAAGTGAATATTTTGGTTTCTGCCCGACAGTAAAGTAACAGTTATTATTATTTTTATGCATTTTTTGTCATTTCTGATTATTTTTTTTAAATCAGAAATGACAAATGACATCCTGGTTACTCTAGTAAAATTTAAATTAAAAAACTAAATGCTTTGCCTATAATGACATTCACATGATGGGAGGATCAGGTTGAAAGTGTTTGTATCTGTTAAAGCGAGTTGGCCTTGAGGTCGCTGACCATTCAGTGGTTCCAAAACAGTTGGTACCCATCTTTTTTGGGTCGCGAGTAAATATCCCTTTATTTTTGTTATGTCCTACATTTTTAGTTGAATTATTGGCAAAAATAATTTTTACAAAAAAAGTAATAAAAAAAATATATATATATTGAAAATAGCAGCTCTACAAGCTTGTGTTGTGAGCGACTATTCCCACTAGTTTTGGACGGGTCACACATTTCTCTTTTGAAGCTAAAAAGTTTGGGGACAAGTTAAAGCAAGTTCACGTTGAGATTCACTGCTGTTTTTACTTGTTCCAGTAGGGTCCAGGGGCCAACAGGGGGCACAACCCCTTACACAGGTAATTTGTACACTCTTGAGTTAAACTGATACTGAATAAGTTTGGATGTACATTGGGGTTAGGGATGTCTAGTTTCCATGAGTATCAAGCCTGCACGTTTTCACTACACTGCCAGAATCTTTCCTGCCAAAATAATTAGCATAACTTGCTGGAAGGAATGGCAATGGGAGGAGACCGTTTTCACATGCCCTCCTATTGCCTGCTGCCTGCTATGCCACCATTTTTATGTGTTTATTTTCTAACGTAAAAGTCTATAAGTTTAACTGACTGTAAGCACGCCACACAAGATTTCTTTCTCTCTCTCAATCATTCATTATCAGGGGGGGGGGGGGGCTGGGGTTAACAGGTGGAGTTGTTTTATTTTAGATTCAGTGAATTTCTAAATCTCTACTATACTACTGCACTTTGGCTCTGTGAAAACGGGTCTTCAGCTGTGGTTTCCATTCAGGTGTATTGTGATTGTTAGGGGACAACAACATCAGTTTAACATCAGTTTAAACTTTGAACACATGGCCTGGTTGTCAACAGCTGTCCCACACCTGGCAACAGTGGTTTGCAGTTCATTGGACTCATTAACCATTTAAACCATACTATAGGCTAATTAATTGTACGCCCAATAGTTAAAATTGCCGACAAGTCACAGCACAATTTCTAATTTAGGCATTTAGCGGATGCTCTTAATCCAGTGCGATTTACAGAACAAAGACATGGTAATAGATCATATACCGGGTACATAACATTTTCATCATGAATACGTAAGCTAAGAACCTAACAGTGGAATATCTGAAACTATGCATATATACTATATCGAGTGCTATGTCTACATAAGATGCTATAAGTTACATAAGTTGAGCAACTTGAAAGGGTCGTAGAGGCTAGGGCAAGTGCAGCATGAATGCAACGTGTTGTGATCTTTCTTGTAGACCTTGAAACATTTTCAGAAATCATTAATTCTCAAACTGGACCCCCAAATGAATCATAAGTGTGTTATTTGGGCTGTGGACCCGCGTCTGAAAATATTTGGTGCCAGGGAGGAAAGCACCCCATAAGAGATCAGCCGTGTTGTTGAAAGTTAAAAAATGTATTTCCACCTCTTTCAAAAAAATCTAATTGTCTTGAGAATAGCAGATCTACAATCTCACGGCGCATCGTGTCGTGACGCGTTGCGAGCTGTGAGGACGTCTGCTATTTTTACGCCTGCTAAGATATATAAAATATTGGTCAAAGCGGTTCAAACTAATTGTGATGCTATATTAAAAAAACCTGTATCCAGTCCCCACGACTGATTTCAGTCATTGGGATTTCACAGGAGTAGGCCTTCAGAACCATCTCTTGTACTGAATATAGATCTGCAAATGCCACGTGCTGTGAGCTTGTAGATGGGCTATTTTCATATATTAGTTGTTTTAAGATGAAAGAATACAGAAAACATGTTCAGAACTATCTTCCATAAAACTGTAATCCTCTCGGATATCGTAAAATTAAAGCCTCAATCTAGAAAAAAATTATCTAAACATCACATAATATTAGTTCATTGTTTAGGGAACTTTCATGCTGTTTCCACAAGCATGGTGGGTGGGGGGGGTCCCCAGGCCCCACGTTCAGAAACAAGTAGCCACCTTCCTTCCTTGACACTGCTGCTGTTCCAGGTGTGATGATCCCCCTTCTCCCTCTGCAGCCCAGGTGTGATGATCCCCCTCCTCTCTCTGCAGCTGTGAGACCTGTCACCCTCAAAAGTCATTTGATCAACGATGTCACAAGGTAAGGTATGTGACATCATTGGCCTTTAACTTAACATATCAAAACCCACCGTGGCAAGGCCAGGTTTTTAGGCCACCCCCCTTATAGATGACCAGAGGCCATGATGATGACACTGACCTCATTCTAATCTAAACACTTAGTGGTCTACACAACTGGCTCACAGTCACTACTGGACCTACTAATCCCATTGTTTTTTATACCTTGGAAGGGTTTCCCTTTTTTTATACCTCGGATTCATAACCATTTGATGCTTAGTTTGCTTGCTTTTTCAAAGTATTTTTATAAGTATTTCTTTGATACAGATTGTGAGATGGAAGAGAACTCGTCTTTTTCATCCTTTACGTACACCGATACGTTGCATACCGTTAGTTCAACTTCACCGTGTTCGAGTCCAACTTTACCGGAGTCCCCAAGGACCAGCTGGAGCCACGACGAAGGGTAAAACAAACTGTTTTTTATTATTTCCAGTGGTGGACATAGTACTTACTCAATTACATGTACTTTGTACATTTCTTATACTCAAGTATAAGAATACTCAAGTATTCCAAATTACACATTATTATTAAGTACATTTCCTTTTTTTAATATCAATGCATTGCAGTCAAAATAGTCAAAATCGCAAAAAGACGATCAGCAATTTAGCTTGTAGATCGGCCATCTTCACTGTATTTGAAATGGGGAGCAGGGTGGTTAATTCATAATGTATTTTTGTAAGTTTGGGTGACAATTTGAAAATCGTGAAAGTCATGGGGAAAAAAAGATTACAGAAAAGTACAGTACTCAAGTAAATGTACTTACTGTCTGTAGTGTCCACCACTGTTTATTTCTAACTCGTATTGCAGTGTTTGTTTTAACTGTATTTATGGGCCTACATTGATTTACTTGAGTATTTTCTAATTTTCTATTACGGAGCACAACACTTCTACTCTCTACGCTACATCTTGGAGGCAAATATTGTACTTTTTTCTTTTACTCCACCACAATTATTTGAAAGCTTTAGATACTTTTTTTAAATTTACCAATTAAGCCCTCATTTTACACTTTGTCTATTCCAAAATGACAGATCTACAAGCTCTCAACATAATGATTGCATAATTTGATATCATGTCATGTAGTGATAGTTTTATAGTGAACCCCATAGACCAGTGGTGCTCAAAGTTGGGACTCCTGGGGGTCCTCAGGAGTCCAGGGTGTCCCCATGCTTGATAGTCTAGGAACCAAATGGAGGACTATAACTGAGTGTGCAACTGGAACCGAATAAACCTTTACAGGACTGTAACTCTGAGAGTGTACAAACCCATGAGGGTCCATTACTCCATTTGGTTCCGTTTGTACACTCTCAGAGTTATGGGGGCCCGTCAGCCTTAGGCTGCATTCACATGGAATCAGGCAAGCGGTATAGATGGCAGACGGCATGTCATTTTAGTGGACGGGAGCAGGACGGTAAACGGAACAGGACACTCCAGCAGGTTTTGCCGTTTGCCATCTATCGCTTGCCTGATTCCATGTGAATGCAGCATTAATGCATCCTTGAAATGAAGACGTTTGAGAAGCACACTGCCACACACACGCACACTGCTACTGGTTGCGTTACAAAACTGAACGATTGTGTTAAAGTTAAGTTAAGTTAAGTTAAAGCTCTGTGTCCTCATAGTATTAAATAATCATTGCTAATAGAATAGCGTTGTTCGTTCAGTAACAGGGGACTGTTACAGGGACGAACCCATAGTGTTAATTTGTCTGCTCATTAAAAAAATGAAAAATAAAGATAATGCTACATATTGAAGGTGCAGCAAGGTGGTTGTCTTTGGTTAAAATAATTCCTAGTGTATAAAATCATGAGAAAGAACTTGTACAGCAGTGCATGGTTCCCAAACTTTTTAGCCCCGTGACCCAAAAGAGACATTTCATTTTTGCCCTGGACCCAACCTTGTGAAAATAGCAGATCTACAAGCTCACAATATGTCGCTTTGTGCCTCGTTGTGAGCTTGTAGAGCTTGTATCTATTTTCACTACTTCTTTTCAACATTTTGTTTTTAATTAATGAAAGTGTTTGCTATTTTTGGGAATGTAATTTGTAAATGTTTTGAAATAATACTTAGATTATAATATAATAATAATACTTAGGTTAATACTACACAAAACATGTGTCTGCGACCCACAAATGGGTCCAGAACCAGTGTTTGGGAACCAGTGTCGTACAGGATACAGTATACATTTTAATGAGCAGACACAATTTAAACACTGTGGGTTCGCCATTCTCCTCATGGGATGAAATGAGCAGCAACCATGCAGACAGGGAGACCCCTGTTACTGAACAAACACTCTATTTACTATCAGGATACAGAGCTCGAACCTTTTTTTTAACTAAAACAATATCACGGACATCACCTTTTAAAACAGCCTCTATAATGCAGTATATATAAGCCAGCCAGTGACATAACCATTAACCAGTGACTGTATGTAACAACCAGTGACATAGCTGTGTTAAATAGTAGTATATTCCCATAGTAATGAAGTTATTATCACCTATTTGAACATAAACAGGTAATTGCAGTGTGGTAAAGTTGCGTGTGTGTGTGTGTGTGTGTGTGTGTGTGTGTGTGTGTGTGTGTGTGTAAATACACAGTCCCTCAGTCTTGTAACAGGGGTGTTGTCTGCTGTGCGTGCTGACTGACAGGAACAGCCTCTTGTCTCCTTTTGGTCACCAACTAACTATTTAATGACTCAGGACCTCCGGTTTAACCTCTTGCCTGACTGGCAAACCATCCCATAATTTATACAGATCACCTTTGAGGCCCGATTATAACGTTGAAAACAAATCAATGCTCCGACAGAGCCCAGACACAAAGTTGGAATCAAAGCTGTTATAACAGCAAGGGACAAGACCGGGGTGTGTGAGCAGCTTGCATAAATGGCCGCCTTCTCCCATCATGCCCCGTGCATCCTGAGAGGGGCTGGGCCAATCAGGGCCCAGCCCTGTGCCGCTGATGCAGTTTGACCCCCTGCTATATAAAGGTAAACTACCATATTGCCACTTCTGAGCTGTCTGGAGCATTCCCAGCCTTGCCTCGGGTGTAGGGATTGTTAGGGAGAAGGAAACAAAACTACACTGGTGCGTCTACACTGTGTAGTTTTGTTTTTTGGGGGGGATTAACTTCGAGGCTCGATCGTTTTCTCACCTTGGATCTTTTCTGGAAAAGCTTTCTGGATATTGAAGGAGATTTGTTAACAATCGTCCGGGCTAAGCCCCAACAGTCCAAGGCACCCTTGTGGATACAAGTGAGTAGTTTTAAACTTGTATCCGTGCGAGCGCGCACACACACACACACACACACACACACACACGCAAACCTTGTTAACGGCTATAATCTCTGCCTGTAACGGTGTTGATATGGGATACCTTGATGTCTGTGGAAGAGCTGTCACTGACCATAAGGTCACTGTGATAAGACAGACGGACACAGAGAGAGAGAGAGGTTGTGTTGGATAATCGGTGCATCTCTGTGTACAGTATCTTATTTGTTGCCTATATGTCTGCTTTCAGATCAGCGGCGATTGCTTTAAAAAAAATCATAATGCGTGCAAATGGGCTGCAATGATTTGAGAAAGGCCCAGAATAGCCCTCTGATAGCATTAGAGAGGACTCTCAGCTGGGTGGCCATGGCTTTTTAAGGGAATCAGCAGCTAGGGGATATCAGTTGTACCTCCAGCTATGTGCCACATGGTGGCTGTCAATCAAATTTGGTTTGGGGCCTGGTGTGGGTGGGGGTGTGTGTGGGAAGGGGGGTTTCAGGGGTATTTTTGGCCACTGCCATATCTGTCGCACAGATTCCAATTAGATCATCAATCATTAGACATCGGAAGTTAAGCCAGGGCTGGGAGTTTTTGTTGATTATTAGTAATGGCTGTCTGATCATCTGGCCATTTGTCTGCTGAGAATGACAGCAGTCAGGTTTTATGGGTGTTTGTCAGTAGCGTGAGAGAGTGAGTGAGCTAGTGGTGTCCATTAGAACATATTCTCATTCATCACACATGCCTGTGTAACTTGTACTGTAATAAACATTGTGCTAGAGTCTAGTACAATTGTTCTCAAAGTTGTTTTTAATTCCCAAGCCCTTTAGTTTAGATTCATGTGTTAGATCACGGATCTCCATTTGATACCAGTTTTATCTCTGGGACAAAATGTTAATTTGACTTTTGAGAGTGTACAGGTCCATTTGGTTCCATGTGTACACTTAGAGTTACAGACATGCAAGGGTACATTTGTTTCCTGATGAATCATTGAACTGGGGACCCCCTGGAACTCACTCAAGGACCCTCTGCGGTCCCTGGACCACACTTTGAGCAACAGAGTTCTAGCTGGTAAAATTAAGTCAAGAATGTCACTTTGAATAGAACCAAGTATTCTTCATTGTCACAACAAGCATTATTATCATATACTCAGGTGAAAATATATGATACTTAATTCATGCTTTATGAAGAATGTACATCTAATGTACATGTACACTAAAGTTTATCTTTAGAACGGATGCATTTTGTATCACATTCAAGCACTACTCGAGTGTACTCAAGTACTACTTGAGAATACAATAGTATTCTTGCATACTTTAATGCTATTTATACACTTACATTATGTTTTTAACATAGCTAAAGCAGTGTTTCTCAAAGTTGGGGTCCAGGCCAGGGACCCTAGTATAGGAGTTCCTTTAGGGGGTTCCAAATGGACCATTTCAGGTCTGTAATGAGAGTTATATGGGGAATGGGGGTCCTTGAACATTTTAGATTGAAAGTTTTTAGAACCTTTTGATGGATGGACATGGTCGAATCTTTCCAGGGAGGAGGAGGGGTTTAGCCGGTGGCCATTGGCGTGGCACAGGGACAGCGGGGGACAAGCCACGCTGCTATAACCGGCCACCAGTCGTCAGCCGGGCTATAACTGTCCTGTGTGTGTGTGTGTGTGTGAGAGAGAGAGAGAGAGAGAGAGAGAGAGAGATGTTATATGAGGCTTGGCTTCGAGCACATGCTCACATTCTGGCTGTAGATAGATGGACAGCAGTGGTGAAAGAAGTACTCGAAGTACTTACACTGAGTAAAAGTAGCAGTACCACAATGTATAGAAATACTGATGTGAAAGGCCTGTATTCACCCAGAGGACGATTCTAAAAAAATGCTTCTAAATCGAGACAGGTTTCTGAAAAAGTCAGTGGTGCTCAATTATCTGTATTTGGCCCCCATCTGAAAATGTGTTGTTACAGGGACTCCCCCAGAAGCAAAGATTTGAGTTAAAAATGGTCCAATAGTCGATCTAGAAGCTCATAACGTGTCACAATAGGGCGCGTTGTGAGCTTGTAGATCGAATAGAAGAAGTATAACATAACAAGTGGTTAATGTATGTTAGTAGTTACTAGTAACTAAAGCTGTCAAATAATTGTTGTGGAGTAAAATAGACAGACAGTGAATAAAAACTAGTACAGCCATCATTAGTTGCCAGAATTGGTATTTTAAACGACACTAATGTTCTGTTGGTATAACTTTACTAATTTAAGAGATATTCCTTATTTCAAGATTCCAGCGTGTTTGAATCTTGAAATAAATCCCATATATATATTTTTTGCATTGCTGATATTCGTCAAAAGCACAATATCAACAGGGCATTACTAGACCCATAACTGTGTTGTTGAAAGCACATGAGCATACTGTATACTGATTATAATAACTAATTTCATGTTCATTAATTAATTAATTAATTTCATGACACTGATTGCTGTCTCTCAGTCTGGTTGGTAATGTGATTGTGGATGGATAGGGTCATATAGAATATGCTAATCAAAATATATGTATAAAGTTCAAATAGATTACTTCCATAATTTAGACAGTAGAGGTGTGTGATTGCATTGGATTATCTTGGGCTGAAGACAGTCTAATTGTGTGTATTTTATATATGTAGCAGCATATGACACTGTTTGTCAACATTGGGTCAAGGGACCACCAGAGGTCAAAATGGACCTTTTTACAGGTGTGTGTGTGTGTGTGTGTGTGTGTGTGTGTGTGTGTGTGTGTGTGTGTGCACATTGACCCAAATTGAACCGTAAGAGTCCATTTGGTTCCATTTGTACACACTCAGAGTTAATTTAACAATGAGATTGGTGTCCTCAAGAGATGTGGCCTCATGCATATGGCTGTGGGTCCTTGGATATAAAAATGCTTACTGTATGTCGCTCTGTGAATTGTACAAAGGCTGAGAATCCCTGTGGAACATTTAGATTATACAAAGGCCATGTATTTTGTCATTGTTAGAGTTATGTGCTTAGTGCAATCATGGATGCATTATTATTTAAGTGTTGGCAACTACTTATGTTTTGGACCTTTTCAGAATTAGCCACATGCCTATCAGATGAATATTATGGGCACAATAACTGGCTGTGAATTTATCGTGCGTCTCATAAGTGCTTGGAGAGTGTGCAGATAAAGTTGGTTGACATTGAGGCCAGAGGGCTATTATTAGTCCCTGGCCTGCTGTCATGTCTGGAACTATAAACACAACAGCCCTTTATAATACATCCAGGGCAATCAAAGGTTGTGCATTTTGTCACTAACCCGGTGGTTTTCAACCTTTTTCATGTCAAGGTCCATTATTTATTCAGCAGTTGAGCACCATTTGATGACATTTAGCCTTTCAGACCCAAAACATATTTTGTAATCGTTGGATAAGATTTTGTCTACAATCCCATGCTGTATATTGATGTTGGTACCGTAGGAGAGATGACAGGCAAACGTTGATCAAAAGTAATAATTCTTCTACATTCTCTAATTGTGTAGACGTCTTGTAAATGAAGTAATACAGATGTTTAACAATAATTTAATTCTTGATAGTGTAAAATGTAACCACACAGACCTGTGAGGGTCCACATTTGGTTACATTTTACACATTCAACAGTTACAGATTTACAAGGGTTCCTTTGGTTATGAACTAAGACGTCACCATAACCGTAACTAACCACTTTAGCACACCCCCCCCCCCCCCCCCCCCCTCTACACCATATCTCTTTGCCACAAATACCCGACCTACAATTAAGCTCACAATGCAATGTAAGATCTGCTATTCTTGGCGAACGTTGCCCCCAGAATAGGGATGCGGGGGTCCAAGTGGTTAAGCCCTACTTTATAGTTACATAACGGTTAAAAGGTAGCGAGAGTAGCAGATCTTTTGCTTCTTCTTTTGTTGTTTAATTGCTGGCAAATTTAGAATATTTTCACCTCTAATGACATGCCCAACATGTGAAGTGGGTGAATTGAAGCTATTGTGTGAATGTGTTTAGTTGGTGACTTGAAGACTTCACACTTGAGAAGTCGTTAACTTTGAGGCTGAAAGTGCTCAGGGATGCGCTTGTCCCTCGTCATCCTGGGAGGGGCGTGCTAATTGTGTAGATGTTTAGCATAATGGTTTAAACCGGTTAAATCATGTAGATCAGTTATTCACAAAGTGGGGTCAAGGGACCCTCATCGTAGCTCCTTTGCCTTCTTAGTTGAGCCTGGTCTGTAACTGTGAGAGTGTGCAAATTAATTAAACCATTTGGCTCCATTTGCGCACTGTCAGAGTTATGGGGGATGTGTCCCTGACATCCCCCCAAAAGTTAGAGAACCACTGGTGTAGTAGAGATGTTGTGACACATACTGTAAACCTGTTGATTATGCAGATGCAGATTTTAGCATATGTTAGGTGATGATGAGTCTTAAACAGCTGTTGTGCACACCTTGCTGGTGGCTGCAGGTGTGATTAGTTCCCAGCCAGGCTACATCCTTCCAGCTGTTATTAACACAATAATATGTCTTATTGTCTTAATGTTGGCAAAAGGTATCTTGTCACACTATGCACAGCCCTGCAGAGTGGGACGTGTGTAGAACCATTCATTCATTTGATTGTTTTATGAAATCAAATAAACAATGTACTATTTGCTTGCGATCCCCATCGATGATGTCATTGGTAGGCAGGTTTCTGAACTGTCCACAGTCCACCAATGAGACACAGATTGTAGACGGGAATGGTGCTCTCTTATTATGGGCATGAGTGAGGACCAATTATGACTTTAGATACGTTGGATCGTCCCAGGAATATTTGAGGGAAACAAAAGGGAACAAAAAAGTGTCCCTGAGCACTTAACGCCTGCCAACGGGGCTAACGTCAACGTTAACCCTTAACCAGATGACCCCGACATCCCGTTTCGGCCTGCATGGGCATGTCATTATAAGAGATCATTCAGTGAAAGTAGGCAAACATTCTGTGAAATTAGCTGATCATTTGGCTAATGAGGGAAATGAAAAATAATGGGTGGAATGTGGAATGTGAGGTCTGAGGAGGTGACAAGCTGACATAGGACCAGGTGCAGAGGAAAACTGATGACTCCTCTGTCTATTAATACCCTGCTGCCTTCTGTCAGCTGCCAGCCTGCCACCGAGGACCGCTAGAAACACCACACACACACACACACACACACACACACACACACACACACACACACACACACACACACACACACACACACACACACAAACAATGCAACCTAAACCAAGGTTGATATAATTAACTACAAGTAGGCCTACAGTATAATTGAAAACACAATTTAGTTGACTGAAATAAACAAGGCTTTTCCAAACTAACTAACTGAAACTGTATTGACTAACTAAAACAAACTAAAACTAAAACATAGGCCAATAAAGGCCATAGATCATAGTTTTTAGCCTTTGTCAATATCTAATTCACAAGACTAGTGTTTTACAAATTAAGCGCTGTGATCATAATCGGGCCAAGACTTAGTTAGTTAGTTTATTTATTATACCCCACCCCACGCTGAATTAATGATGCCTTGATAAATGATGTTCGCATCTCTTGCTGTTGTTACAACAACCATTTGAGTTTCCATATTTTGTATTGTTTATTGTTTGTGCACTCTGATCATTGCTATATTGTTTAATGTTGTGCGGGCACTTTTTGTGATTCTTTGCTATACCCTACATTTCCACCCTGGGGTATTACTGAAGTGTTATCCCAACATAAACCTTTAATTCTAGAGAGTCTATAGACTAGTATAGTAGAATTCTCTAGTATTGTGTCTGTATATTCCACTTACGTTGTAGTCTGTTCTACCACTGAGTTTCATACCCAAATGGGTCAGGACGCATTTTTGGCTCATGGACGCAAGCTTGCAGTGAGCTTGCAGATCGGCTATTTTAGCTAAAAAAAGTCATACCACATTGAGAAAATACAGTCAGGCAGGCATGCGGTGAAAGCAAGTTATGCATTTGGCCAAAACTGTTTCAAATGTTGTACTACCTGCAAACATACAATACCTCAATGTGGTCTCTTACTTTACCCCACCCCCTCCCCTCCTGCTCCTGCTCCCAAGGGGGGTCTGAACCCCAAATTATCTTGGCTATTAGTGTTGGAAATGGAATGTCCTTGGGTACGGCACCCAACTCCCTGGGTGTAGCAGTGGTGGAAAAGTATATTTATCCACTAGATCTCAGAGGGAAATGACTTACTTTTGACTACAACTATTTAACAGCTTAGTTACTAGTTATTTTGCAGATTTTAAATACTATTGCAAAACATTTTATCATTTGGCTTTTTGAAAATAGCTCAGAACGTGTCACATTGCAATGTGTCGTTAGCTTGTGGATCGGCTATTTTAGAAGAATTTGAGTAGTTTCACATTTTAACTGTAATATTTTTATTAATAGAATATTTTTGCATTAGTGTTAATAAATCACTTAATGCAGTAGTAAGTTGTCCATCTCTGTTCTCTGGAGTGTGCAGTCCCTTCCTTATTTTTACAGAATATTTGTTTATATTGTGGGATTTCTACCCAAGTAAAAAATCTGAGTACTCGTTGGGATGGGAAACGCAGAGGGCCAATTCCAAGTGCGTGCAATGGCATTAATGTTTAACGTTTAGCTGTTGTTGTTTTGTTCTTTTGTACATCATCCTAAAAATCTTCACATTGACATCTTCACTTCTTCCACCCACTGATTAACTAACTCCCGGTCCGTCTCTCTGCAGGGTGCCGACCACCAAGATGTCAACACAGGCGCCAACGTTTACACAGCCGCTGCAAAGCGTTGTGGCACTAGAGGGTAGTGCCGCAACGTTTCAAGCGCAAGTTAGTGGTAAGAAAAAATAACCCGTCTTATAACAACCTAAAACATGAAACTTTGTTGAAAATAACTAAAGTTGTCCTTTAACTTCAGAGTTGTCACATCTAACTCAACATGATTGGTTCTGACCCACCAGGTTCTCCAGTTCCCGAGGTGAGCTGGTTCCGTGATGGCCAGGTCCTTTCCGCCGCCGCTTTGCCCGGCGTTCAGATCTCGTTCAGCGAAGGCCGTGCTGTTCTGACGATCCCCGCTGTGGCTGCCGCACACAGTGGGAGATATTCCGTCAGAGCCACCAACGGAGCTGGACAAGCTACTAGCACAGCTGAACTCCTAGTTACAGGTAGGCCTCTCACCGTTTTTACATGATCGCCTGATCGTAATTATCTGAGATAATCACAATCTTATGTTTTTTTTAAACAAATTTGCATTGAATAACTGACCTCAGATAAGATCATAATGATTGCTTCTAAACTGTTTTCTCTCCGAGTCTAAACAACGAGTCTAACAAAACAAAAAAACATTTCGTCCCTCCAGCCGAGACCGCACCACCCAACTTTACACAGAGACTTCAGAGTTTGTCCGTCAGACAGGGCAGCCAGGTGAGACTGGATGTCATGGTGACAGGAATCCCTACACCCGTCGTGAAGTTCTACCGGGAGGGAGCCGAGATCCAGAGCTCCCCGGACTTCAGCATCCTTCAGGAAGGAGAGCGTTACAGCCTGCTGATCGCCGAAGCCTTCCCGGAGGATTCTGGAACCTACTCTGCAAATGCTACCAACAGCAGTGGACGCGCCACCTCCACCTGTGAACTATTGGTTCAGGGTAAGCATTTTCTTCCCCTTTAGAATGAAGCAGTTATCTGCTTAGGGCTAAGTACTGCACATTTGTGGATTTGTGTTGGTGTGCAATTTGACATGGCCTAAACAGGGACGCGAGGTTACAAGGGGTTCAATGAAAAAAAAAAATGAGGATTTTACTGTGCAGTAAATAAAAGCAAACATATCTTCCATCATCTACTTCCACTGTGTCTATAGGTGAGGAAGCCGTTCCAGCCAAGAAGACCAAAACAGTGATTTCAACTCGTCAGGCCAGAATGGAAAGGGTACGTCCACAGTCACACTGCACACACACACGCACGCATGCATTCCATATGTACACAGAGTTAAATTAACAGTGATTTTACAATATAAATTGGGGGTCCTAGAGATAGAAATGCCTTTAAATGGGGGTTCGTAGACTAATGCATGTCAAACTGGGGTCCTTGAAATCACTGTAATCAAAGTGTAATCACAGAATCACAGCCGTAAAAATCGTATGTTTTCAAATGGGGGTCCACAGGCTAATTACTGTCAATTTGGGGTCCTTGACATGAACATTTTGGGGAACCACTGTTGTAATGGATGGTTGTAAGTGACCCTGCTGCTCTCCTCTCCTCTCTCCGCTCCAGAGCGTGGAGGCTAGCTTCCAGGCCTCCAGCTTCCAGGCCACCAGCATGCATGCCACCAGCATGCAGTCCACCAGCATGCACGGCACCAGCATGCAGGCCACCAGCATGCAGGGCGCCAGCATGCAGGCCACCAGCATGCAGGGCGCCAGCATGCAGACCACCAGCATGCAGGGCGCCAGCATGCAGGGCGCCAGCATGCAGACCACCAGCATGCAGTCCTCCACCATGATGCACGTGGAAGGAGGAGGAGGCATCCTGATGGCACACAAGACCCCTCCGCGGGTCCCTCCGAAGCCCAGCTCCACCTCCAAGTCGCCGACGTCCCTCGTCTCCAAGGGACGGCAGCAGTCCCCCTCCCCTGTCAGACACGTCAAGGCTCCCATCCCCGCGCCTGTCAGGTCAGTGCAGCGTTTTCCAAATTATGGGTCGGGGGAGTCGGGACCCCAGTTTGGGGGGGAATCATTTATATTGGTCACGAGTAAATATGCCCTTTTTAATGTTTATGCTGGACATTTTGGTCGACTCCTAATTATGTCATAGTAAACAATAAGTGTCATACATATTCTGAAGAAAACCTGGAGACTTTGACATTCAGTAAGTGTGAAGTAAAATGCAAAGTTATTGATGATGACGACCCCTGTGTGGTATAACGATGCCTCCTTCACCACCATTCCCCACACGCAGGCCTGCCTCTCCCACTTCAAGAGTCTCGGTGTCCCCCATCAGGCCCGTCAAGTCCCCGCTCACCGCGCGCAAGCTGGTGTCCTCCGGAGCTGACGTGCTGCCCCCCTGGAAGCGGGGGGAAGTCGAGCCCATAGCGCCCCTAGAGCCCCACTGGGAGTCCAAACCTAGAGCTTTGGACCAGGCAGAAGAGGTAAGACCAGGCAGACCCCCCCCCCCCCCCCCCCGCCTAAACTAACCTAACCTAATCGTCACCCGCCCACCATGAGGCCTTGGAAATGTTGGATGAGTTGAGAGGGACCGATACTGCCCTCTAGTGACTCTGGGAAGCATTGCTACCTGGGACCGATGATTCTTTGATTTGAACACAAACTGTATTAACTCTGTTTCTTCCTCGATAACTTGGCATCTTTGATATTTTGACAGCTTCAAAACATTTTAAACATTTTTCACATTTTAAAACAACATCATCTTAGAAATGCCAGAAATAAACAATCATAATAATGAAGAAGTGAAAATAGCCAATCTACAAGCTCGCAATGGGGCAAGAAGCGACACGATGTGCACTTGTAGATCTGCTATTTTCACTAGTTTGGGTCCCGGGCAAACGTCTAAATAATCTCTCTTTTGGGTCTGGACCCAAAGAATGTGGGAACACTGTAACATCACGAACAGCATTCTACCTCTTGTTCGTCTGGTATACTCTTCTATACTCTTCTGTTGTCTTTGTGACTTCTTCTGCCTTCCACGTTTACAAATGAACACAACCGTGCTGTGTTTTTTAATCTGACCAATCTAACGCTCCGTGCAAAGCAGAATGCCCTGAATCATGATGATGAGGATGATCACTATGATGGTGATGATGATGATAATGAGGATGAGGTGGTGTCAGGTGAAGTGGAGCTTGACACAGACGCCTCATACTCCAAACACTCCAGCAGTGTGTTTATGGATCTGGACTCTACGGCACATCATCAGCAGGTATATCTCAGACCGGAAGAACCTTCACTTCACTTCATGCACTCCTCTTTCTGTCATTATCCGGAGCTGGACTCACCATCACTTTCATCTCCATGTGTTTGTATTTAACTCTTGAGAGTGTACAAATGGAACAAGTGGACCCGTCGTATCGGTTCATCTGCAGTCCAGGATTCATTATTTTAGTTAGTATTTACCGGTATTCTTTATTCAAATCCATTCTGAATGTTTCTCCCCATGTATCTCCCATCACCGTACAACATTCCTTAAATGATAAGAACACTTGGTCAGCCATGTGACCATTACATGATCCCCATCAAGCTGCCTATAAATGAAACCATTGTTTAATTGGACGATTTAATTGATTGATTATATATATTAAAAATAATCTATGCTTCAATAAGATAATTGATTAATAATTGATCCCTATTTAGGGCATGTCATAATGATCATAATTTAGTAAAAAATAAACGGATGTAACCGATTTAACCGCTGAGACTTCAGACAGAATGAACATGTGTTCTTCTAATTCTAACTGTGAACATACTGTCACCCCATGAGACTGCTGGCGGTCAGGGAGTGGAATGGATGTCACCAGTGGACCTGGTGCCGCCACCACCGGTCAACTGCTGGGTGTCACCAGTGGTTGCAGATCTAGAACCCGATGAGTATGAGGCAGACATGGAGATGGATGGTTTAAACCACGAGGACGCAGGGTTAGATGATCCCCAGTGCCTTTCCCCCGGCGTTGCCGCCTTTGAGGACGTGTCTCTATCTCCTGACCCCGTCTTTCATGACCCGGAACAAATCTGCGTGGCTTCAGACAAAAGGCCGTTCTCATGCCCTCCTAACGGAAGCGGTACCCTCAATCTCGAGGAAGAAGAAGTGATGTTTGCTGTCGCGGAGCCGTCCAAAGAGCAGGTCAATCGAGAGTGATCGCCGCCCGCCCGGTCTTTCTTGGCACAGTTTGTGCACGCTGAATGATCACCTTTCTGTTTGTTCTGTGTTTTATTTTATTCTTTCAGCTTTTCAGTCACTGCCACTTGTCCTTTCTTGCTTGACACTCGTGTCTCCACTCGTTGGTAGCTCTGTGTTCGTTCACAGCATGCAAACGTTTTGAGAACCACTGGGATGGATTATAACATGGATATATTGATCTCTAGAGATGATCTGCTGTAGGCCTATACCCCTGGTTGATAGGGATACGGATCTACGGTAGATCTATTCTAAACAGATATATCTATGTGTGCTGCCATCATCATCATCATCATCATGTCACATGACTGTGTCTCCAGGCTGCTGGAGGTCAGAGGTCAGACGCCGTGGCCACGGTGGTGGCCGCCCTCGACATCGCACGCGTCCGTCAGCCTGTGCATGCGCACGAGGAGCGCGCACGTACCGAAGAGGAGGCCGCTGTAGCACTAGAGTATGAATTAAGACAACAACAGGTGGTCACTAGGCATCACCTGACCACTGAACCAACCCTACAGGTTAGACAGGCTTTTGGTTACAAAAAAATAAAATAAAACCAAAGACACGTGTAGTCTAGACTTTATGACTCATTTTTTATGAGTGTCTTAAAAAGCCTACCACTGAAAAATAAATTAATCTTGAATTCACTATGGAAATACTATATGGTAAAAAAAATGACTTATAATTTTGTAAAAAGAAAAAACTCAACATGAACTGTGTTGGTCACTCACTCTAGATACAAAGAACCACCATCACCACCCATCACGTGGACACTGGTCTGGCACCGTCCCCAATTCCACATTTCACTGTCTCTAAAGTTACTGTCCCTAAGCCCGAAGCTAGCGGCGAGGTAAGCCAAGGCAACGTCGGGCAAGCAGTATGAAATCACCTCACTAAGTCAATTATGTATAGTAATAAAACTAATAAAAATTAATTGCATTTTTATAGCGCTTTTCTATGCCGTATGTGCATACTCAAAAGTGTTTACAATTGTTTGTTCATTCAAACATAGTTTCTTTGGGAGTATAATCAAACCTCATTGAAACAAAACGTACAGTTATGGAAATCTAACCTTTTTTTCTTTTTACTGCTTGCCCGAGATGCAAAAGCCATTGTGAAAGTAGTTTAGAAGAAGAAAATAATATACAAAAATAATATACACCAAATAAATATAGAGTTTAATATTAACCACGTAATATTCCCTTTCCCTATTAATCAATAAAACTACTAAATCCAATGTCCCATACAGGATCTAAAATGTTCGCTTGACCACCGTCCTTTAACAAAAAGCACCAACCCCAGAATCCATTACAAATGCGTATTTTTCATCTCGCTGATGATGGTGTAACGCTGTTCTCCTTGGGTTGGTCAGGTTTCCAGGGCAGGCTCTGCTATTGCCACCCTGCAGAAAGAGCTATCCTCCACAACCTCCTCTGCCAAAACCATCACCAGGCCAGTCAAGTTACCCAGTCCTGCGCGTAAAGTTGTGGAGCCTCGCGTGACACCAGTGGCCACCCCTCCTCCGTTTCAGTACCCCTCTGACCAATATCAGGCTGATTTTGGCACTCAGTTTCAGACTGAGACGGTGTCAACAGGAATATATGAGGACTGGGAACCCCAGGTTTGTAATTCGAGTTCCGCCGGGCCTGATTTGCAGCAGGCACAGAGCGCCTGAATGCCTGATTGTGGGACCGTCTTTGAACCAGACCTCATGGTTTCTTTGCATCCAAACCATCAGATCTAGTCAAAAGGGCTTACATTTCAGACAATCACTGCTTCTGTGGAAATCCTGGCAGAAATACCACACCCCCCAATCCCATAGATTCGTTTTTTTAACCGTTCTCCTAGATGCTGCTGACAACCTCCCTCTTTACCTCTTCAGCCCACCCAGCCATCTTGCTTCCTTCATTCCTTCCTTCCTTCCATTCATCCATCTTTGTTGTGTCATACTCTCTTGTTTTACAGCTCAACTTACTGAGTGTGTCTCATATTGTGGTGTTTTGTGTAGCACTCTTTGGTGTTGCTAAATGTTGTATTCCTAACAGACGGTAGACATTGTTTTGGTGGCATTTCTAACGGAGGTGTGTGACGTTGTTCTTTTATAGGCTGTTCCAGCTGTTGTTCCTCCTCCCGCTAGAGGAGTGATTCCACCAACCCTGGTGGCTGTAAGTATTTTGCAAATAACAAGTCAGTCCTAAAAGATGAGATTTGAGAAATGGATCAGATTTGCCTGCAGTCTTAACAAGGCCTATAGCAGCTTGTTGCCCCTGCTTTGTTCAACTGGGTTCCTAATCGTATTCCATCCTCCTCACAGGGCCTGAAGAACACAAACGTCACAGAGGGCGAGTCGGTGACCCTGGAGTGTCAGATCTCAGGCCACCCCACCCCTGTCATCATGTGGTTCAGGGAGGACTACAAGATCGAGACCTCCATCGACTTCCACATCACCTACGAGAGCAGCTACGCCCGCCTGGTGATCCGCGAGGCGTTCGCCGAGGACAGCGGCCGCTTCACCTGCACGGCCACCAGCGAGGCCGGCACCATCAGCACCTCCTGTTTCCTGCTGGTGCAAGGTGGGTGGAGACCGAGAGAAAAGGGAAACGCCATTTGTTTGTTCCTATACAGCTCTGTATTCAGCTGAGATTGAATTGATCCATGTGGACAAAGAAGTACATTGTAGAGGGACTGATTTGAGCTCTGTTTTGTGTCCTAGTGTCTGAGGAGATCGAGAGCAGAGAGGAAACGGTCATCGAAACGGTCAATATTGCTCAAAAACTGTAAGTACATTAAATCACTCAGTTTGTTACAGTTATGTTGGGTGGATTTAAGGCACTAGAACTACACTGTTCTCTCTACACTTATTAATGCGACTATTTATTTACCTTTCTTATTGACTACAGTTCATATTTACTTTGAGTTATATGCTTATTTTTATCTCACACTCTGGATAAAGAGACTCTGCTAAATCCCCACATTGTAAAGTTGAGGGGCGTTCGTTCGTTGTGGCACAGGCTACTTGTTAACAGTTGGAATACTGTTCTTCCAGGGTGAGCGAGGAGGCCATGTCTGTGGAGGTGAGTTCAGCTGAGGCGGAGCCGGCCGCTCCGCCCGCTGCTCCCTTCTTCGTCACCAAGCCCACACTACAGAAGCTGGTGGAGGGAGGTAGCGTGGTCTTCCACTGCCAGGTCGGAGGGAGCCCCAAGCCACACGTCATCTGGAAGAAGGGTGGCGTCGCGCTCACTGCGGGATACAGGTACATTTTCAAATATTTGGTGTAGAGGGTGTAAACTGTACAGTGCCAACTCGGTCCGTTTTGCTAAGTATGTGTGATTTAATGGCTTATTTGTCCACTGTCCATTAGATACAAAGTTGCCTACAAGGTGGAGACCGGGGAGTGCCGGTTGGAGATCTCCATGACCTTTGCCGACGACGCAGGAGAGTACTCCGTGTTCGTGAAGAACCAGCTGGGCGAGGTTTCCGCCTCCGCCACCCTGCTGGAGGAAGGTACGGACCGTAGGCCAGCGTTTCTCAAAACCTTTTCATTTCAAGGTCTCCCCTTAACTCAATTCATATAATAATAACGGGGCCGCACTAACTTTTAAATGTGTTCTTTTTTTGCAGAGGAATATGAAATTTACATGAAGAAACAGACAGAAACATTTAAGACAGAAGTGACAACCATGATACAGGAGCCTGCGGTGGGAGATGTCGCTCCAGCCGAGCTGGCCTCCGCGACCACTATTATTTCTGGACAGGTAGGATCCAAACCACTGGTTCTGAAGAAAATATGTCAAGGACCCCACATTTTTATATTCATTAGTGAGGGTCCCGTAAAAGGGTCAGGTTTGTTTGTTTGGTATTGGTATTTGGTATTATAGGGGTTCAGAGTCTTGGTCAAGCCCGGGCTCGAACTGGGAACCTTGCGGTTCCCACCGGCTACTCTACCCCCTGAGCCACAAACCAAGCTTTATTTGCCTTTTGCCTTTTTTTCCCCCAGGAATTCCACCTGTCCGCCTTCGAGCTGAGGATCATCCAGGAGATCGAGCTGCGCGTCATGACCATCACCTACACAGAGCTGGTGACGCACGACTGCGAGCGGATGGTGACCGTCGCTGAGTCGGAGTCCGTGCAGTCCAGCATTCACACGGCGGTCAAAAACTACCGCATCATGGAGGGCATGGGAGTCACCTTCCACTGCAAGGTGGCCGGAGTCCCGCTGCCCAAGGTATGAAGAATGATGATGATGATCATGAAACATTACGAAAACAAAGGGAAACGTTACATTGGTGTGCACTGGCGGCGCAACTGCTAATTGAACAAATTTATATAAAAAATTAAGTAAAACATAATAATAATCTAAAATAGTGAAAATGGACGATTTCCGAGCTCGCAATAACATTGCGATGTGACACGCTGCGAGTCGTAGATCAGATCAGCTCATTTCACTTTGAAATAGTAATCGATTGAATAATCGTTAAGGAAATAATCTATAGGTGCAGGCCAGGGCCTATTTCGACGTGGGCCAAAGTAACGCACGCGTCAAGGAAAATAACTCAAACCATTTTCCTGTCAACAGATTGCCTGGTTCAAAGATGGCAACCGCCTGCTTCCCGGCGGCCGTCACCAGATGGAGGTCCTTCAGGACGGCAGGGCCAGCCTGCGTCTGCCCGCCGTGTTGCCCGAGGACGAGGGCGTCTACACCGCCTTCGCCAGCAACATGAAGGGAAACTCCGTCAGCTCCGGGAAGCTGTACGTGGAGGCCGCCGTCGGAGCGCCTGCGCGGTACACGCCCCAGCCCGCCATGCAGAGAATCAGGTATACCTTTTTGTCTGCACTTCTTGGGTCATTCCCCACTATTGCGTAGATTGTCTTGGTCTGGTCGGTCATATCCACTAAGCACAACCTTTGACATGGTCGACCTCTGTGTTTCGACAGGTCCACATCGCCACGTTCCCTGAGTCGCTCCCCCGGACGTTCCGCCAGTCGATCTCCCGCTCGCAGGCTGGACGAAACAGACGAGGCCCAGCTGGAGAGACTCTACAAGCCCGTGTTTGTCGTCAAGCCGTCCTCGGTCAAGTGCGCCGAGGGACAGACCGCCAGATTTGACCTGAAAGTTGTTGGCAGACCAATGCCTGACACATACTGGTTCCACAATGGTACGAAGACATTAAGAACACACTAGAAACTCTGATGTTTCTAAATATCGTAGCTGCCTGTCGGGTAGAAAAAAGTGCTATAAATAATAAAAATGTGATCTGTTCTTCTCTTCTCAGGCCAACAAATTGTCAGTGACCACAACCACAAGATAGTGGTGAAGGAGGATGGAACTCAGTCTCTGATCGTAGTTCCAGCGATGCCCCACGACTCTGGAGAGTGGACCGTTGTCGCTCAGAACAGAGCTGGGAAATCCACCATTTCCGTTACTCTTACAGTCGATGGTGAGTTTACTGATCACGTTGCATTATGTAACATTTCTGGAGTTATGTTTTGTATCTTGTAACTTCACCGTCAACTTTAGTTTATTAGTGTACAGCAGGTATACAATCGTGGGTGAAATTATTTTATACAAGCTGTTACATTGCAGTTACATTAAATGAAAGTAAGGGTAAAAATATCAAATATAAAAATGCATATACTTTGGTTTCACCCATATTTTATATGCATCAGATCTATCTACCAATCTATCAACTACCAATGCAAGTAACTCAGCACATGTAAGCCCCACATCCCCATCTGGTGGCTGCAATTTTTGCAGCAGGTTGCCCAGATAAAGTTGTCATATGGTTGGAATTGTACAAAAATTGATGGTAGCAGCGTGCACTGTGGGTGTGGTGGTTAGTGTATCATTCTGATGACCAATTCTATGTTAACTGTCCACAGCTAAAGAAACCCTGCTGCGCCCCCAGTTCACTGAGAAGCTGAGGAACCTCAGTGTGAGAGAGGGCACTCTGGTGGAGCTGGCCGTCAAGGCCATTGGAAACCCCCTGCCTGACATCGTCTGGCTGAAAAACAGTGACATTGTCACCCCACATAAGCATCCGAATATCAAGTAAGTAATAAGTATTGCGTTAGCGCGTGCTTATCATTTGACACTTTAATCACACCGGACTGTTGGCTGTAATGTCAAATGTGTAATTATTTTTTCCAGGATTGAAGGAACCAAAGGAGAGGCCAAATTCCAGATCCCCAAAACGGTTGGAACGGACAGTGCCTGGTACACGGCTACAGCCATCAACAAGGCTGGAAGGGATACCACGCGCTGCAGAGTCAACGTCGAGGTGGACTTTGTTGAGCCCGAACCCGAGAGGAAGCTCGTCATTCCCAAAGGAACCTACAAGGCTAAAGACATTGCACCCCCAGAGGTGGAACCCCTGCATCAGCGTTACGGCCAGGAGCAGTGGGAGGAGGGAGACCTCTACGACAAGGAGAAGCAACAGAAACCGTCCTTCAAGAAGAAGCTGACCTCGGTCAGAATGAAGCGTTTCGGCCCGGCTCATTTCGAGTGCAGGTTGACGCCCATCGGCGACCCCACCATGGTGGTGGAGTGGCTGCACGACGGCAAACCCCTCGAGGCTGCTAACAGGCTGCGCATGGTCAATGAATTTGGCTACTGCAGTCTGGATTACGAGGCCGCCTATGCCAGAGACAGTGGCGTCGTCACCTGCAGAGCCACTAACAACTTTGGGGTTGACCAGACCTCAGCTACCCTGATCGTCAAGGATGAGAAGGGCCTCGTAGAGGAAACACAGCTCCCCGAGGGCAGGAAGGGACGCACGATTGATGAGATTGAACGCATGGCTCATGAAGGAGGACCGGCAGGCGTTTTGTTAGATGATGAAGCTGAGAAGTCAAAGCCGGAAATTGTCCTGGTTCCCGAACCAGTCTCGGTGGTGGAAGGCGGCGTTGCAAGATTCCGTTGCAGAGTGACCGGCTACCCAACACCGAAGGTCAACTGGTACCTCAATGGACAGCTCATTCGCAAGAGCAAGAGATACAGACTTCGCTATGACGGTATTTACTACCTTGAGATTGTTGATGTCAGGACCTACGATTCTGGAGAGGTCAAGGTGATAGCCGAGAGCAACATGGGTGTGTCTGAGCACATCGTGAAGGTGGAGATCACAGAGAAAAAGGACTTCAGAACCAAACTTCGCCACGCTTCGCCCGCTGCGGAGGCTGCCCCTGAGGCTGGAAAAGCTCTGGAACTGGCAAAGGCAGAGAAACCAGGCAGCGATGAGTCGATCAAAGAGCTGATCAAACTGAGGAAAGCTCAGAGGGTGGTCCGCGAGAAGACAACGGAGGAGACAGAGGAGCTGAGGAGCAAGTTCAAACGCAGGACCGAGGAAGGCTACTACGAGTCCATCACCGCAGTGGAGCTCAAGTCTCGCAAGAGGGACGACTCTTATGAGGACCTGCTGAAGAAGACCAAGGACGAGCTCCTCCACCGGCAGAAACAGAAGGAGGAGGCAGAGAGGGCGTTGTTGGAGCGTCAGAAGGAAACCGCCACTCCACTCAGGCCAGAGGTGAAGCGCTCCTCCAGCATGGAGGCTCCCAAGATCATCGAACGCATCACCAGCATGACCGTTGCCCAGGGCGACGAAGTCAAGTTCAGGTGCAGGGTGGTCGGCAGACCCGACCCCGTGTGCAAGTGGTTCAAGAACGGCGTCGAGATGGAGAAGTCGGACCGCATCTTCTGGTTATGGCCCGAAGATAATGTGTGCGAATTGACCATCAAAGATGTCAGAGCCGAGGACTCCGCCAGCATGATGGTCAAAGCCATGAACATTGCCGGCGAGACTTCCAGCCACGCCTTCCTGTTGGTGCAAGGTGAAATAACTTGGGCATTTGTAATTAATTATTAGCACTTGAAAAGGACACATTCATTTCATTATTAATATATATTAACATTGTTTCTTCACCACATCTATTTGCAGGAAAGACAGTAATCTTCTTCACGGAGAAGCTGTCCGAGACCAATGCCAAGGAGAAGGACAGCCTGACCACCTTTGAGTGCGAGACCAATGAGCCTTTCGTCAAGGTCAAGTGGCTGAAGAACAACATGGAGGTCTTCACGGGCGACAAGTACCGCATGCACTCCGACAGGAAGGTCCATTTCCTGTCCGTGCTCACCATCGGCATGAAGGACTCCGGGGAGTACAGCTGCGTCGTCATAGACGAGGAGGACATCAGGACCGACGCCAAGCTGGTGGTTGAAGGTTGGTCCGCAGACTGCATTCAGAATTGTGATTATGTGCTAGCGAGTCAGTAGATCGGCTAAAACTAGGGCTTCATAATGTATTTTTGAAAGAAGTTTGGGACGCCGGTTTTAGATGGCTTAATTCTTTTTTACAAAACATAAAAAATAGCAGATAATTACATATTTGCCTTTTTAACAGAGTTGGTGTCATTTATCTGCCACTTTTAACGACTTTTAATGACTAATGACACTTTTAATGACTACTTGTCACCAGGTGCCCCCCTGGCCATGACTAAAGAACTGGAGGACACCGAGGTTCCCGAGAGCTACTCCGGAGACTTTGAGTGCGAGGTGTCCCGGGAGGACGCCGAGGGCAAATGGTACCGCGGCGACAAGGAGATCACGCCCAGCCTCAAGTACGTCACGTACTCCCGCCGCGGGAGACACAGCCTGTCCGTCAAGGACGTGAAGAAGGACGACCAGGGAAAATACACCTTCAAAGTGGGCGAGTTCACCACGACCGCCACACTGACCATGAAACGTGAGTTCTGTTTTGAGACCGAGCTTTGTGAATCATTCATTTTCAAATCTGGTCGTTTTATTTTTTGTTTTTTAGGTTACAAATGACAATAATATATGCGTTTAAAACTATCATGTCAAGGACCCGAAAAATTATCTGTATTTGGCCACAGACCCCCGTCTAAAAATACGTTGTTCCAGGGACCCCCAGAAGCAAATATTGCACTGTGAAAGAATATATATTAATTTGCACACATTTTCATGGAGTTTTCAAAAATAGCAGATAGACAAGCTTGTAGATCTGCTGTTTTTCAACAGCTAAAGTAAATAGTGGTTTAAAGTGGTTAAAAGCTATAAGGTGACACAGATGTGTCCTCCGGTCTAAATGTATTTAATAAAACATGTTTTTGGTCTGGATGTTTCAGTGCGCCCCGTGACCCTGATGACGCCTCTGGTCGACCAGACGGTCTGCGAGGGAGACATCGTTAAGATGGAGGTCAAGTTCTCCCAGGAGAACATTGAGGGAGCAAGCTGGCTGAAGAACGGTCAGCCCGTCGTCGCCTCCGCCCGCATCCACATGGTCGTCGACAAACAGGTCCACAAGCTGCTGATTGAGGACGCCATCAAGGGTGACCACGCCACGTACTCTTTCGTGATCCCCGCCCAAGACATCGCTACCGGCTGCAAGCTGAACGTTCAGGGTAACATACAGCTTCTTCTACACGCTTTTGAAGGTTTTATCTCTGGTACCCCCTGATCTACTCATTTCACTCTGAGACCTTCTAATTCTGTGTTTTTGTAATCTTGCCTTGCAGTCATTGGCATCACAGTGCCACTCAAGGACCTCAGCGTCGTTGAGGGCACCAAAGCCGTTCTGGAGGCCAAGATCTCAGCCCAGGACATCAAGTCCATGAAGTGGTACCACAACGACAAGCTCCTGGTGGCCAGCGACAGGCTCGGGTTTGTGACCAAAGGAACCAAGCAGCGCCTGTCCTGCCTCAGGACCTACGCCTCTGATCAGGGCCGCTACAAACTGGTGGTCGGCAAGGTCGAGACCAGCTGTACCGTTACTGTTACGCGTAAGTGGAGCAATGTTCTTTCAGCTTGTGTTGCCTCGGGCCACCCAGCCCGCCACATTGTAGTCCCTTTGTGTTTCTACTGTTTAAGTCCAGTGATCTCTGGGACCTCAATCTACGCTGTAATAAATCCTCAGTTAATTTAACTATCTGAGTGAAATTAACACTGGATATTTGCAGTGTTAGATTGGGGTTCCAGTAGAGTTTAGTTCAGTTAACAAGCAGCAGTTTAGTACACATTAAGATACTTTAATAAGCTACATTTTATCCCGTGTGTTCCAACAACAGCCATCACGATCATCACGCCCATGAAGGACAAGGTGTGCTCCGAGTCGGAGAACGCCACCTTCGAGGTGGAGGTTTCTCACCCCGGCATCGACCCGCTCTGGACCTTCAACGGCCAGGCCCTGAAGGCCAGCGCCAACTACAAGATGGACTCCAAGGGAGGCCAGGGCAAGCGCCACACCCTGACCATCATGAGCTCTATGAAGGACCAGGAGGGGAAGTACACCTTCTCGGCCGGAGAGAAGACGTGTAGCGCCACACTCACTGTGTCAGGTGTGTAAAAAAAAAACATGATGCCACCTAGCTCCCACTAAAAGCCTCTAATAAAAAATATCTAACCATTTTGTTTTATCACATGTGCATAGAGTTCTTACCTTCTTTCTATACGCTTTCCTATAATTTTAGCTTCTATATTTTGGAAGGAAAAAAAATAGTTAAATTAGTTAAATGAACTGTTGCAGCCCTAGTCATTTCTAATCGGGTTCTCTCGCGCTCAGGCGGTGCCATCAAGAAGCCGCTCCAGGACCAGGTGGTGGCCGACTCCCAGATGGCAGAGCTGGAGTGTGAGGTGGCCAACCCCACCACGGAGGGTCACTGGCTGAAGGACGGCCAGCCCGTGGACTTCAGCGACAACGTGGAGAGTCAGGTGAAGGGAGCGGTCAGACGGCTGGTCATCCACCTCACCAGAGCCCAGGACGTGGGAGAGTACACCTACCAGGTGGCCACGTCCAAGACCACGTGCTCCCTGAGAGTGGACGGTAAGTCCTAGCTTCTGTCTAAGAGAGACTAATATAAATGTGTCAGAAAGAACACAAAGAACTTTCTTTCACCAAGCGATTTAAGGCATTTGAATAAGCAGCGTTCTGACATACACAAGGGGATGTTTTAGTGAATAAAAATAAGATATGCTTTTTCCCCTTTTAAATGTAAGTGTCTTTTATTAATTTTTTATATGAATTAACTGCAAGTCTGAGCAGCCCTGGCAAATTATTTTCACCCTATTACTGTAAAGTATTTTTAATGATTGCAGATTTTGCGCATTTGACCGGGTCACAGGTCACAGCGCTAATGTGTGCGATCTTCTTTAACGCATGTCATCGTTACAGCCGTGAAAGTGAAGAAGACGCTGAAGAACCTGAACGTGGTCCAGACCCAGGAGGCCGTGTTCAGCCTGGAGCTGACGCACGAGAACGTCCGCGGAGCCCAGTGGATCAAGAACAACGTGGAGATCAAGCCCTCGGACAAGTACGAGATCACCGTGGAGGGCGTGGCCCACACGCTGAAGATCAACAACTGCGTCACCACGGACGAGTCCGTCTACTCCTTCAAGCTGGGCAAGCTGTCCGCCAGCGGCAGGCTTAACGTGCAGAGTGAGTCGCTCCTTCATTCTCGCTAGCTTTTTTACCCGTTTAGACCTGAGGCCGAAGTGTCATTTAGGTTGACTTAATATCCAAGCCATGGCTTTGACGCTGGGCCGGTGAGGTCTCCTTTCATTTTTTACACGCAACAATATTTTGACAAACGTTTATTTGTTCCCCCGCCGCAGCTATCAAGTTCCTGAAAAAGCCCAAGGACGTGACGTCGCTGCTGGGGGCCGAGGCCTCCTTCGACCTGGGCCTGTCGGAGGACAACATCACCGTGAAGTGGATGTTCAAGGACGTGGAGCTGCAGCCCAGCCAACACTACAGCATGATGTCCGACGGCAAGTCCCACAAGCTGGTGGTCCACGACGTGGACAACAGCAAGCAGGGGGAGTACACGGCCGTGGCCGGACACCTGCACTGCAGCGCTCGTCTCCTCGTTGAGTGTAAGTTTTCATTCCCACTTGTGGAGTGTTCTTTATTTATAACTTGTTTATAGGACCACTGAATATTTTATGTATTCGGCCGCCGACCCCCATCTGAACATATTTTGTTTCAGGGACCGCCCCAAAAGCAAAGATTTGTAGAGATATTCTACTGTTAGACGGAAGTTAGGCCCTTAGCTTGCTTATGATCGTTGATGACTATTTCTATGCATTTGATGTATTACGTATGTGTTGTTCGTGCTTACTGTAACTTGCTCGTAAATTGCAAAGCAAAGGTAAATGTTTTCCCCCCCACGATTTCCACAGCCCTGGGCGTCACCAAGCCCCTGAAGAACGTGGCGGTCCCAGAGACCCAGGTGGCCACGTTCGAGTGTGAGACATCCCACTTCAACGTGCCGTCCACCTGGCTGAAGGACGGCGTGGAGATCGAGATGAGCGAGAAATTCAGGATCGTGGTCCAGGGCAGACTCCACCAGCTGAAGATCATGAACACCAGCAGGGAGGACGCCGCGGAGTACACCTTCATCTGCGGGAACGACCGTGTGTCTGCAACGCTCACCGTCAACCGTGAGTTTTGAGAAACCCGATGGTTAACCACACATGGACCCTATTCTGGATATATGTCATAATTGGCAAAATCCTGATTCGATTCGATTCGATTCGATTCAATTGCAAAATGTGGAACAATCAAAACAAAACAAGAAATCAATTTCTATGTACCAAGATCACTCGATGCAGATAATGCAGGAATACACAGAATGATTATTCTTTAGGGTGGTTAAAAAAAATCAACTCATTTTCTCCATTCAAAATGTCTTCCTCTTCCTCCAGCAATCCTGATCACCAAGATACTGGAGGACCTGAACGCCCAGGAGAAGGACACCATCACGTTCGAGGTGAACGTCAACTACGAGAACATCACCTACAAGTGGCTGAAGAACGGCGTGGAGATCAAGTCCACGGACAGGTGCCAGACGCGCGGCCGACAGCTCACGCACACCCTGAGCATCAGGAACACGCACTTTGGCGACAACGCCGAGTACACCTTCAAGGCCGGGTCCGCCTCCACGGCGGCTAAGCTTTACGTCGAAGGTAAGCGCTTCCTTCTTCACAAAAGCGACTCTCTTTGCCCCTTTTCATTTCAAGAATTTCGTACCATTTCTATTCTATTTGTTGATCGTGCGCGTGCTTGTGTGTCGCAGCTAAAATCATCAACTTCATGAAGGAGCTCCGAGACATGAGCATCACGGAGAAGAAGAGGGTGACGTTTGAGTGTGAGGTTTCTGAAGCCAACGTCATGGTGATGTGGTTGAAAGACGGAATGGAGCTGGAGATGTCTGACAGGTACGACGGCACAAGAAAGACCAGATCAAATGTGACTCTTTTGTGTCACTTTGTCAATTCATAACATGTCAATTTGAATTGATTCCCTGCTTTCATACGTATGACATAAAAATAACGAAAATTCAATGACTTAGCCTAAGAATGTGGATTGATCCTGATGTGTACCACTGTATGTCTTTTTCACCTCCAGAGTCAAAGGGATGTCAGATAAGAACGTGCATCAGCTGGTGATTCAGTCGGCTCGTCTGGCCGACCAGGGTCAGTACACGGCCGTGGCCGGTGCCAACATGTCCAAAGGAACTCTGACCGTACTGGGACGTGACGTCAAGATCTCTGAGCCTGCGCAACGGGACATTACTGTGAGTGCATTGATTTGAAAGTTGTTTGTTCTTTCATTCCTTCTGTTGGTCCCGTTTCCCCTCACATATCAGCGATAACAACAACAACATTGATACATTTCTCGTCTGTGACCGTGTGTAGGTTGTCGAGAAGCACAGAGCGACCTTTGAGTTCGAGGTGAACGAGGACGACGTGGAGGGTCACTGGCTGAGGAACGGCGTGGAGATCGAGTTCTCTGTGGAGGAGAGGTTCAACTACCTGAACGTCAGGAAGTTGCACCGCCTCACCATCGGCGAGACCTACAGGAGCGACGCCGGAGAGTACACCTTCGTCGCCGGAAAGAACAGCAGCATCTGTAACCTCCACGTGCAACGTAAGTGGACGCTCCCTGACAGGGGACCCTGATCAACAAAGTATATCGGGTTTATGCTGGTTAAGATGGAGTTTTGCAAGCACCTTTTTTTTAACGTTTATTTTCACCGTCCCTCCAGTCCCTGAACCTCCTCAGATCATCCAGCACATGGAGACTCTGTCCGTGTTAGCCGGGATGCCTGCCCGCTTCTCAGTGCAGGCGACTGGCCTTCCACAGCCTCAGGTCTCCTGGTACAAGAACTCCCAGGCTCTGGCCTCTGGCTACAAAATCAAGTTCCTTCAAGACGGGAACGAGCACACGTTGCTCCTGATGGAAGTGTTCCCAGAAGACGAGGCGGTCTACAACTGTGAGGCCAAGAACGAATATGGAGAGGCCACAAGCACAGCTTCTCTCACCGTGGAAGGTAGGCGTTTATTTACCTCTTGTGGTCTCCGGATTTGACTTTACCAAACAGTAGTAGTAAATATACGATCTGTAATAAATCTATATTCTTTACTACCATCCAGTTCCTGAGGTGTCCGCTGAAGCCCAGATCTCTCCTCCTGCCATTATGAGCCCTCTGGGTGACCTGTTGATCACCGAGGGAGAGCCAGCCTCTTTCCAGTGCAGCTTCTCTGGAGATGGTAATGCTTTTTGTCTGGTTAAAATAGAAAACAGCTTGGACCCTCAGTCCCTACTCTAGAGCAAACATTTGGTGAACACACACTCCTATCGCAATTATTACGATCTCAATATGGAACAAGAAAAATCCCTTACACTACCTTGAAGTTGTGATTGTTGTGAAAGAGCATAGTCATGAGAAAAGACAGAAAATACATGATAAACCTATAATTGTACGTTTGTGGTTGTGTACATTTCCAGTTGTTTTGTACTGACGGAGAGACAAATCTGTGTGTTTACAGATCTGCAGATCCTTTGGTACATTAACGGCAGAGAGGTCAGGCAGTCAAACATCTACAAGATGTCTCAGTATGGTGAAACCTGCCAGCTGGATATTGCCAAAGTCCGTCCCGTGGAGACAGGGGAATACTCATGCTTTGCCAAAAACTCTGCCGGCATGGTGACAACCTTAGCATCTCTGACACTCGATGGTGAGTTCTTGTTAGACCTGTGCATGTGCATGTTCAGCTGTAAAAGAGCATGTCCCTTAATAACGCCACACATGCTGTCCAGGCAAGTATGTTGACAGATGTTGGCCATATACAAACCATAATTAGCTTTCTTTTCTACGGTGTATATGTTGCATCAGAATCTCAGCGGAACGCTTCGTTCTGCCTATTAAAGAAGTCAATAGAATGCTTTGTGGTTTTGCATGGGGAGCATGCCAAAGTCACAGAACAGCTGGTTTAGCTGTTTAGAACAGCTGTTTTCGCTGTTCTAACGGTTAAGGTCCTTTAAGGGGGTTCCAGAGCTAATGATAGATAGTTAGGAGGAACCAAATGGACCCTTACAGTATAACTCTCAGAGATATAGAGGTCCATGGCCTAATGCATGCCAAACCTGACCTAGATAGTACAAGAACAAGAGAGAGCATGCCGGACACTATGGCGAAAAGAACAGGAATGTGCATGTGACAGGTTGGGTGTCATCTTTGCTCAGCCTCCCTCACTTTAAGCACTTGTGTTGCATGCGGTTGTCTTCTCTTCCGACATGAATAGCTCTTAACAATAGTAACTTCGTTATTTCAGAGGAATGCATCTTTTTTTCTGAGGAATGCAATACACATACTGTACAGAACTGAACTTTGGAAATGTAGTTTTTCGGGTTCCTTGCACTCTCAGGCACGGAAATAATCCCTACGTGTTTTTTGGCACCAGTCAAACTTGCATGATTGACGGAGGAAACCAGCCACCAGTCTATTTCCTCCTCACTGGTCACGTGACTGACTCCACCTTCAAAAAGCTCCACCCGACTGCACTCTTATCTGGCAAACAAGCCGTCACACACAAGTAACCTGAAGACGTCAGTCACCGTTGATGTGTTGACCCTAATGCCTCTACTCTTTCTTATTGCCCAGATCAAAGTATGAGAAGCTTAGCTAGTGTGTCGAGCACTGGGGCTCAGAGAACCTCGAAGGTTCGATCAGGGAGCTATAAGTCCCTGTCAGCCGGACAGACAGTCCACAGTGTTGAGTTTACTGAGACCATCTCTGAGAGCTCCTCTGTGTCAACCACAAAAACATTATCCTCTTGGAGAGCAGTTGACATTCAGCTGCAGGGCACCAGCTCAGCCGAGCTGAGATCAGAGATCAGCCCCAGGCTGCTGATGGAAATGAGTGACGTCCGGGTGAAAAGCGGCGACATGGCCGAGTTTAAGTGCACCTTCGACGGGCTGCCCTTCACCGCTGTGGTTTGGGACCATAACGGCCGGAACCTGGTTGACACCCAGAGGGCGAGGAGCTCTCAGCATGGAAGGCTGTTGTCTCTGGTTATCCAGAGCGTTAGTGTGGGAGACCAGGGTGTGTACCAATGCACCGCAGCCAACACGCATGGCCAGAACAGTACCTCGGCCCAGCTCACTGTTGAAGGTGGTTTCTCTTTCTTCTATGAGTCGCTGTCTCTTCACATGCTGGTCCATTCCACCTCTTCATCTGCTCTTCCCTGCTCCTTCCTCATACTCTTAGGTTGTAACCTGTTGTAATGTAGTGGAATAACAAATCTCCTTTGTTTTGTAGCTCTACCCAGTAGATTTCCCTCTCCTGTTGCGAGTCTTACTTCCCTTAACACCCCATCCTTTCATCCAACTAACCCCTTTTAGTGTTTAAACAGAACAGCTGCCTTTTACCATTCTCACCGATGAACTCATCCTCTAATCAGTCTCCCTAACTTTATTCTCACCTAGCAAAAGAAGCAAATGTCAAAGCTGAAACCCCCGTCCCTACCGATTCTGTGCGTAAAGTGTCTCAGGCAGACAGAGAGACGCGTAGCGGTCTCCCTGGCCAAGACAACAAGCAGGGGGCTGTCGAGAAAGTGGGGTCTGCACCTCCGTCTTCCCAGCGACCTTACAGCCTGGTCAGCCACCTCTATTTCCCTGACGTCCCCCCCTGTCAACGGCGTGGCCGTGACCTCGCCGGACGACACGAGTTCCTGGTCAAGCTGCCCCCGGAGCTGTTGCCCAAACCCAGGGGCACCGTGTCTCTGTATAGCGCTATGAAGGCAGGGCTCCCGGCGCCAATCGTTGTCTGGCTTCGCAACCAGTTGAATGTTGAGGATTCCGTGTCTTACTCTCTCAAACACGACGGCCCTCTGTGTTGTCTTAAAGTTAAGAACACGGGGCCGTGGCCAGGCGAACGTTACACTTGCAAAAGTGACTGCTCGGCCGGAGATGCTGAGTCGAAAGGTTGGCAATCTGCATGCTTTAGTCCTTTCGGTCGACAACCAGCCACCATTTTTACACCGCTTCCACACACACCGGCCAGGACACAGCAACGTCTACCAAACCACTGACCTCTATTTACTGACTACAATGTCGAAGAGAGACAGAGAGTCAGAGGGTCACTCATATCACTGAGCACTTTCAAACGACAGAATCACTGTAAACTTAATGCTCCAACTGAAGCATGCAAGAATGTCAATACAAATATATAGATAATATGGATGCACGACATGTCACTTGATTCTAACAGTCTTGCACCATATATATATATATGATATTATGTTCAGTTTGAGAACATCATTGGTAATCTATTCTTGTTTGTATCTTTGCAGTACCAGTGGTGGAGGAGGGTCAAGTTACGGATGTGAAAGGTAAATTTTCTTGCATAGACCTCCTGCGGGCTGTGATTTTTATGAAGCATATCTTTGTCCTGGTGTACTTTATTCTCAAATATTGTCAAATGTTATATTATTTGTCATGCACTTAAAAGTTTTACATACATGCTTTATATGTAACACTTGCATTGTCTTAACTGTTTCCAGGTAAGATATCCATGTAAAATATTGTTTTATATGTCCATGCACCAAGAAGAGACAGATTGTTTTATTTTTCACACATGCTTGGTTTGTAAAAACAATCCAATGTACCTTGTCTATGGATGAATGTTCTTTATTGCCTCCTAAGATTGTGATCTGTTCAACTGTTGTTATTCTACACAGTTGTGTCTAGCTCAACCGTCACAGTGGAACAAGAGTCCCAGGAGTCATACTACACTGGCCTAAAATTACCACAAAAAACCAAGACACTTGAACTCACGCCAGAGTCCAAACGCTTCTCGAGCTCTTTAGAGAAGAAAAAAGAAAAGCCAGTTTTCCTCTCCCAACTCTCTCCGGCAGCTGTGACTGATGGAGACGTGGCTAGGTTTACTGTCACAGTGTCTGGGTTCCCTATACCCACTGTTGAGTGGTTCCACAATGGACACAGCATAACAAGTTCATCTGTTTATACGTTTGTTCAGGAGGTAGACGAATACAGTCTGGTCATTAACAAAGTTCAGAAGGAGTATGAAGGAGAGTACTCCTGTACTCTTAGCAACAGGTTTGGTCAGTCCACTTGCACTTCTTACCTTCATGTTCAGGTGAAGGAGCCGAGCAAGCGCCAAAGAGTAGAGAAGAGGTTTGAACTGACCGGCAAGCCCCCAGAATTCACAAAACCTATTGATTCTGCTCGGTGTGCCGAGGGCAGCGAGGCTTACTTCACTTACGTTGTGACAGGAGACCCTCGTCCAGAGGTTCGGTGGCTCAAAGGCACCTGTCACATAGATCCCAGTGGGTTATGCATCACAGTGAACAACCCAGATGGCTTTGGGTTCATCAACATTAAGAGCATCAAACAGCAGGACGGCGGCATCTACACGTGCAAGGCTTCAAATCAGTTTGGTGAAGCGACCTGTGCGGCAGAGCTGCTGGTGTTCAGGGATACCGCCTCCGTATCTCAACACTTATTAGTTCAGAAGACTAAAGACTTGAAAATATCCATGGCAGAACAAACCACAGAGTCCCACCTTATGTACCAAGTCACAGGACAGGAAAGAAGCAGATCAGATCCTATGGTCTACACTATCAGTACTGAGGACAGACAGATTATTCCCAGTGAGCAGGTGGGAGCTCTTAGAGAGCTGGACATCTCGGCTGCTACTCTACACAGAGAGCAGGTCACGCAGCAGGCTGCGGTGCTGCAGTCTCATGAGGTGGAGGAGAGGGTGTCTGCGGCGCCCACCCATCCGCCTCAGGTCTCGGCCATCCCGGCCAAGCAGCTTCACACGGCCGCCTTTGCCTCCTCCGTCCAGGAGAGGCAGAAGTTCACGGAACAGCACTCTGAGCGCATCCTGAGTCCAGAGCTCGTAGCCTTAGAGTGTACGAAAGAGCAGCCGTCCAAAGTCATGTCAGCCATTGCAGAGGAAGTCCTCCCCCTCTCCACGGTGAGAGCTGAAGCTCTGGCTGACAGGAAACGAGAGCAGGTTCAGACATCTACTGAGCCCAGGCAACTTGTCAGCGGTCACCAAGTAGAGTCTGTTCTGCCTATCCTCAAAGAAACCTCAGCCACAACCCAAAGGCCGGACGAGGAGAGGGGTTTCAGGGTCACAGAGGGTGTAAAGATCCTCTACTCGGCCCAGTCCACAGGACAGCTGCCCATAACAGAGAGACACACTGATCCTCTGTACGCTTTAGACCTGCCCTCTAAACCCCTGATAGAGAAAGAGCAGCATAAGCCAGTGTTAGCACCAGTCAGTGAAACTAAAGTCACTTTAGCCAAGGAGGCGATGTTTGAGATACACAGGCCATCACAAGAGAGTGCAGTCCCATTCAAAGACAAAGTCTATAGATCAGCTATGAGTGCTGAAGAGAAATACCAACTCCAAGCTGAGCCCTCAGGACTCATACCAGGTTTAGAATCGGCAATGACTCTGCAATGTTACAAAGAGGGACAAAGGCTCCTGAATCTGCAGGTTTTTTGTGATCAGGATATTTTACAATCGGAAGGTAAATTTACTAGTGAAAAACCTGCCATAGAGAATGCACAATCAAGGAAAAGTCCTATTTTATTACATTCAGTCACGCAGGATGAGCAGAGAACTGTGGTTTGTGAAGGAACTTCTGAGTTTTCAGCGAAGATTAGTTCTACGTCCATTGAGCCCAAAAAAGAGGCACCACCAACACTCTATGTTCAGTCAGTCCATCCCGTATCAGCCCTACCTAAGGAAGACATATTTACTGTTTCCAAACCAGAAGAGCAGGTGGCAGCACAGAGACAGGAAAAGGCCAGGAGACATGCAGCCATGTCAGAGGAGAGACGTGAGCTCACGGCAGACTATCACAAACATTTAGACGTGTCTGTGACGGGCGTTGAAGCGCAGCTCAGCACAGAACCTAGGCCTCAGAACGTGCTCCACGTCTCCTCTCATCCCATGCAGCTCCCTAAGGAGACACCCTTTGCTGGCGACGTTAAACAGCAGCGTGCTCTGATCCAAAAGGAGGAGCACTGGAACGTCATGCAGTCTGTCAGCGTGACAGACACACAGGTTCTAGAGGAGGCTCACACCACCAGTCTGGTCGCCGAGACCAAATTTAAGCCTGAAATGAAAATTGAGCCAAAGATACCTAAAAGGCCGGTTTACATTGAGGAGAAGGCAGTCGCCGCAGAGAGCTGTGTGGTGCTGGAGGCGGCCGAGCAAGATTTTGCAGTGCAGATTCAGGAGGGGCAGTCAGTCAGACAGTCGGTTCTACTGGAAGAGAAACGGGTGTTAATTGGAGAGCAGTCCAGTGAGATACACAGATCTGAAGGTTCCGTTGTCAGTGTCAAGACTCAACCTAGGGAACCTATGTTTGTTCACGAGTCTCAGGACAGCCAAACTCTCCCTAAGGAGATTACTTTCGTGATTCAGATTCCCAAAGCATCCAGCGTGAATATCAAACGCCAGCTGAGAGATGCCCTGCAGTCCGCAGTGGCCCGCGACCAGCCTCTGTTACTGGCCGATGTCGTCGGGAGGTTAGAGGCAGCTCAGATACAGGAGGTCAAGGTTCAGAAAGAGCCCAAAAGTTCCGTGTTTATCTACCTCATCACAACGGCAGGCGCCCCCTTGGAAATCACATTGGCTTTTGAGGGAAAATACCCCCAGATGGCTGACCTCAGGACTGAAATGCAGGCAGCTCTCCATGCCATGGTTTACCAGGAGCAGCACGTTCTCACATCAGAGCAGCCCGGTACCATGCAGATAGACAGGCCTCAGAAAGCACAGGTCAGCTCAGCCCGCTCCAAAGAGCTGCGGTCATCCGTTGTAGACACGGTGACCGTAGCGGAGAGTGTGGTTGGTTTCCCTGCGGCCGTATCTCAGTCTGCTAGCGTCCAGACTGAAGCCAGGACCTCCATCCAGAGTGCAACGGTCCATAGTCAGTCAGAGATATACGAGTCCATAGAAGTTAGTAGCAGACAGGAGGGTAGGTCTGTGAGCATCAAGAGGAGCCAGGGCAGAGATGTAGGGGCTCTAGATTTAACAGCCTCGCTGCCCGTAGGACAGGTCCCCGTTGAACGACATGTGGACATCTCCGTCCACAGGGAACTGAGGGAAGAGTATCTGTCCGAGGCCATCATGATCAGTGAGTCTTCAGACGGTCTGGTAGATTATCCTGTGGTTTTAGAGTCACTGGATGATGTTTGCACAGAGGAGAGTAGTATGGCTGTGCTCAGCACGACCATTAAGCACGTCACCAAGGTGAACTGGTTTTTCAAAGGACAACTGGTGAAGTCTGGCAAAGAGTTCAAGTGTTCTAAAGATCACGACACATATACACTAACAATCAACAAAGTTGTCAAGGAGAAACATCAAGGAGAATATGTCTGTGAGGCTGAGAATGAAGCCGGCAAGACGACTACGACTTCAAGACTCACTGTGGTCTCCAGAGGTTGGACGATGGAGAATACTTTGATATAATCATCAAAACTAACTCACACTCTTCAATCTTAACTTCTGTTGTATAAAAACCTCAAACCTCCAAATTTACCTTTCTCTCCAGTTTTACATGAATGAGCGTCCGCTTGAGGCGGTATAGCAATCTATTCACATTTAAAACAAATACAATCACTTGTTTTTTGGAGGTTATGAGGTTCAAATCAAACAGAAGTGACACTTCCACTCATTCTTTAACAGTTGGATCTCCACAAACATCACTCCCATATCCACCTGTGTTCTTTTTCTTCACCTCAAGCATCCGCCACTATTGACTGTTCAATCCTTTTTGCATGCTGTCTTTCACTCCTCTTATCTAGAGTTCTGTTCATCTGCACACCTTCAACCAAATCTAACATCATCTTCCTCCCACAGTCACGCCAGGATAATGTGTTTGTCACCTTCCATCCTAGGTTCACCATTTCATGAGTTAACCTCCTGTAGAAATATTCCCATAGTAGGAGTTGATACTGGCCACTTCCACAATGTTAATTTCATTCTTTTTTTCTCCTACAGTGGCACCGGTGTTCAAGCACAAAATTGCTCCTATGGAGATCAACATTGGCCAACCAGCCAAGTTCGAATGTGACACAGAGGAGGCGCCGAATGTGAAATTCCAGTGGTTTAAGGATGGAAGCCTGATCAAGGAGGGTGATAAATACAGGATCCTCAGCCGCTACCAGACTTCCTCTCTGGAGGTTCTGAGCCCATCCAAGGCTGACAGCGGAGAATTCACGTGCAAGGCCAGCAATATGCATGGAAGTGACAGCTGCTCCGCCACTCTGTCAGTGACAGGTAAGAACGACAAGCTTCATCGCTCTCCTCTGTGCTGGTTTGTTGAAATGAAAGACCTGAGGTCAACGCTGCAGTTGAACTCTCTGTTCTGTTTTTCTTCTCTTGTTTTCTCTTGTTTTCTCTTATGAACTGTTGTGCTGTTGAGCAGTTTGGATAGGCGCTGTGAGGCGATTTCTCTCAGCACCGGTCTAATGCTTCAATTATGTTCTGTTTATGTTGTGCAGCAGATCTACAAACTCAAAACAAGAAGTGAGCTTGTAGATTGGCTATTCCATAGTATACATTTATAGTATAAAATAAATATATAACCCTTCTAATGGAAGTGATGCATATTGGAAACGTCATTGGTGAAAACCTCACTGGTGATAACTTAGACAGGTTAGATTGCGTTGAGTTTGCTTTGAGGGTTGAGCTACAATATGTTTGAATGGATTCTAATAATCACATTAATAATGTGTATTTCTTCTTTCTTAACCTCATAGAGCTGTACCCGCCCAGCTTTTTAACTAAACCTGAGGGTCAAACTGTGTATGTTGGAAAGAGGGCCGTGGTCCAATGTGTTGTAACAGGAACTACACCTATGAATGTAGAGTGGCTCAAAGGCGACCACGCCTTGCCTAACCTACCTGCACACTACCGCACCTCTTCTGAAAAGAATAAGCACACACTTGAAATAGCCAAAGTCGAGGCGACAGACCACGGTGTGTACCAGTGTAAGGTCTCTAATAAAGCTGGAACGGCTGTGTGCAGCATGGAGCTGAGAGTTCTTGACAAGCCCAGCTTTGTAAAACCTCTGGGCCCCGTGTCTGCCGTGGTTGGAGCTCCCCTGCACCTGGAGTGCCATGTGAGCGAGATGATGGGAGTAACCATCACCTGGACTAGAGGTGGCAGAAAGGTGCACCAGTCACCAGATTGTAAACTGTGTTTTGAAAATCAAATGGTGACACTTGATATACCCAAAGCCACGCTGAAAGATTGTGGGGAATATGTGTGCACAGCTACAAATGAGGCTGGAAGTGCAACTTGCTCTTCTTCAGTGGTGGTTCAAGGTAAGACTGCTTTTCTTAATTTGCAGGGAGTACTACTGCAGCATTTGAAGTTGTCAGTGATGTCCAGTACTGAAAATGAACGAGAACGTCCTTTCCTTGTGTGAGTCAAGGACAAAATGTTCACGGTGATGTGACTGTGTGTGTGTTGAGTTCAATCAAAGCAAACCACATCTTATCAAATCTTCTCTTTTTGTCCACTCTTTCTTAATGTTGAGCTGTTGTTTTAAATGCCAACTTAACTTGACATAACAGTGGCTCTTTGTAACAACAAAAACCCTTCAGAGCAACCAGGCTTTGTAAAGCGTCTCGAAGCCACTGCGGTCTGGAAACAAGGCAGCACGGCGCGCCTGCAGTGCACTGTCAAAGGAACCCCCGAGCTCCACTCTACCTGGTTCTTAAATGACAGAGAGCTCTCTGCTGGGGACAGATATTGCATCGGTCTGAAGGAAGGAGTTGCGTCCCTGGAAATAAAGGACGTGGCTTTGGGAGACGGTGGCAACTATACCTGTGAGGTTCTGAATGAGGCTGGCTGCGAAAGCTGCAGCATCAAAGCCACCGTCAAAGGTGTGTAGACTTAGTATGTGGATAGAAAGGAGTTTGTGTAGTGTAATTAAAATTAGGCAGCACCTAACCCATTGAATGTTCCCCTCTTAGAACCTCCCTCTTTTAGAAAGGAACTGGTCTCTGTCGAGGCAGTAAGAGGAGCCATGGCCACATTTGAATGTGAGCTTGAAGGCACCGCACCGTTTGAGGTGACCTGGTTAAAGAACAAGAAGGTGCTGTCCACAGATCAGAAGTATAGAATAGTATCACAGAGATCCATGGCCTCTTTGGAGATCCAGTCATTTGCGAGCGCTGACATTGGTGAATATCAGTGTGTCGTGTCCAACGAGGTTGGCTCTGCATCTTCAAAGTCAGTGGCTAAACCGAAAGGTTAGTAATGTCAAACACCCTTCCAGGGCATTCTTCATAGCTAGAACTTAAGCACCGTTGCTATAATAAAGTGCTGCTACTATTATTTCAGAGCCGCCAGTGTTCTCGAAGAGAGTTGAGAGTGCCACTGCACTGTTGGGAAACGCAGTGAAACTGCAGGGCACCCTAAAAGGCTCGGCTCCCATAACTGTTAAATGGATGAAAGACTCTGAGATACTGAGAGATGACGATCCAAACGTCAAGATGTTGTTTGACAACACCATCGCTAGCCTTTCATTCTCATCTGTCGAGATAAAACACGGTGGCAAGTACACCTGTCTAGCAGAGAATGAAGCAGGGCATCAGAAATGTGAAGCTGTTTTAACAGTTCAAGGTTAGAAGAATTGCCTTTTTTGCCAAATTCAGCACTGTATTCTATGACGTCCTTCATATAAGTATTGATCATGTTTGAATTTTTTAAATTGTGTTGTTGTATTTTAGAACCGGCTAAAATCTTAGAAAAGATGGCTTCCATCAGTGTGACGGCCGGAGATTCAGCCACCTTGGACTGTACAATCTCTGGAACTCCGGAACTTAAAGTCAAATGGTTTAAAGACGAGAAGGAGATGACCAGTGGTCGTAAATATAAACTGACCCTTAAGGACAATGTCTCCAGCCTAAAGATTCTTACTGCAGAAAAAGGAGACACTTCTGAGTATAGGATGGAGGTGTCCAATAAAGTTGGAAAGGATCAGTGCACATGCTCTGTATCCGTCTTAGGTTGGTTATATACTTTTTAGATGATCAAATTCAATGTTTGTAAAACACAACAGGGTATTTTTTTCGTATTAATTATATTTCCTCACACAGATCGACCAGTTCCACCATCCTTTACAAAAAGTCTTAAGAAAGTTGATGGGAATATTGGAACTGATATCACTATGGATTGCAAAGTGTCTGGATCCAAGCCAATCAATATTTCTTGGTACAAAGACGGTAGAGAGATAAACACAGATGGGAAATATAAGCTCGACTTCAGTGAGAACACAGCCTCCATGCTGATAAAGAGCGCGCTGAACAGCGACTCTGGAGCTTACACGTGCCGCGCGGCCAACGCTGCCGGACACAACGAGAGCATCGGGGTTCTGTGTGTCACAGGTCAGATTAGTTCATAACATCAAAAGAACTTTGTTAGAGTAACGATGGACAACACGTAGGCATGTGTCAGTTCTTATTGACATTCTCTTTGAGTGTAATCATGTTTTTCTTCCTGAATGAATCTAGCATCTCCGGTTTTCACTATGAAGCCTGAATCCAAGGAAGTCGCACCGGGATCAAATGTTGTTTTGAAAGCAGGCTTCACTGGAACGGCGCCTTTGCTTGTTAAGTGGTTCAGAGAAGACAAGGAGATTTCCATTGGGGGCTCGTATTTTATTAAGAAAGATGCCTCTTCAAGCTCCTTGGAGCTTCACAAAGTGAAACCTGGCGACTCTGCCAAATACACATGCCAAGTATCCAATGAAGCTGGGAAGGTCGACTGCACCGCAGTCCTCTTTGTCAAAGGTGCCCTTTATTCTTTGCTAACTGAGAACAGTTTTGTTGTTTTTCTGTTTTTCTTCTGTCCTATCTCTGTTAACTGTTATTGTTAATTCACAGAACCGCCCACATTTTCATTGAAGGTCGAGCCTTCACAACTGGTGAAAGTTGGCCATTCTTTGAAGCTATTCTGCAAAGTGCAGGGCAGCCCTGTGATCAATATCAAATGGCTTAGAAATGGCGTCGACGTCGACTCAGACGACAGACACGTAATGTCTTTCTCCGACTCCATGGCCTTTCTGGAGGTCGTTGACTGTACCGTTAAGGATAGTGGTGATTACGTGTGTGTGGCGTCCAGCGATGCTGGCAGTGACCGCTGCGCCAGCACAGTCATGGTCAAAGGTCGGTTCAGTGTTTTAGCTTTCACGCCTTCGCTCCTCCCCAGCTGTCTGACTGCATGCGTTTCTTTAACAACCGAACACTCTTCTTTCTCACAGAGCCTCCGATATTCGTGAGGTCACTCGAGTCTGCCGAGCTCGTGCAGGGCGGCGACATTATCTTGGAAGGAGCCGTGTCAGGCTCGGCTCCGTTTGAAATAATCTGCTACCACAATGATAACCAGATCAGAAATGACAAACGGCATAAGATCAGTGTTCAGAACGGAACTGTTACTGTACAGATTTCCAAGTGTGAGCCTGGGGATGCTGGGAAGTACCAATGCTCTGTATCTAATGATGTCGGAGAGACATCTTGTTCTTGCCACGTATCATTGAAAGGTTAGTTGAAACAGCAGTTGAATATTATAATTCTAACAATTATAATATTACAATAATAATATTAAGGTTTTATTCCAGACAGGTGTCATTAACATAGAAGCAATGCATATTTAAGCTCAAACAGTTTAGTTTATTATTTAGAAGGAAAACATCAAACCTGGACATCAGAATGTTCAAACTTGAATCTTTATGTACAGTACATGAGTAAACCCTATGTACTGTAGGCTATAGGCTGACTTGTGGAACCTCTCCCTAGAACTAGAACCACCATCGTTTGTTCAGAGACTAGAGAACGTGACCTCCCAGGTGGGTTCCGAGGTCATGATGAAATGCTTGTTCTCCGGAACACTCCCAATGACCATCCGCTGGATCAAAGATGACCGCGAGCTCAGAGAAGACGAGCACATTAAGATGTCCCGCGAAACCCAAGCCGCCATGTTGAACCTGCAAAACACTCAGATATCCCACGGCGGGAAGTATGTCTGTCAGGTGCAGAACGCAGCCGGGAGTCAGAGATGTGATGCGGTGCTCACCGTGACAGGTTTGTGGGACTTTTTCTGGTCTTTTCTAACATCGCTATTTGAAAGTGTTTCTGTACATGTTCACTAACACCAAAACAGCTGATGATTCAGTTGTGAATGGTTTCTTATCCCAGAGCCAACAGTTTTGTCAAATCAGTGCAACCCAGGGAGACTCCCTGGGAGAGAAAAGGGCAATAGTTAAAGTTGGAGAGATTAAAGTGTTTGGGTGCAAAGTTGTTGCACAAGATATCATTTTGTGACTTGTTGCCCAGATGTGAGCTGTGTGCTGCTATATTACTGTGAAGTCAGGACGAGAGGCTTTCTTTGTTGTGCTATCAGTAAAAGGATGGTTTGGATATATCATCTTTATTTTCATGGTTACTTAGAAGATCAATTCAATAATTTGGTTTATTTAAATGCAGGAGTAAGTCTCCTTCATGTGTTGAAGAGTTGACTAGAGAGTGTTAGAAGGTCTGTGTCAGAATTTGTCTGCAAGGTGACTGCTGCGTTTGGGGTTGTGCATGTGGTTTAAAGAGCGAAAGCCTGTCACATTCAACACACACACACACACACACACACACACACACACACACACACACACACACACACACACACACACACACACACACACACACACACACACACACAAACATATAGTGATGAAGTCATGATTTTGAATATCCAGGACTGTGATTTGCTAGACTAGATGCTGGTTCTTATCATTGCATGACTGCCAATGAGGTTAGGAACTGTACAAGTGCTGCAGCTATGTCAATCAAAGGTTGGCATTGATTCTGTGTCTTTGAATTCTCTCTCTCTCTCTTTCTCTCTATTCTCTCTCTCTCTCACACACACACACACACACACACACACACACACACACACACACACACAGCACAACGTGCACTTTTCCTGATGTCACAGCATAATGTTGGTTCAGCTCCACCGTCATTCGTTAAGAAGATTGAAAGTGTCTCCAGTGTCCTAGGAGGCATTGCCGTCTTTCAGTGCACGGTGAAGGGGTCAGCCCCCCTCTCTGTGCAATGGCAAAAAGACAAGAGCTGGATCCTGGAGGATCCTAAGATGGAGAGGACGTTTGAGAACAACGTGGCCACTCTCAGGATTCCTGCCTGTGAGGCCGGTCACAGCGGGAAGTACACCTGCCAGGTGCTTAACGAAGCAGGGCAGGACACATGCTTTGCTGCCCTCTTGGTGCAAGGTAGATTAACATGCTTCATGCACAGCGCTACTTCAGCCTAACATTTTAGATTTGATCGCTTTAATGATAACAATTTGCACTCACGCCCATGCCTTTGCTTCATGTTATCGTTTGAAACAGAACACCTGATTCCTCCCGTGTTCATTAAGAAGTTAATGCACGTTCAGGAGGCGTTGGGTTCAGTGGTTGTGATGGAGTGTAAGGTTGACGGCTCTCTGCCAATGTCAGTCCAATGGAGCAAAAGCAGAAGACAGATCGATGCCAGCTCCAAACACAAGCTTACACAAACTCACAATGCTGTCTCACTGGAGCTGACTCTGACTAGTGGCGCAGACACCGGAGAATACTCCTGTAAGATAACCAACAAAGCCGGCAGCGCTGCCTGCAGTGCTGTGCTTACAGCTAAAGGTTAGATACTTAGATGTTTGTTTTCATTTACTTAAGTAATGTAAGCCTGTATATGAAGAATACAGCTCACACCCTCTGTATCTGAATGATGTTTCTGTAGTGCCGCCACACTTTGTAACTAAGCCTGAAGCCCAGGCTGTCCTTCCAAAGTCTACTGTACGCTTCAGAAGTGTCTACGAAGGAACACCTCCGTTTACTGTGAAGTGGTTCAAGGACGACTCTGAACTCGTGATGGGTCCATCGTGTACGATTGGACTGGAGGAATATTCTTCTCACATAGATCTTTACTCGGTCGACCCTTTGCAAGCTGGAACTTATTCTTGCCAAGTTACCAATGAAGCAGGAAGAGTGAAATGTGACGCAGAGTTGTTGGTGAAAGGTTGGACTTTTATCTTTTTTTCCCCACCACCTTTTGAATTTTCACAACCACTTCTTCGCCTACATCTTCATCTCCGCCAACTTAACCAGATTGCCATGTTTTTTTTACAGGGTTATTTATGTTGCCATTCAGCATCCCATGACCAGTCTCCATGACCATCATCTCTTTTATTATTGGATGTCACGCTTTAGTAAATGTTTCTTATTTGATTTTGCAGAACCTCCACGGTTTGTCCGGAAAATGCCTCCCAATACCTTTGTGAAGCAGCGTGACGGGCACCGCTTCGAATGCAAGCTCACCAGTTCGCATTCCTTGAAAGTGTGCTGGTACAAAAACGATGAAATGATAACCGACGGCGGCAACTTTAAAACCATGTTTGCCGATTCAACGGCGTACCTTCAGCTGCAAGCCATGAGGTTTGAGGACAGTGGCGTCTATACCTGTGAGGCGTATAATGATGCTGGCAGTGCAAGCTGCAGCACCATTCTCGCAGTCCAAGGTCAGCTACCGAAATTGTGCTCGCATGAACCTCAAAGTTTGACGAGGGTTCCGGTGTGTTTTGAGATTGCGTCTTGCGTTTCCTCGGAACGTTCACGGTTGTTGTGTGGTGTCTCCCCCCCCCCCATCTGAAATCACTTCGGCATGGACATTTGTTTTTCGTCTCCCAAAGTGTCGGAGAGCATGAATGTGAACAACCCATCACCCAGTATTAATGCATTCTTTCCTTTAAATATTGACCAAATATTTCATTGCCCCCTGTATCGTATCACATTTTCTCTTGCGTGTCGTCTGCTCGTTCACAGTTAACACAGCACCTCAATTTGTATGTATCCTTCCTCTGTTAAAAGAATGACCAAACCGTTGACCGCCCCCCTCTGTCTTTTTACGTTTTCTTTGAACCTACGATCCTTTTGTAGCATGAATATCAGAGAATGTTCCCTCCCTCCCTTTGTGTTGTGCAACACTCCCTCCGTTTGTCATTTTTCGGTTTGGATTACGGTATGGATTCTCCATGGCATGGACTGAACTGAGCATGTCCCCCAGACTTGAGAAAAATTTGAAGATACTTGTCCGACCGTGACTATAATTTTCATTTTTTAACTTCTCTCAATTATATTTTCTAGAGCCCCCGTCTTTCAATACTAAAACACCGAACAAAGTGGAAGGTGCAATAGGAAAAGATGTCAGCCTGTGCTGTGAGATCTTTGGCACACAACAACCATGCCAGATTGCCTGGTACAAAGACAAACGGCCCCTTAAAGAGGGCTTCAAATATAGAATCATCAATGAAGGCACTTCTGCCACGCTCCACGTGATGAAACTGGCTGCCGATGACAGCGGCATCTATGAGTGCACCGTCTCAAACAGTGTAGGCAGTGAGACCTGTCGTACGACAGTTAGTCTAAAAGGTTAGTAAAGTACAATCTTTGGTAGTAATTATTTAAAACAGCACTGCTCCACGTGCAACACCTTGACCTCACCGCCACTGTTTTACTCACTATTCAGCACCACCAGTGTTTGTGAAGAGACTGACTGACCAGTCGGTGATGCCTGGTAAGGAGTTAACGCTAGCAGCCACAGTCAAAGGATCCGAGCCCCTGGTTGTGTCCTGGGTTCAGGACAAGGATCACGTTCTTAGAGACGGTGACAACAGGAAGATCACATTTGAGAACAACGTGGCCAGCCTTAAGGTCTTGAAGGCTAACACCACCACAGCGGGAAAATACACCTGCCACGTTAGCAGTTACTCTGGAGTTGTGGAGTGTGTCTCCCAAGTCACTGTTCTAGGTTGGTACCACTCCAGATTCAGCCTTTCCATATCAGGTACAGATAGGATTCAGTTAGCTAAAGGATCTTTTCTTGCTTAATTTCTAGAACCCCCCTCTATCGTGGATTTCCCCGAGTCTTTAATTGTGAAGACGGGCGAGAATTCATCTCTTGAAGTGACAGTGTCTACCGCAGCAGAACTGAAAACCACATGGTTCAAAGACAACAAAGAGATTTCCGCTGGTGCCAAATATCAGATGTCCTTCTCCAAGAAGATAGCCATACTGAAGATTCGGTCAGCTGATAAACCAGATGTAGGAGAATACAAGCTGGAAGTAAAAAATAGCACCGGAGCTGCTTCCTGCAAAATCAAACTGACTGTTTCAGGTCTGTGATCAAAGTTCCCATGCCAGTGGTTGGCATGCAATATCAATTAATACCATAGATACAATTTCTATCTTACTTGTAGCACACAATATAATACCACATATTCTCTTTTAAAACAGATAAGATGATTCCTCCTACGTTCATAAGAAAACTTAGGGACACCAATCTTCTTGTGGGTAAGCCTGGTGAGATGGTGTGTAAGGTGGCTGGCTCTGCTCCTTTCACCACATCCTGGTTCCATGATGGCCGGGAGATAAAGAGTGGTCCATCCCATGGCATCAGTTTCAGTGATAATACTTGTAAAATGAGCGTGCCAACTATCACGTTGTCTGACTCTGGAAAGTACACTTGCAAAGCTGTTAATTCTGCAGGAGCCAGTGAGACCAGTGCCTCTGTGACTGTCACAGGTTTGTAGATGCAAAGTTGATTCCAGACATTTTGAAATAAGTATTTATCACCCAGGGATCTAACATTATCCTGCAAAACGTCTTTTTCTGAAACCAGAACCTCCATCATTTGTGGAAAAACCGCGGCTGCAAGAAGCGCTGCCGGGCAAAAATGTTACTTTCACTGCCAAGGTGAGAGGCCCTGCCCCTCTGAAAGTCAAGTGGTTCAGAGGAAGCAAGGAGATGCAACACGGAAAGGGCTGCGACATTGCCCTGAAAGACAACGTAGCCACTCTGCAGCTTAACAAAGTCGACAAGACCCATGCCGGAGAGTACACGTGCCAGATCATTAACGATGCGGGCAAAGAAAGCTGTCCTGTTAACCTGTTTGTGAAAGGTTTGTTAGCACTATTTTAGAACAAAACGGTTTCTCCTTTTTCAATACTACGTGAAAGTGAAGTAATTGAATCTATCCACACTGCTTTTCCTAGAACCGGTCCGCTTTGTGAAGAAGTTGAGGAATATCACCTCTGAGAAGGACAAGCCTCTGAGGCTTGAGGTCACATTTAGCGAAAACCCCAGGATAAGAATAACCTGGATGAAGGACGGCAAATTGATCTGGGCCTCCTATCAGTACAATGTGATTACAACGAACACATCCTGCATGCTGGACGTCCTCAACTCGGATAGGATGGAAGCAGCTGGTAGATACTCTTGCGAAATAGACAACGGCGTCGGAAGTGACAAATGTGAAGCACAAGTGACTATGATAGGTAACGGTGTTTGTATATGAGTTGTTAACCGCAACGTGTATCGCATTATCATCAGAATTCCCTCATTCATCTATATCTTATCATGCATAGTTATATTAATCATACATCATATTTCACCACAGAACGACCGTACTTTGTTGACAAGATGAAGCCGTTAGAAATGAAGGTGGGTGAACCACTTACACTGAGATGCCGCGTTGCCGGAACGCCTGACATCTCAGTGTTGTGGTTCAGAGCCGACGGAAAGCTGCGTAAATCTGACACGTGCACAATGGAGTTATCCAATGGCGTTGCAACGTTGAAACTGAGCAAAACCACCAAGTTCGATCATGGAGAGTACACCTGCAAAGCTGAAAACCGCCTCGGTTCAGCATCTGCCATCTGTCAAGTGGTTGTCCAAGGTGAAGCTCGTTCTTTTTTTACAAAACAGTCCCCAACAGTATGTTGGTGTGTCATTAAAATATGATAAGCAATACTCAATGTTTGTTTTTGTTGTTACATTACATTACATGTAATTACATGACTACTTCAAGATGGTCAAAAACAAAGTCTTTGGACTTAGTCGACATTGCTGTATATATACTGTATATATCCTCTGCTGGCTTTGCTCATACAGCTCATATGTCAGCACATATGCATGCATGTTAATGCTCACATATGCTAACATCAACTTTACTGCTCTCAGAACCGGTGCGCTTTGTCCAGAAGCTTGTGGACAAAACGTTCATGGTAGGCCATCCTCTGAAACTGGTGTGCGCATACACTGGCAGCCAGAGGGTCCACGTCACCTGGAGGAAGGACGGCAAGTTCATCTGGGCGTCGTACAAGTACAACGTTAAAACCACGGACTCCACATGCATTCTGGACGTCCTCAACAGTGACCGGCCCGATGCGGCCGGCAAGTACACTTGCGAGATCGAGAACGGTGCCGGAACCGATACCTGCCATGCTCACATCAGCCTGGGTAACATTGCAATACTACCTTTTCATCTGCTTGTCCGTTCGTCTGTTGATTGCATCGACTATGTCAACCTGTGGTTGTGTACATTCGAGCCACAAAATGTCAATTGACATAATTATCGTACATCTTGGAACAAAGCTTTCAAATACAGTCACATCCTTCAACGATTTCTCTCCCCTTTAGTAGCTGAGCACAAGTGCTCATTTTCAGCAACGCCCTGCACATAGAAACACACACACAGACAGACACACACACACACACACACACACACACACACACACACACACACACACACACACACACACACACACACACACACACACACACACAGATGAACAGTTCAGAGGTCATGCACACCATTGCAAATCACATCAAAATTATGTCGGATGTTGAGTTGGATATCTTCTATATGAAGTTTTAAGGCCATGCGTTGTCATTCGATGATGATACAGTGTATTGAGGCATTTCTAGTTATGTACATACATTACACATACATAAACATAGCTTTGCAATCGCTTCACGGCTCAACAAAAAAAACAATACTTCTACTGTGCATGAGCTTCATAATTTCTCTGCTAATAATCAAAATGCCACTAATGCAAAACATTGCTCCTCTCAGAACCTGTACGCTTTGTGCAAAAGCTGGAAGACACTTATTTCAAACTGCGACAGCCATTGACTCTCAAGTGCATGTACACTGGGAGCCAGAGAGTGTTTGTGACCTGGAAGAAGGACGATAAGCTCATATGGGCTTCATACCAGTACAATGTCAAGACCACACATGACACCCTCACCCTGCAAGTTCTCAACAGTGACAGAAAAGAGGCAGCTGGAAAATACACTTGTGAAATTACCAACGATGCCGGGACCGACATATGCCATGCTAATGTAAAACTAGGTAACACATATAACTAATTGTATTATCTACATTGATGCTTTGAAAATATTACTTTTAGTTTTATATTACGCAATTCATCTTTTTTGCTTTGCATCGCAATAACAAGCATGACTGTTTCCTCTAGAACCTGTTCACTTTTTGCAAAAGCTGGAAGACAGAGTCTACAGGCTGGGCAAGCCCCTGTCGCTGTACTTTGCTTACAGTGGCAGCCCCCCCGTCTATGTGAGCTGGAAAAAGGACGGCAGACCAATATGGGCCTCCTACAAGTACAACGTGAAGACCACACACAATGCTTGCGTGTTGGAGGTTCGCAACAACGACAGGATAGACGCAGCGGGACACTACTCCTGTGAAATCTCTAATTCGGAGAACTCTGCTATCTGCCACTGTCTGGTTGAACTAGGTACATCATGTCCAATATTAGATCATCAATCATGTTCATTCCCCCTATGTTGGTTGTAGACAGGGCGATTAACCTTAACATACTCCTAAACCTCTCCATAGAACCCATGTGCTTTGTCAGAGAGCTGGAAGACACCACGTTTAGGGTGGGCCAGCCTTTGAAGCTACAGGTCTCATACACTGGCAGTCAGCCAGTGTATGTGAGCTGGTCCAAGGACAGGAGACCCATCTGGGCGTCGTACCTGTACAACGTGAAGACCACAGACCACTCCTGTGTCCTGGAGGTCTTGAACAGTGACAGGGAAGCAGCCGCCGGCAAATATTCCTGTGAAATATCCAACCCTAGCACTTCTGCCACCTGTCACGCTTATATCAGACTAGGTAACTCCCCACTCGCCAAACACGTTTGGAAAACGTTAAATTAAATAATCAGTCAATTATTTATAGTAAAAAATAATGAATTACTGCATAATTTATTTTCACTGATTCATTACTCTCTCAAGTCAGACAACTCTTCCACAATCTTTAAATGCTACAGAAAGTCTGTAACCACGCCTCCTTTTGCGACGGCAAAGTTTTAACGTAATTGTAATGGGGGAGGGGGATAGGCATTTTTTTAGTCCTTCTGTTGTACAGACTGTTCAATTAGAAGCACTTGGAGCTTGTGTGAGCCAACAGTCTGTCTCGAGAGACCACTGCCTTACTGACGTGACCCTATAATATAATGCAGGCAAGACAATGCAACTAACACCATTATTGCTTCTCTCAGAACCTGTGCGCTTTGTGAAAAAACTGCAAGATATGGCATACAAGCTGGGCGCTCCGTTGACACTCCGCTGCAACTACACCGGCAGCCAGAGGGTGAACGTGAGCTGGAAGAAGGACGGGAAGCCCGTCTGGGCTTCTTACCAGTATAACGTCAAGACCACAGACTCCTCGTGTTCTCTGGAGGTGCTCTATAGCGACAGAGAAGCGGCTGCTGGACATTATTCAGTCGAGGTTTCGAACAAAGAGAGCTCTGTCATCTGTGACGCGTATGTCACCTGCAAAACCTCTAAGAAAGGTATCAGCTCTCTTAACACATCACAGCAGCAGCCTCATCTATTTCCTAACGTTCTTTTCTCCTTTTCTAGTCTTTCTCATGCTTTATTTGCTCATAATTGAAATGCATTCAAGGCTACTGCATAGCAATCATAAATTAATCTTTGAATTATAACAGTTATTCCTGCCTGCTTTTTAATTAGCTACCAATAACCACAAATGCTTTTCGCAGAACCATTGCGCTTTGTGAGGAAACTGGAGGACACCACGTTCCGAGTGGGTGAACCTCTGGCTCTTAGGGTTGCGTTCACTGGAGGCCAGAAAGTGTCTGTCACCTGGAGAAAGGACGGCAAGTTCATCTGGGCCTCCTATAAGTACAACGTCAAGACCACCGACTCCAGCTGCGTCCTGGAGGTCCTCAATAGTGACAGAGAAGAAGCTGCGGGAAAATACACCTGTGAAATTGCCGAGGCTAAGCACTCTGACAGCTGCCATGCTTATGTCACACTAGGTAACGCTAACCTAACCTACGTGGTGCATGCGTGTTTCCCTCTCCTTTCGTTGCCAGCATGCGTTCCTGTTAAAGGTGCTTTAAGTGATATGTTTTGGTTAAAGTAACTGTTGAAAAGCTCTATGTTCCCCTAGTAATCATTGCTATGATAGTGTTTGTTCAGTAAGAGATGTCTCCCCAGCTCTCCAGTTATTTAGAAAACAGGGAGAGACCCCTATTACTGAAGAAACTCTATAACAACAATTACTATCAGAATCTAGATCTTTAACTCTTAACAAAAAACATTTTTTAACCTAAAAATATCACTTATGTCACCTTTAATATGTAGCTATTTATTTATCCTGCTCAAAATAGATTGTCTTCCATAGTTGAACGCAAAGTAGGTGCAACTAAATCCATTGACATAGCGTTCCTTTACCTACGTATGTAAATACCCATGGATTCATGAACGTCCAGGGAGAGCAGTGAAGTACCCATAGCCGTGTCCCTCCGCATGTATACAAACAATTAGTGGGTGTCTGTCCACATATCTGATCTCAACATTACTCCTCTCAGAACCCGTCCGCTTTGTCAAGCCAATGCCGGAGAACGTGTCCCACCAACTGCGCCAGCCTCTGCGTCTGGAGTGCTCGTACTCTGGAAGCCAGAGGGCCTACGTTACCTGGAAGAAGGACAACAAGCTGATCTATGCCTCCTATCAGTATAACGTTAAAATGACACACTCGACCTGCGTTCTGGAAGTCCTCAACAATGACAGGTCTCAGTCGGCTGGAAAATACACGTGTGAAATTTCCAACGCTGCAGGGTCTGACACCTGTCACGCTGTTGTGAAAATAGGTAACAAAACTGACAATTCATTCGTCTTCTGATTCTGATTCTGATTCCTTACATCACATACTAACAGTGAACGACGATCCTGTGCCATGCATATTACTGACATTTCATGTTGTTGCCTTTGGTCATGCATTTGTTGATGAGGAAATATTATAGAGATATTGAACAGGTTGTCTGTACAGTTATGGAATTGTGTACTGTTGTGTTGTATAATTTTGTCTTGTTGGTGTGAAACTGGACTTTGTTGCCTTGAAGCGGTGTTTGTTTGTTTAATTGCAGTTGGTACCTTGCATGGTTTCCTTCACCATCGGTGTATGAATGTGTGTGTGAATGGGTGAATGCACAATCTAATGAATCTATGTAAAGCGCTTTGGATAAAAGCGCTATATAAATGCACCATTGATATAAATTCACCATTTTGGTGTTCTTTCACATGGTTTTGCTTGGATTTGGTCTTGTGGGTTTGACTCCGGTTTGTTTGTTTGTTTTTTCACTGGATTGCTTTGTCATTTGTCTGGTCTTTTTCCCTCGTCAAAGGTTTGCTTGTTACCTTTCTGGATTGCTTTGTCGCTTGTCTGGTCTTTTTCCCTCGTCAAAGGTTTGCTTGTTACCTTTCTGGATTGCTTTGAAGCGTGACCTCGATACACCCCCCGTACGGCCTGGTGAACGGATAACACGTTCGAATCCTAAACCACTGCTATTCATGATCTATGGCCTCATATTCTTTACTTTTTTTCCTTCCACTAACAGAACGCAAAGTTCCTCCAAACTTCACCAAGCGACCCTCTGAGTCCATGATGGATTTAGCAGGCAAGACGGTGAAGCTTGAGGCCCGTGTGTCCGGCTCCCAGCCCATGACATGCACCTGGCTGAAGGACAACAGGGAACTGTCCAGCTCTGACAAGCACGACGTGGGCTTCACAAGCAACGTGGCCACGGTGTCCGTCAAAGACACCGCGCTCTCTGACAGCGGCCTGTACTCTTGTGAGGTTACCAATGAGGCTGGCAGTGCTACCTGTCAAGTGTCACTCACCATCACAGGTGTGTTCAAATGATAATCATAACAAAATAGACCAATTATAATATACATATTATTATAAGACAGAATAATATGTGTAATATAAATCTTACATTTGACCCTCTTATTGAATAGGTTTTGGTAGTTTGTTGAAACATTTTAATCAAATGGTTCTTGAACAAACATGTTCTCAGTGGGATGGTCTTGTTACTGTATTTCAAAAAATGTTCCTTCGCTCTGAAGGAACGGCAGTCCAGTTAGTTTACGTTTATTTGCAAACAAACAAATATCTGTAACTCTCGATTGTTTCACTATGACTCATTCAGATTCTGCAATGGCTCCTAAGTTTGATGTTGCTCTCACTCCACTAACGGTGAACGAGGGGGAGAAGTTGACCCTTAAATGCCAGGTCAGTGGCTCTCCTCCTCTGAAGATCCAGTGGTTGAAGGACAGGAAGGAGCTGAAGTCTGGTGGAAACACGAAAATCACATTTGTGGAGGGCAGCCCCAAACTGGAGATTAGCCCGGCATCCCAGTCTGATGCAGGGGACTACCTCTGTAAGGCTAGCAATACTATCGGCAGTGACTTCTGCAAGTCCCGGGTGGTGGTGCAGGTGGTGACCGTGAAAGGTAACCATGTCGCATTTGCATGGACACGATGAGATCTTGTACGGAGATCGTTCTTTGACAAAATGTCCTTTTTAACAACAACTACCACCATGTTGTGCTTCAGGTGTTTCTTGTTCCAACCGTTCTTTTTAATATCTAACATGCTACAGACCATTTCCTCCACAGGCAGTCCGGAAAGTTAACCATGTAACATATGTTATGCGTACCCTTTACCCCTAGACTAATTGGTGCGTAACACCACCTCTTTACTGTTACTAAGGAAATTATTTAACATATAACAAATATATATACATATATATTTGTATTTATTTTTAACAAATGGGTTCCCAGATCCCCTCACTTTGTAACTTTGCATTTCTGTAGCATGGCACGAATATGTGCTGCCTCTTTGTCGTTCCCTTGACTTCTTGTCTTGTCTTACGTGAACGTACATGTCCCATCTATATTCAACGATGGGCTCGTTAAGAGTGCCAGTGCCGTGCACTCACCCGCTGAAATGTTGCCCTCAGATAAAGGAGCCAAGCCGACCGCTGGTGAGCCTGCGGCTGCTGCAGCCTCCGCTGCAGCCCCCGCTAAAAGACTGGACAACCTGTTCTTCATCGATGAGCCCAAGAACATCACCGTCACTGAGAGTAAGTTGACTCATAGGCTTTGTTCAGAGGATACTGGTGTGATAGTGTGGACATCTGAAAGACGACAGGTGTACTGTGTGTTGAACGTTCAATCTCTTGTTGTTTCACAGAGGACACCGCCACCTTTATTGCAAAGATCGGCGGCGAGCCCATCCCCAGTGTGAAGTGGATGAAGGGCAAGTGGAGACAGATCACCCCGGGCGGTCGCATCACCATGGAGCAGAAGGGTCAGGACACCAAGCTGGTGATCAAGGAGGTGACCAAGTCCGACTCTGGACAGTACAGGTGCGTGGCCTCCAACAAGCACGGGGAGATCGAGAGCAGCGCCGAGATGGAGGTCGCCAAGCAACAGGAGGCCGAAGGAATGGGAGACTTCAGGGCTAAACTGAAGAAGTAAGTGTGTTTCTTAACAACCACACCGAGGGGTCTAATTGAAGTACTGTCACCTCATAAACACTGCACTCCATCTTTAATGTTCTGTACTACAAAGACGTTTCTAGTAAGTAAATAATTGTTATTTTGATCAACGCTTCAACGTTATCTTTCCTAATGGTACCAACATGGTACGATAACAAAGAAATAATCTTTAGTTTTGGGTCTGAGAGGCTAAATCTCATCAAATGGTGGTGTGTGGCTCAAATACTGAATAAATAACGGCCCTTGATATGAAAACGGTTGAAACCCACTGCTGTACAAGGTTTCTGCCCGACAGCAACACATTTAGTGTTAGCCGTGAGGCTTCTTTTCATGTGGTCATCGTGTCAGGCTGACCCGTGTCGTGTTGGTTGTGCGACAGGACTCCATCCAAGAGCAAGAGTCCCAAGGACAAGGGCGACGTGAACATCGTGGAGCTGCTGAGAGGTCGCGACCCCAAAGAGTACGAGCAGATCCTGCGTGAGCACGACATCCACGACTACCGCGCCATCCTGGACGCCATTGCGTTCCTCAAGAAGGAGAAGGAGGACGAGACGGGCACAGTGGTGAGACAAGATAAAAGACATTCGTGATGATCATCTATTACACTGGCTGTGACCCTTCTCCAAAAAGGAAAACACACCCAAACACTCTAAACAAGCTATGCAGGAAATGTCAAACATCGTGTGTGTGTGTGTGTGTGTGTGCGTGTGCGCGTGTGTGCGTGTGTGTGTGCGTGTGTGCGTGCGTGCGTGTTGCAGGAGTTGGTTGGAGAAGAAGATGTGAGTCGTTTCATGCAACAGCTGGAGGGACGCGCGGCAGAGGTACTGCACTCATGCCAACTATATACTGCATATATTTAATTTATATAGATCACGCACACACACACACACACACACACACAGACTCTCTCACTTACACTGATATATCTGTGTAGTATATATCATATATAACTGACCGTGAACGTGACTATGAAATCGGCAGCCTGTCTCCGTGATCCGAGACATCGAGGACCAGTCCGTGCCCGAGAACCAGACGGCCGTGTTCGAGTGTCAGGTCAAAATCAACTACCCCGAGATCAGCCTCACCTGGTACAAAGGCACGCAGAAACTGGAGACCGGCGACAAGTACGAAACCGGCGTGGCGGGAGACCGCCACTTCCTGAAGATCCACAAGTGCCAGTCGAAGGACATAGGCAACTACCGCGTGGTGTGCGGCCCTCACATCTCCAACGCTAAGCTCACCATTGGTACAGGTACGTCTCTGTGTTTGTTCGTGTAAGCTCCAAATCTGGTCCCATCATGGACCTCGTGTCTGTAGACTAAACACAGTTGAACCTCTTGATCAAATGTTGGTCGTCGGTATAGACGAACACACAACAGGTAAGATGTCAACACGATAACTAACAGGGTAACAGTATCTCCCACTGACCTCTTTGACTCGTTGGTCTGGACATCAGATGATGTCATGTGAGTCTCTTTGTTTTGTGTAGATTTCTGTTCTCCCCGCTTCTTCTATTCTTGTGCTCTATGTTCTTTTTGCGTTAAAGTTGAGACTTAAACAGTTCAAAATGCGTTACTTATAATGTGAACAATATCACAAATACGTTAATCTAGTTCATAAGGTAACCTTAGTTAATATAAATGCGTCTAATGCCTACTTTATGCTCCATCGTAAGACGGTGTGGCGCATAAAGAATAGTTCACGCATCGCCTCCGCAATATGGTAGCAGAGCTTGTAGATTGGCTGTTTTCGACCCACGACACCATGATCCAACAAAGTATAAATCGTGCTTAATATCCTACAAAACATGGACACGACTAACTCCAGTTATCTAATTTTAGCACAACTGGAACCCATGGGAGAGGCTAAGCGTACAGCTGAGCTTTACCATCCCGGCAAAGGTCCGTACTATTTTAAAATACGGTAGTTAGTATTTCTATGCAGTTTATGAGCCAGTTCTCTGCTGTAACACTATATCTCATGCTTATCCACAGATGTTGGATTAGGAAAGGTTCCTCATGGTGAGTAGTTTAAACTCAGAAAAGGAAACTTTAATGACAGTAAGACCAAACATGCCGTCTGGTTGAGTGTTTAAACGTAACACTGCTGCATGATCATCAACGTGTTAGATCGGTTTCTGACGCTATGGTCTTCATGGGTTCCGACATTTCAAGTTAAAGAGTCACAGCAGTGTTAATACTTTTGACCAAACAAGGGCATGTGAGGTTTTGCTGTCACAATGTTTCCATGTTAAAAAAAAGAACAGCATTCCATATTGGCAGATTCTATCACTAAAGCTGTATCTCTTGACTAAACGTTTAGACGTCCCAGACACTTCCATTCGAGTACCAGCAGCCCAGTCTATGGTTGCTCAAAGAGGTAAGACTGGGCATCAGGAAGACAGCTTACATTAAACTTCACCTCAACTTTAAATCTCTTTTCTTTTACTTACCAATGTCTCACGTTTCTCCCAAAAGATGAACGTGGATTTTATCAATATGAAGAAAGAACGGAAATGAAAGGTAGACATTTAATTGACATTATAATGACTATAATCATCCAGAACTAATAAACCTTATCCATATGATTCATCCATATTAAACTATCATCCCTCATTCTAATAATCGACCTATCATCACCATCATCATTATCATCTCTTAATAGGCTTGGGCGATATCCAAAATGATGTAGTTAGACTAAAATATCACGCTAAATCTAAATGATATTGTCATCTATTTTCGCTATTTGTTCTGCACATACACTCAACTGTTATGGTTTGGTCACATGTGAATCATGGCAATATCGCAAATTTGCAATATTAGGTAAGTATCACTATTCAATGTTATCGGAAATCGGCCCAAGCCTATCTCTTAATGCAGCTCAACTCATCAATGACCTTTAACTCATATTTATTATGAGTTATTATGTCACTCGCTTCCAAATAACCCCATCCAATCCTCTCCTACAATACCATCCTTAATTAAACTAATTAATCCTTGTTTGGCGTTATTCAATTAATTAATCGTGTGTGATTACGTAGTAGTGATTTAACCACTTTAATACTTATTTTACACTGATAAATGAGTAAAATGTGGTGTATTAAAAGTCAATGTATAGAACAACGTCCCACGGGCAGTGACTAAATGTTTATCCTTTAATATGCTACAGTAGCTTATGAAAGCTGGGCAGTGCAAGAGGAAACAGTCTCGGTTCAATACTCTTCTGTCAAAGGTATTTAGAGATCAATACTTCCACCCATAAAATAACAATCATCTAATTGTCTGTCTGTCTGTCTGTCTGTCTGTCTGTCTGTGACTCTTGAACTGTGTATATTTTTGTCCATAAACCTCTTCATGTTTCATCTAATCATCTTCATCACTGATGTTCATTACTTGTGTCTGTAACTTCCCTAGGTCTTTATTATTCCTCATTATTGTTGTTTAAGTGATGTTTTTTTCTTCCTTCCGTCTCATAACATTCATTAACACGTATCTGAATATAATCACCAGTCATATCATCATGTGACGTCATCTTATTGTGACATTAGTGAAGGCATCATCCTTTCAGGACCTTAGTAAAGTCGTCCTGTCAAGTTTAGTGTAATTGTTAGTGACTTGTCCTGTCACGACATCAGAGGAACTGTCCTGTCGGGACATTGTCTAAACTAACTTCTCTCCCTCACCAGAAGAGAGAAAACCTGTTGACGAAAGTGTTGAATTCGCAGAGGTTGGAATGAGAGGAGATTTCCCTACAGGTAATGCTGTTGTTTTACTGCGCTTAAACGCTGTCAGTGGCTTCAGCATTGTCATCAATCCTACCTGCAGTAGTCATGATGATTGGTTTACATGGAGACATGTCAAACCGTGCAGTAGCCTAGATCTCCAAAGCTTTTGTACGTCCCGACTTGTGCAATCAAAGTCCTCTTCTGTCGTCTGTTGTCTAATCCTCTTCATGTTGTCTACCGCCTCTTAGGCTGCTCTGCTCTCGTGCAGAAATGTTTTGTTTCATTTTTATGTTCAGTGTTTTTCTTTGTCTAACCAAACAAACAAAACGTTTTTGTTTGGCTCTTAAAAAGGCTAACCAATGTCTCTTTGGCTCTTTTTAACCCTCAAGCTTTCAAACAGATGAGTAGAGTTTAGTGCTTTCAGTATATTTAGTCTAACGAAAAGACCTCTCTTTAAAGTTCCTGGTTTCAAGACGCCAGGGGAGAAACCCTCTGCTGCTGGAGTTCCCAGAGGTCCTGGAGAGAAAGGTATTGTCACCCATCTCTTTGTCCATTCTTTTTTAAGTCTCCATGTGTCTTTTATTTCTGTATTACTGTACTTTTGTCTTAGTGTTAAATGTACTTGACGTTAAGTCTGTTAAATCCTACATCTTCCATTCCATGTTGTCTGTGGTCAAATCCTCTTTCAGTGTATTTGAGTGTGTGTTTGTTAATCCTGACTTGAAATTGTTGATGATCTTTTTGAAGTGCCCGAAGCACAGAAGTTTGCTGTTCCAGCTGCCCCTGGCAGGAAGGCTCAAGGCCCAGAAGGTAATGTCCTCATGGTGTTAGAGCTTTACCGTCTGTCTAGCGCTGGTCTTGGCCTTCTCTCTTTGAAACTCTTGTTCTTAAATTCTGTCTTATGTTCTTGACTCTTAAGACAATAACACACACAAAACAAATGACATTTTATTTTAACTGCTAATGCAAAGCTTTTCAACCAACCAAAAGTTAGTATTTGTCTTCTTACACATGTTTAATTGCTTTTTTAAAGACTATTACAAACCTCAGAAGGCTTACATCCAACCAGAGTCACACAGAGGTATTTGATATGATTTGTATTTATCATAGATTAATTATTCTGTATATGAATAATTAATCTTCATTCATATTCAGTCTGAATGTGAAAAGACTGAATCGAGTAAATATACCGAATACAAATAATCCATTTGATTATTTGATTTGTCAATCCATTACACACATATTAACTTGTTTGTCTCACACTTCATGTCTTCTTTGTATGTTTTGTCACTGATCTTTACAATGCTAGTGAAGAAATTCAGCATTGGATGTTTGTTGTAAATGTTTTATGTAGTCTTTCTTTCTCTCTTTATCCTAATCCTATTATTTTACATGTTGTCACAGTGTTTGTTTTTACAATGCTGGTGGATTCTTTGTGTGTTTGTTGTAAAAACAGTTTACATTTTTACAATGCTACTGAAGAAATTCAGCATTGGATTCTTTCTGCGTATTTGTAGTAAATGTTTTATGTCGTCTTATTTTCTTGGATTTCTTATGGTCTCTTAACCCTAGTCCTTTTAGATGCATGTGCTCTGTGTTGACTGACAGTGATATTTCTCTGTTACCTCAAAGAAGCTGAACCAGGGACCTTTCCCGCAAAAGTCACACCAGAAGCTTATTACCCTGGATTCCCACCGGAATCTAAAATGGTTCCACCTCAGGAAGTAAAGAAGCCTGAGTCAATGGTGGCACCTCCATCACAAAAGGTGCCTGAATCCAAAGTGGTACCTAAGCCAAATGTCGCCCAGTTAATTCCTGAGCCCCGTAAAGGCGTGCCAGCCGGCAAGAAGGAAAAGGAAGTTCCTCAACCCAAAGGTAAATTAGAAATGCTTGCTTCACTTCGCTTCTCTCACCAAGGCACTGCCACGCTGTGTCTTTTCTTCACGTTTTATGTGTTTGTGTTTTACGTGTGCTGTTTGTGGTTTTGTGCACATATTGTGGGTTTTTCTGGCTTAGAAAATAAACCACAAATGCTACTCTTTAAAGTTCCTGACGAGCGCAGAGTTGATCCTCTACGGAGCCATGAACCTCTTTTGGAATTGACTCCAAAAGCAGGTAGAGGAACCTGTAGCTCATGGAACATAAAACCCTTCTTAACGGTTGTTTGTCACTCTCTTAGAAAATGTACTAACCTCTTGATCTGAAACAGCCTAAACTGGAGTTGTTGTTGAGTCTATGTTTGGGTTCAACAACACACTTCTACAGCAATTCAAATGTAGGTTGTCGCTTGGCCACAGCTTTCTAGAGAAGCCCTTTTAGTTATTAAAATAGCTGCTATTAGTAACTCAGTCAGCACACACCTTTGACTCTGCAATGAGCTACTAGCCTACTACTAAGCATAGTAAAGCAATGCTTTTGCTGTGTGTTAACACCTTTCATCGAGATTATCTGTAGAGTATAATTACATTTTAATGCTCTCCAAAGCACCAGTCATCCCCAAACCTGTGGAACAAATAGTTCAGCCGTCGGCACCAGAGCTCACTCCGTACAAGCCTGAAGCTATTCCAGCCAAAGGTACTGGAAACTACAATCTTGTACTCTTGTCTTTATGTTAACTGTCATTCTTTTGTGTTTTCTTCCAATATATCTTATTCTGTGTTTGACGTTATGTCATGTGTTTTGTGTATCGGGCCATAAGTAATTATTCAGATGTATTTACAGATCTCTTTCACAGTTCTTAGCACTCGTTAGAGTGTGAACAATTTACTTCATAAGTATTACATTGTTTTTTTCTCAAGTGCCAACTGTTCTGAAGGAACCTGTAATTCAGCCCTCCAGACCCACGGTTATTCCACCCACAACAGAACATATTCCAACTGCAGGTATTGATAAGTGGCCCTTAGACAATGCTCTGTTTTGTGCTTTCATGCATTTACTCCATGTGATCACATGGAGGTAAAACAATCTATTTCATATTATTTTAAGTGTCTGCTGTACACAAACCAGAGGAACCTGTAGTTCAGCCAACCAAAGTCACACCACCCAAGACTGAAGCGATTCCAACGAAAGGTACTGCAAAGTACTGTTGATAGTCAAACATAATATGTCAATCTTGTTATGATTCTTGAAAATGTTCTTGAAAAAGAGTGTTGCTCTTTACATTTCTTAAATGGTGAGTTGTATATTCGTCAGAATATAATTTCTTCTTTGTGATGTGTTACGTGTGAGTAGGCTACTTCTTGTGTGTGCTAAGCACTCGTTAGAGTGTTGTTTGCACATTAGGGGCTCTCTTACATAATTACCCATGAACCCAATTTATGAATATGAATCTCCTTTTAAGTTGTCCCAGAACCAAGAACACCTGCATCTGTCACTGAACGTGCAAGAAAGCCTCAGCTAGCAGCTGGTAAGCCTGAACCAGAAGAACCCAGGTATGTCCCTGAGGTGCCAAAGTATCTTCCTGGGGTAGCTACGGCAATCCCAGAGGCACCCAAAGAAACAAGATACATTCATGAAGAACCAAGAGAACCTGTGCCAAAACCAGCTCCAGAGGTACTACCACATGTTCCAGACTCAGCCAAGCCGAGGCCAGATAGACCAATTCATGCACAATATGCCGTAGAGGAACAAGGCTATGTTACCCATAAAATAGAGAAAGTTTCAGAAGTGGTCAGATTGCCAGAAGCACCGAAGTTGGTTCCAAAAGAGCCAAAGCTTCCAGAAGCACCCACAATGGTTCCAGAAGCTCCCAAGAGAGTTCCAGAAGCTCCCAAAACGGTTCAAGAAGCGCCCAAGAGGGTAATTCCAGAAGCCCCCAAGAAGATTACAAAAGCACCAATGATTCCAGTAGCACAAACGGTAGCTCCAGCGGCACCCAAGAAAGTTGTAGAAGTGAAGCCTGAAACACCTACACATATCAAACCAACTCCTCAACCGCAAGGTAGATATACCTTCAAAGATGAATAATATCAATTTGTGGTAATTGACTATCAATTACTCATCTTTGCTCTTAAATCTTACACCTTCTTTTGAGCTTCTTTACATCTTTTGAAATTTCTTGAAGTTCTTGTTTTGTCTTTTGTCATGTTTGTTTACTGTTTGCCATGCTGCTGTGTCACATACCAAAACAGTAAAAACAAGGGAGTTACCAGCGGAAACATCAGCTGTAGCTAAGCCAAAGTTGGAGGAAATTACTCCCACCACAGGTAGGCTCAAAGTCACAAATGCTTTCAAGCACACCTTTAAATGAAGCACTACTTTACATTATTTTTTGACTGAGTACAATTATTAACAATAGTGCCAAAGAGAGCAGAGGAAATCCCATCTACTGCTCAAGTCCAACCTCGGTCTAAAGAAACTCTACAACAGAGAGGTAGTCATTTATTGCATAGGTTATACACAGATATACAGATTATACACATACATTTCTCAAATATGTCTTTAAACTTCTGTCTTCTTGTTTTGTGTTGCTTCTTCTTTACCACTGCTTCTTGGTGCAACTCTTGAATCTTAAACAATACACCAGTTCCCACAAGGGCTGATCTTAAAACAGTGATGGCAAAGGAGGATGTTCCCACTGAGTACAACAAAGATCAGAAGATTGAAGGGACTCAAGGTGAACCAGATGAATATGTAGAAGATGTAGAGTGCTTTGAAACAACAGAAGCTTCCGGTCATGTTTCTTACGCTGAAGAAGTTTCACCTCTTAGTCCAGCAACCAAGAAAGATGTTGCTGCTCTATCCAAAAAATATATTACATCTCCACCCACAGAGGCTGCTCTAAAAACATCTGAATCACCAAAGTTGAAGAGTAAATTTACTAGAATTCTTAAAGAAGAGGAGCCGGAACCAGAGGTCATCAAGCTGAAGAAGGTTCCAACCAAGCCCCAAGAACCAGATAAAGAAGTAATAACTCAAAAAGCAGAGGTAATAAGTTATCAAGACATAGAGCTGAGTGTCCATGGACTTCATCATAGAGAGGATCGGGAGATAACAACACTTGGGAGAACAGAAAGAGTCTTCACTGCAGATGAAGAGGCAGTTCAACTGGGATACTTTGAGGAAGCTGAGAGGGTCGAAGTTATGCAACAAGAAGAGCAAGTTAGCTGGACGGGAACCCCTGAATCACATAAAACTGAAGAACCAGAGGAGCCAAGTTTGGCTTTGAAGAAGGTCACTAAATTACCAAAGGAAGATCAGGACCAAGAGTCGGTTAAGCTGAAACCATTTAAAAAACCATCAAAGCCAGATGAAGAACCACAACTAATCAAGCTAAAGAAGGTACCCACCAAGCCCAAGGGACCAGAGAAAGACATCGGAACACAAAAAGCTGAAGTCACAAGGGATCCTGATACTAAAATGACACTTCATGAACTTCATGACAGAGACAACCGTGAAGTCATTAAACAGGGGAGAACTGATAGAGTCTTCACTCCACAGGAAGAAGGAGTTACATCGGACTATTCAGAGGAACCTGGACAGCTTGAAGATGAAGACGAAAAGACAAGATGGACTAGAACACCCAAAGCATCAAAACAAGAGGAACCAGAGCCCGATTTCACTAAATCAAAAATTAAGAAATTGCCAAAGGGAGAGGAAGAGCAAGAACATGTCCAGCTAAAACCATTTCAGAAACCTGCCAGGTCAAAGGAGGAAGAGCCTCAACAACTTGAGGAAGAAACAAAGGCAAAGAGGGATGCTGCTCGAATGCCATTCAAAAGAGGTGACATCCCAGAGAGAGATCTACCTACTGTTGCTGTATGTAAACCAAAGGATGAACCCACATTTCCTGCCAAGACTCTTGTTGACACAGTGACTGACGTGAAAGAGCAAGAGATCAAACCAAAGAAGGTAGTAGACAAAGCGCCAAAAGATGACACACCAACAGATGCTGGAAAGCTACGTGAGAAAGCTAAAGTCACTCCTCCACCGGAACAAGCTCAACCCAAGTCAGCAATTAAGAAATTGCCAAAGGGAGAGGAGGATCCAGAAAAGGTCCAGCTGAAGCCATTTCAGAAACCTGCCAGATCAAAGGAAGCAGAGTCTCCACAACCTGATGAGGAAACCGAGGTACAACGAGACACTGCACGAACACCTTTCAAAATAGGTGACACCCCACAGAGAGATATACCTACTGCTGCAGTATGTAAACCAAAGGATGAACCCACACCTGCTGCTAAGACCCCTGACATAGTTTCTGATGTTAAAAAACAAGAGATCAAACCAAAGAAGCTTGTGCAGAAGGCTCCACAAGATGACACACCAACAGATGCTGATAAGCTGCGTGAAAAGGCTAAAGTCACTCCTCCACTGGAACAAGTTCAACCCAAGTCAGCAATTAAGAAATTGCCAAAGGGAGAGGAGGAGCCAGAAAAGGTCCAGCTGAAGCCATTTCAGAAACCTGCCAGATCAAAGGAGGCAGAGCCTGTACAAGCCGAGGAGGAAACAGACACAAAGAGAGATACTGCACGGACGCCATTCAAAAGAGGTGACATCCCAGAGAGAGGTATACCTGCTGCTACTGTACATCAAGCAAAGGATGAACCCACACTTGCTCCCACGATTCCTGACACAGTGCCTGACGCAAAAGAGCAAGATATCAAACCAAAGAAGGTAGTAGAAAAAGCTCCAAAAGATGAAAGACCTACAGATACGGATAAGCTACATGACAACGTTAAAGTGACTCCTCCACAGGACAAAGAAAAGGAACCAGGTCAACTCAAGTCGACAATTAAGACATTTCCAAAGGGAGAGGAGGAGCCAGAAAAGGTCCAGCTAAAACCATTTCAGAAACCTGCCAGATCGAAGGTGGCAGAGCCTCCACAACCTGACGACAAAACCGATGCAAAGCGAGACACCACACACACACCTTTCACAGTAGCTGACACCCCACAAAGAGATCTACCTACTACTTCTGCTGCCGCTGTTGCTGGAAAACCAACTGATGAACCCACAGTTCCTCCTAAGATTCCTGACACAGTTCCTGGTGTTAAAGAGCAAGATATCAAACCAGATAAGCTTGTAGACAAAACTCAAAAAGATGAAAAACCTACAGATGCTGATAAGCTGCGTGCCAAAGCTAAAGTCACTCCTCCACTAGATAAAGAAAAGGAACAAGTTCAACTCAAGCCATTCACCAAGGCTCCCAATGCTGAAGTAAAAACTCCTGAGGAGAAAACAGCTAGCCCAACTTCACGAGATGGCACTCCTAAAGAGCCTAAGGAACCACAGCTTAAAAGAGTGGAACCGACTCCCAAGAGAGAACTTGAAAAACCTAAACATAAGGACAAGGAGCACACAGCAGAGAAGATTGTGTCTCCACCTGCCAAAGTTCTTGTTCCTTCTAAAGAACTTCCTTCTGAAGACGTTGATGAAACTCCACCGAAGAAATCCATTGCTACTGACAAAGTTTCTCCACCCAAAATAACTCCTCATGACCAAGTTGCTACATCAAAAACAAAAGACGAATTGCAGAGGGTTGAAGAGCAAATTCCTTTGAAAGGTATTCATATGATCATCTCATGATCGACTCTTATAGTTTGAATAGAGATGCTGACATCTCGCTCTTAACAGTCACCCTCACTCTTATTCTTCATCACAACATCATATCATCTCTTGAATAGCACAGAAGATGCAGTGGTGGATATCTTAAACTAACCTTTGCCAGTACCCTAAGATGTACCGTGTCAGTTAACCAATGTCATGCATGTCCGTCTCTGTGACCCAAATGGGTTGCTGTCTTTCTATGTGTCTTTTTTGTGTTGTTCTTCAAAAGCAAAGCTTTTTCAGGGTTTCCCGCTAGGGAACAGTTTATGATATCACTCCGCAAGGTACGCATAGTACTAAGGAGGCCAACAGCTATCTTCTGCCTTCAGTTCATTTTCCCACCCACTCATGTTTCTTTTCCCTTTTATTCATCTTCACTCTTATGTTCATTCTTACAAACTTCTTGAACCATCTTCACTCTGAATTCCATGGTTTGAATTCCAACTGTCTGTTTAAATGTTGTCTGGTTAAGTCTTATATACTGTTGTGTTTGTTTTCTTCCTCTTGTGTCCATGGCATCTTGTGTTCCAAAGTGTCTGCACCAGAGAAGAAACCACCACCACCACCGTCAATGCCTTCACCTCCTCCTCCTGCAGTAGAGAAAGTTACTCCCCCTATAGCGAAAGTTACTCCTGCGGCTGTGGAGAAAGTTACTCCCCATATAGAGAAAGTCACTCCTGCTGCTGTGAAGAAAGTTGCTCCCCCTGTAGAGAAAATCACTCCTGCTGAGGAGAAAGTCACTCCTGCTGCTGTGAAGAAAGTCGCTCCCCCTGTAGAGAAAGTCACTCCTGCTGAGGAGAAAGTCACTCCTGCTGCTGTGAAGAAAGTCGCTCCCCCTGTAGAGAAAGTCACTCCTGCTGAGGAGAAAGTCACTCCTGCTGCTGTGAAGAAAGTCGCTCCCCCTGTAGAGAAAGTCACTCCTGCGGTGGAGAAAGTTACTCCTCCTGCTGTAGAAAAGGTTACTCCTGCCGTAGAGAAAATCACTACCCGTGGTGTGGAGAAAGTTACCCACCCTGCTGTGGAGAAAGTTACTCTTCCTGCAGGTAGTTTGTCTTAATTATCTTAATTGTTTGTTATTCATAATTGTTTGTTGGCTCATCTTCCATCTTTTATTAGTTGTCGTCTGTCTGTCTGCCTGTTTGGTTTCTGTCTATTTCTCTTCGGTTTTGTCTGAAATCACGTCCGTTTTATTGTCTGGTTAAGTCTTATCTCATTGTGCATAATATGCACATAATATTATGTTTTCTTGCTCGTGACCGTGGCATCTTGTATTCTAAAGTGCCTCCGCCAGAGAAGAAAGCTTCTCCACCACCGTCAAAGCCTTCACCTGCTCCTGCTGTGGAGAAAGTTACTCCTATGGAGAAAGTTACTACTCCTGCTGTTGAGAAAGTTACTGCTCCTGCTGTGGAGAAAGTTACTACTCCTGCAGGTAGTTTGTGTTGATTTAAACTGTTTTTCATACTTCATCTTCCATCCTTTTTTATTTTTGTCTCAGTTGTCCGTCTCATGTTTGTTTGTGCTGTACATGTCCTTAGTTTTGTCTCAAACCATCTTCACGTCTGTTTCATTGTTGTGTCATAAAGTCTTATCTGAACTTGATGATTTCTTGCTGGTGACCTTGACGTCTTGTATTCCAAAGTGCCTCCATCAGAGAAGAAACCATCTCTGCCATCATCAAAGCCATCAACTCCTCCTGCTGTAGAGAAAGTTTCTCCTACTGCAGGTAGTCTTTTGTTTGTGCTCTATGTTGTTTATTCTTCAGTTTGTATACTCCATTCAATGAATTTGTTTAATTCACTGAAATGTGTGTGTATTGTCTAAGAAGGTCCAGTGTGGTCTGTTCACACACACACACGTACATTTTGTCTGTTATGTTCATCTAACTACTATACTCTCAAAGTGTTTGCTTGTTGAATGTGTCTGGGTCAGAACTTTAATCAACTTGGCGTTCTTGTAGAAAAAACCCCCTCTGTGGCGGCTCCATCAATGCAGGAGAAAGTGTCTCCTCCAGCCACAATGGCTACACCTTCTCCTTTAACAAAGACAGTGTCTCCTCCTGAAGGTATTGTCTCTTCTGTTGCGGCAATTCATGCCCTGTTGCTCTTGTCCAATGTCTGTCGCTCGCTTTGAGCATTTCTTACGTTGCCTAAACCTTCCGGCTTTGAGCTGTAAAAATACTCTTATATCTGTTTGTCTAATTCTGTGTATAGATATGTAGACATTTCTACTTCTGCCTTGAAGTAGACATTTCCACTTCTGCCTTGAAGCATCTTTAGCATCCACAAATATTTTCCTAACAGTGTTTGCTCTATCTTGGAAGCCAAATAACCTCATGACTGATGTTCATACTACATCTCTCTTACTGTAAATGTATTTTGCTGTTGCCCAAATGCAATGTCAAACACAGTGTTTGACATCTTGTGCTTGATTAGGACAGATGTGTGTGTGTGTGTGTGTGTGTGTGTGTGTGTGTGTGTGTGTGTGTGTGTGTGTGTGCGTGTGTGTGTGTGTGTGTGTGTGTGTGTGTGTGTGTGTGTGTGCGTGTGCGTGCGTGCGCGGGGGTTGAATTGGTAAGTATGGAATGACTGACATGAGGTTGAACAATGACAGTCATTGCATTGACTATTGGAAAATAGTCAATGGACTTTATGGAAACATTATTTTTGTATGGAAATAAAAGCGCACGACACACTTCTTAAATAATCCATGTACCTGCTGTTTTTAACTAACCACTTGCTGTGTTTATGTAATGGGTTTATTCCCAGTTCCTTAACAGAGTTTGTATTGTTGTCTATACTAATACTGATTTCATTCAAATTCTTGCAGACAAGGGAGCTGTTACAGCACCGGATGGGACCGCAAAAGGTATACGCAATTACTGGTTCTTTATCAAGATCAACTTTACAACCTTTAACACCAGTTGCAACTATTTAATGTTTATTTTGTTTTATGTGCAGTGTGTCACTTCTAAATGTTTTATGGACATGTGATGTATGTCAATTGTTACTACTTACTAGTTGTTTATAAGTAACGCACTGTTATTATGTTCAAATGACGTCTTTATGTTTGTGCCTGTTAAATAAAAACATCTTGACTACCTCAACCACAGCACCACCTGCTAAACAGAAGGGTAAGATAGCTGGTCAGGAGGCAAAACCATCTGAATCGCCAAAGGTGAAGAGTAAATTTACTAGGACACCTAAAGAGAAGGAGCCGGAACCAGAGGTCATCAAGCTGAAGAAGGTTCCAACCAAGCCCACAGAACCAGAGAAAGAAATCATAACTCATAAAGTAGAGGTAACGAGACATCAAGACATAGAGCTGAGTGTCCATGGACTTCATTACAGAGAAGATCGGGAGATAACATCACTTGGAAGAACAGAAAGTGTCTTCACTGCAGATGAAGAGGCAGTTCAACTGGGATACTTTGAGGAAGCTGAAAGGGTCGAAGTTATGCAAGTAGAGAAAGTTAGCTGGACGGGAACCCCTAAAGCACATAAAACTGAAGAACCAGAGGAGGCAAGTTTGGCCATGAAGAAGGTCACTAAATTACCAAAGGAAGATCAGGACCAAGAGTCTGTTAAGCTGAAACCATTTAAAATACCGTCAAAGCCAGAAGAAGAACCACAAATGATCAAGCTGAAGAAGGTGCCCACAGCGCCCAAAGAACCAGAGAAAGAAATCAGAACATATGAAGCTGAAGTTTCGAGGCATCAGGTCACTGAAATGATGGTTCATGAGCTCCATGACAGAGACGACCATGAGGTACCACTGGGGAGAACTGATAGAGTCTTCACTCTGCAGAAAGAAGCAGCTGAATTGGGCTATTCAGAGGAACCTGAATGGTTTGATGAAGATGAGAAGACAAAATGGACAAGAACTCCTCCCAAAGCACCGAAACAAGAAGAAGAGCCTGATTTTACAAAATCGAAAATTAAGAAATTGCCAAAGGGAGAGGAGGAGCCAGAAAACGTCCAGCTAAAACCATTTAAAAAACCTTCCAGGTCAGAGGAGGCAGAGCCTCCACAACCTGAGAAGGAAAAAGAGGCAAAGAGAGATACTGCACGAACACCTTTTGAAAGAGGTGACACCCCACAGAGAGATCTACCTGCTGCTGCAGTACGTCAACCAAAGGATGAACCCTCACCTGCTGCTAAGACCTCTGACATAGTTCCTGATGTTAAAGAGCAGGAGATCAAACCAAAGAAGCTAGTAGACAAAGCTCCAAAAGATGAAAAACCTACAGATGCTGATAAGCTGCGTGCCAAAGCTAAAGTCACCCCTTCACCAGATAAAGAAAAGGATCAAGTTCAACTCAAGCCATTCGACAAGGCTCCTAAAACTGAAGTAAAAACACCTGAGGAGAAAGCAGCTAGCCCAATTTTAAAAGATGATATTTCTAAAGAACCAACAGAACCACAGTTTAAGAGAGTGGAACAGACTCCAGAGAGAGACACTGAAAAACCTAAAGAGAAAGACAAGGAGCCATCTGTTGCTGCCAAAAAGCCCAGCCCTGCAGGAAAACCCAGCCCTCCGGGAGAACCCAGTCCTCCACGGAAGCCCAGCCCTCCAGGAGAACCCCACCCTCCAGGCAAGCCCAGCCCTCCGGGAGAACCCAGTCCTCCACGGAAGCCCAGCCTTCCAGGAGAACCCCACCCTCCAGGCAAGCCCAGCCCTCCGGGAGAACCCAGTCCTCCACGGAAGCCCAGCCCTCCAGGAGAGCTTAAAGACAAAGATAAAGGAAAAGAAGCACCCCAGGTAGAGAGCATAAAGAAAGGTCTAGAACTCAAAAAGACTCCATCACCTAAAGTGGGTAAAGAAAAGGAAAAAGCGCTGCCTGTGGAACAGGTCAAAAAGGTGGAGCTGAAAAAGACTCCATCGCCCAAGACCGAGAAGCCTAAACCTAAAGAAGTGGAGACTGTCTCAATGGAGAGGAAGCTAACTCCCAAAGGAGTTTCTCCAAAAGACTCCATTAAATCGGTTTCTCCTAAAGATTCCGTCGAGGCGGTGACTCTGAAAAAGACCCCCAGGAAAGTGTCTCCAGAGGAGGAGAAGGCTGCAGAGCCACAACAGAAGAAGCCTGCGGTGAAGGAGGTGTCCCCGGGAGCCGTTCGAACGCAGAAGGTCCCCACCAAGACGGAGGAGGAGGTGGAAGAGGAGGAGCTGGAGTTAGAGCAGGAAGGGGAGGAGGCCTGGGGATGGGAAGGTGAAGCCGAGTGGGAAGGTGAAGCCGAGGACGGGATGATGGAGACCCCAGGCATGCCAGGTTGGAGACGAGGTGAGGTGAAAGCCGCTCCATCTCCACTGGCTGACGACCATCCCACCTCAGATGAATCACCTAATCCCCATCTACTGATCCATCCAACATCTGTCCCAACCAACCCATCTTATCAGGCCATGCATCATTCTTATTCATCCAACCATCTTACTTAACTGTCATTCCTCCCATCCATCCATCCAACCAACCAACCACCATCTATCCGTCTGTTAAGCCGTCCATCCATTGTCATCTTGTCATTGTACACCTGTCACTGTCATTATCCATCCGTCCATCTTTCCGTCCATCCATTTTCATGTTGTCATTGTCCACCTGTCACTCTCATTATCCATCTTCTGTCCATCCATGTTCATGTTGTCATTGTCCACCAGTCATTATCCATCCTTCCATCTTTCCATTAATGTCCTTCCATTGTCATCTTGTCATCGTTTCCATCATCTTAAAATGCGTCTTCATTTTGTTTTGAATATGTCAACATCTGTATGTTTGTCGGTACTAAAGTGAATGTTGTCCATTCAGTCTGACCACTGTAACCCCTTGACTTGCTTATTATTCTTGGGTGCTCATCATCTTCACTCATTACTTCATGACATTTCAATATGTCAGTATGTCTGTCCGTCTGTCAGCTTAGCTTACAGTTCATCTTCTCTTGGTTTCTCTGGTGTTGATACATTAGACAATCTCATTCAGAGAAAAATAAAACTCATCATCTTGTTTCCATCCAGACGGAAAACCATCAGCGGATGGATCTCCTAAAGGCAGAGGCCGAGGACTTGGGGGTGAGGAAGTAGCTCTTTATGTTCATGTTAACTTTGTCATGTCTGTCTGCTTTGACACAACTTCCCAGTTGTTGAATCTTCTTTCTTGCCCCTTGTTTTAGCTCACATCTTATGCCGTATGTTGTATGTTGTTCAGCCTTCATTGTCGTTATTGACGTGCTGAAAGTCTAACTGTGCTATATTATGTTTGGTGTTGCAGCGAGACAAACACCGTCTCCTGGTGACGCAGGAAAAGGGTTGAGGCCCGGCGGAAAGGGCCCAACACCACCAGAGGATCCTTTCGGTGGATTCAAACTCAAGTCCGTTCCTCTGAAGTTCATCAAGACGATCCAGGACGTTTTGTTGAAAGAGTCTGAGTCCATTGGCGGCCAGGCTGTGTTTGAGTGTGAGATTTCTCCATCCACTGCCATAACGACATGGCAGAAGGATGGCACCAACCTCCGTGAAGACCCCAAGCACAAATTCACCTCGGATGGTAAAGACCGCAAGCTGGTAGTCGTTGACGTCCAGCTGTCTGATCAAGGGGAATACACATGTATCGCCAAGAACGCCGGAAAGGAAGTGACATGCATGGCCAGACTCATTGTTGAGGGTAAGGAAACGAGTGGGGTGTTGTTTTGCACCAGCCAATTGTAGCACGATGGCAGTGTTACAGATTTAACTGCAATGCATTACTTTTACTTGCAAAGGTCTATTATTACTGCATAAGTTAAAAAAAGAGCTCAAGGCCTATTTCTTCACTCTTGCTTTTAGTTGATTTTGAATGTCTTAGTTGTTATTCATGTCCTCACCGTTTTGCCTGATGCGCTGCCTTTTATTTTGCTATTTTGTTGATGTTTTATGTTTTTTCTATTATCTTAATCTTATCTTAATCTTTTGTTTGTCTTTCTTCTTAATGCTCAGTAAAGCACTTTGAGCTGCATTCATGTCATGAGAGGTTTCCTTTTGCTACGTTCAATGTACTAATTCCATGTTTAATTTGCGTGCTTCAAGAACTCCCTCTGAAATGGGTGATCGAGCTGGACGAGGAGACGTCCTGCATGAAGGGACAGCAGGTCTACGTGACCTGTGAACTGAACAAGGAGAAAGACGTGGTCTGGAAGAGGAACGGCGAGGTCCTGAAGAAGAAGGCTGGCAAGGTGGCCATCAACATCATCGGAATGCAGCACGCCGTGACCATCCAGCACGCCGCGGAAGAGGAGGCTGGGCTGTACACGTGCGAGGTGGTCGGACAGGAAGACGTCAAGACCTCAACCAACGTCAAAGTGATCGGTATATATTCAAAGATTAAAAGAAAATAGCAGATCTACAAGCTTGTAGCGCGGCATTCGGTGCCGTGCTATGAACTTGTAGATTCATCCCATCCATCCATCCATCCATCCAACCAACCAACCAACCAACCACCATCTATCCGTCTGTTAAGCCGTCCATCCTTTGTCATCTTGTCATTGTCTACCTGTCACTGTCATTTTCCATCTTCTGTCCATCCATTGTCATGTTGTCATTGTCCACCAGTCAGTATCTATCTTTCCATCTTCTGTCCATCCATTGTCATGTTGTCATTGTCCACCTGTCACTGTCATTTTCCATCTTTCCATCTTCTGTCCATCCATTGTCATGTTCTCATTGTCCATATGTCATTTTCCATCTTTCCATCTTCTGTCCATCCATTGTCATGTTGTCATTGTCCACCTGTCACTGTCATTTTCCATCTTTCCATCTTCTGTCCATCCATTGTCATGTTCTCATTGTCCATATGTCATTTTCCATCTTTCCATCTTCTGTCCATCCATTGTCATGTTGTCATTGTCCACCAGTCAGTATCTATCTTTCCATCTTCTGTCCATCCATTGTCATGTTGTCATTGTCCACCAGTCAGTATCTATCTTTCCATCTTTCCATTAATGTCCTTCCATTGTCATCTTGTCATCGTTTCCATCATCTTAAAATTATTTTTCAAAAATAACAGATCTACAAGCTTGTAGCGTGGTGCCGCGCTATGAGCTTGTAGATCTAAACTTGAAAATAATGGGTAAAGTTGTTAAAAGCTATGGATGCATCACAATTATTTCAGAAATCGTCAAAGACTGGCTTGTGAAGCCACTGAGAGATCAGCATGTGAAGCCAAAGAACAAGGCCACCTTCAAGGCGGAGCTGTACAAGGACACTCCCAACTATAAGTGGTATAAGAACGACGACGAGCTCGCTCCCTCCGACAAGGTGGAGTTGCAGAAGGACGGCAAGAACCTGACTCTGACCATCAACAACTGCCAGCCCGACGACGTGGCGGAATACACTGTGGTGGTAGAAGATGGCAGATACTCTGCCAAGCTCTCGCTGGGAGGTTGGTCTCTTAGTCACACGCATGGATAGGCCTGATCACAATGATTTGAGATCATCTTAGTTAGTTAGCATAATAGTTCTTTTGTTGATGTTGTTTTGTGTTTTTGCTATTATCTTAATCTTATCTTAATCTTTTGTTTGTCTTTCTTCTTAATGCTCAGTAGAGCACTTTGAGCTGCACAATCATTGTATGCCAATTAAATGAAATGAACAGCCCTACACGCGCAGGCATGGGTTTGTGAGGTCCATGTACAGTACGTGTGTGTTGATGTAACCGTCCTCCTTCTACAGAGCGTGAGGCTGAGGTCCTGAAGCCCCTCAAAAGTGTGGAGGTGCTTGAGAAGGACGAGGCCAGCTTTGACACAGAGATCTCCGAGGCTGACGTGGCTGGAGAGTGGAAGCTCAGGGGCCAGGTCCTCGCCAGAACACCTGTAAGACTTGATGAAATGGTTTATGCACGCAAATATACTGTTGCTTTTTTATTTACATGTACACTATTTATCTGTTCTCATAATCTTTGACATATTGAACAGTGTTTTAACCTCCATGGGGTTTCCGTTTCAGAACTGTGAAATCAAGGCAGAGGGCAAGAAACGTTTCCTGACCCTAAAGAACGTGCAGCTGGACCAGGCTGGAGAAGTGTCCTATCAGGCTCTGAATGCCGTGACCAGCGCCATGCTCAACGTCAAAGGTACACACACACGTCCGTCCGTCCGTCTGTCTGCCCTCCTCCTGAACACTTTACAGCATGCTCATAGTCAGTGGTGGAAAGTACGTTTACTCAAGTACTTAAGTACAAGTTGAGGTGCTTTTTTTAAATTGTGCTTTTTACTCCACTGCAATTAATTTAAAATAAACTTTAGTATCGGCTTGTTACTTCCGGACAAATCCGAGTACTCCTTCCACCGCTGACGATAGTAAGGTGAGAGCGCTTGTCTTTGTCTTGTCTAACTGTGACACTGTGACAACTGTTCACACCTCCCAGAAATCCAAATGGCCTTCACAGAGCCTCTGAAGGATGTGTCTGTGCCTGAAAAGAAACAGGCTAAGTTTGAGTGCACCGTCACTAAGGATGTGTCAAAAGTGATGTGGTGGAGGGGGACCGAAGTGGTCACCCCGGGCCCTAAATATGAAATAATCGATGACGGAAAGAAACACATGCTGGTTATAAATACCTGTGAGTTTGACGACGAGGCACAGTACACTGTGGAAGTGTTGGGACACACGTCCGCCGCACAGCTGACGGTGGAGGGTAAGTATTGGAACATCCGCATCTTCATTTCCCGGAGGTTCCCGATGTCTTACTTGCTTTTGCCACTGTTTCCCGCTGGATGTGCATTGTGCAGGCACGTAAGCAAGCAGCCAACAACAAAACAAAAAAACATTGTTGTCCGTTTTTTTAATTGATGTATTGCAGGTATGAGGCTCAAATTTGTCCAGTCAATTCAGGACCAAACCGTAAAAGAACGTCACACAGCCCGCTTTGAGCTGGAGCTGAGTCATGAAAACGTACCAGTGGTCTGGTATCGTAATGAGGTCAAGCTCCACGTGAGCAGAACGCTGCTCACATATGTGGACGGAAAGAAACACTCCCTCGAAATGAGGGAGTTGACCCTAGATGATACCTGCCAAATCAAGGCAGAGGCCAAAGGAATTTACTCCATGGCGAAACTGATGGTCCTAGGTAACGTGATTCACTCCATTACTGCCATCTTGTGTCTTCTCCATCCCATCCCTGTCTATCTGTCTGTCTTCCTTCCTTCCTTCCTTCCTTCCTTTCATTCTTTAACTGTGTGACTTCCATTCTCTGCTTCCAGAGGGAGATGCAATGTTTGTGGTGAAGTTGCAGGACTACACGGCCACGGAGAAGGACGAGGTGACCCTGGAGTGCGAGCTCAGTAAGGACGTGCCCGTCGTGTGGTACTTCGGCGAGAAGGAGCTCACCGCCTCCAAGACGTTGGTCATGAAGTCCGAGGGCACACGCCGATCTCTGACCCTGAAGAAAGTGGAGAACAAGGACAAAGGAAAATACGTATGTGACTGCGGGGCGGACAAGACCTCGGCGAGCATCAAGATTGAAGGTAAAAAGTCCGGTGTGAGACGGCCATGGAAATTGTTAAACCTTTCTCTGGAGCTTCAAACCATGAAATAGTTTGAAATGCTTTTATATGTTTTTTTTATACCATTATGTTTTCATTTGTCAACGTCAGCTCGTGACATCAAGGTGGTTCGTCCGATGTACGGTGCGGAGGTGTGTGTTGGCGAGACGGCTAAATTAACCGTGGAGATCTCTGAGGACGATGTCCATGGAACGTGGAAACTGAACGGAGAAATCCTGGCTCCCTCTTCTGTGAGCACAAACACTATTCTTTTCTTCAATTCTACTTTTCGTTTTTTGCTTGGTTTCTTCAACTTTTCTGTTCTACCCCGGATTCTGTCCAAGTGCTCCTGCGCAAGTGCTGACATTTTAACCACCGAGCTAATAGAGCAAGCTTGCAAAATCGGGGCAGTACCACTCGTCGTCAACCAGTTGTGTCAAACCAGACGCGGGATCTAAATATCCTATTATGTGGCATGCGCCTGGACCACTAGGCCAGCGGGCGCCCCAGACCAACATTGCTATTATTAACGTGCTCTACCAAACAGATAACACTGTATAATAACTATAATCACTGGTGTCTGTGTGCCATTGACAGGAGGTTGAGATAGTGGAGGAGGGAGGCAAACACACGCTGACCCTGTACAACTGCAAGCTGGCCCAGACGGGCGAGGTGACCTACAGTGCCGCCAACGCCAAGTGTGCTGCCAACCTGAAAGTGAAAGGTGAGACGAGCCTCATTTACACTTATCGCGCAGTATTTTTATGCTGTGGTATTGCTAGTTTTTCTTACTTAAAAACTCGGAGCACTTATTCCACCACTGGTCTTACCTGAACAACCTATTACAATTCACCGCTCAACACGGTCACGAGTCTAAACGCTGTCCTTATTCTTCGACACCACGACAGACGTTCCGCTCAAGTTCCTCACGCCACTGAGCGACGTGCAAGTGTATGAGAAGGACGAGACCAGGTTCGAGGTGGAGGTGAACAGACCTCCGAAGAGCTTCCGCTGGCTCAAGGGTTCTCAGAACCTGGAGAGCGACGAAAAGTACGAGCTGCTGCAGGAGGGCATGACCTACACCCTGGTCATCAAGGCGGCCGAGTTTGAGGATGAAGGCAAATACACGTTTGAGGCAGAGGAACAGAGGACGTCCGGCAAGGTGGTCATCCAAGGTAACGCCGACGTTTCAAATTAATTGATGTCTGCTTTACTTTGTATGCTGAGATATTGTCACATGCAGCCAATCTTCTCTCTTGGGTCTCGAGCCGAAAAGGTTTGGGAACCAACCACTGATCTACTGTAGAGCAGTTGGGGTCGGGACCCCACATGGGGTCGTGGGACACTGACGGTGGGGTCACAAATGTATTTTGGGTCATCAAAAACGTTTACACACCTGCATATAATTCGGATGAGTGAAAAACTATGTAAAAATTATTAGTTTATTACAAATACATTTTAACCATAATTGTTACAAAAGCCCTATATAGCCATAGGCTATATACCTGAAAAGTTTGGGAACCCATGATCTAGTCTAGACTCTAGAGTACTCCAATGGTGTCAATATTTTCCCCCGTGACAGGTATCCGCTTGGAGTTCGTCAGGGCAATCAAAGACGTCACAGTTAAGGAGCGCGAGACGGCAGAGTTCAGCGTCGAGCTGTCGCACGATAAAGTCCCCGTGGTGTGGTACAAGAACGACGTGCGCCTGCATCCCAGCAAGGTTGTCCACATGTTGGACCAAGAGAAGGTCCACACTTTGGCCTTCAAGGAGGTGACCATCGATGACACCGCCATGATCAAAGTGGAGGCCATGGGCAAGGCTGTGACAGCCATGCTCAATGTTGTCGGTGAGTAAACCAAATGAAAGATTTCCAGATAAACATTATTATTATTATTAGGACATTTAATCATCATCTAAAACACTGTTTCCCAAACAGGGTTGCACATGTGTCCCTTTATTTATTTTTTGTTTCCTACGTTTAGTTTTGAATTATTATTATTTCAAAACATTCCCAAAACTAATTTGGGGAACCACTAATCTAAAAATGTCACGTGCGAGACAACCTTTGCTAATGACGCTAATGGTTCCTCGCAGAGGGAGATCTGTACTTCACGTCCAAGCTGCAGAACTACACTGCGGTGGAGAAGGACGAGGTCTCTCTGATCTGCGAGCTGAGCAAGTCCTCAGGAGACGTGAAATGGTCCAAGGACGGAAAGGAGATCATTCCCTCCAAGAACATCGCTGTCAAAACCGACGGCAAGAAGCGCATCCTGACCATCAAGACGGCAGACAAGTCCAACATCGGAGCTTACACCTGTGACTGTGGTTCGGACAAAACCACGGCCGACCTGACCATTGAAGGTGAACCTTTAATTAGTTTTCTCTGATTTTGCCCTTTTGTGAGTCTGGATTAGAGCGTCCGTCAAAAGCCAACGTTGTAAGATTGTAAATTGTAATGTTTTGTTTTGTGTCCGCAGAACGTGACATTAAGGTTGTGCGTCCGCTGTATAGCGTGGAAGTGACAGAGACAGAGACAGCCAAGTTTGAGACGGAGATCTCTGAGGCAGATGTGCATGGCCACTGGGCGCTGAAGGGAGAATCTATCCACCAGTCTAACGTGAGTTGAACCACCTAACAATCGGGTTAAAATGTTTAAACTGTTCCACATTTGGCAGAGAACCACCGCATTATCCTTGAATGTGAAAGCCTTTTAGAAAACAACCGAACTGACGTGTCTCTTCTTTCCAGGACGTGGAGATCAAAGAAGAAGGAAAGAAACACATGTTGATTCTGTATAACTGTAGCAAGGACATGGCAGGACTCGTCGACTTCAGGGCGGCTAACGCCAAATCTAACGCCCAGCTCAGAGTGAAAGGTCAGTCATTTATCTATATTTACTAGTATCTTTGAAATATTACATTGAAATATTTTTGCATTTACTCTTTTTGCTGAGCAGCAACCTAGCTTTGACTGATTTGATTTGTCGTATTGGTTGATTTGCACATTTTGATTCAACAAATAGCGCTTCTGTCGTGCAGTCTCGTCTCCAGAGACAGAGAGATATAACACGATACTCACCGGCGTGCAACTAGAACAACAGCACAGTGCGTGTGTCTCTTAAAAGCTGTTGAGCCAATCGGCTCGCAGGGTTTATTTTAGAAGGCGCAGACCTTATCTAGAGTAGCTGGAGACAACAGAGTCCCATCATGTCTCTTTCTCTGTGAGGCAGCCTTCCTCGTGGCCGTAGGAATGTTAACAATATAGAAGAACCAACAGGCAGGATGTTTTACTGAGAGTTTACTGAACAAACAAACTGACCATGTGGACCTCTGCAGCACGCTCCATCACTATGGTGCGACCCCTGAAGGATGTGACGGTGACGGCCGGAGAGACGGCCACCTTCGAGTGTGAGCTGTCTTACGAAGACATCGTCGTGGAATGGTTCCTGGGAGGACAGAAGATGGCGGAAAGTGACAGAGTGAGTTGGAGCGCTGCTCAACACTATGCTTAACGCCACACGGCAACGCTGTAGAAAGCCATACCAATCAATGCAATGCTATGCGTACAACACAGCCAGTGGTGGGAAAAGTACTCAATTTGTTTTTCTAAAGTAAAAGTATCTATACTGTAATGTAGAACTACGTTACAGGTAAAAGTCCGGAATTCAAAACGTACTTGAGTGAAAGTGCAACGGTATTGGCATCAAATTGTACTTAAAGTTTTCAAAATGTATAAAAAAATCTTTTGAAAATAGCCGATCTACAAGCTCACAAGATTGTGAGTAAATGTACTTAGTTACATTACAGTACGGTAATCCACACATATTATGTGACATCAAAGATGAAAGAAAAGTTTGCGCTCTTATTGCATAAGCCAAACAAAAGACAAAAGGAATGCTCACACACCGACAAAACAAAGCGAATGTCCACTGAGGTTTAACACATGGAAAAAGTGGTAATCCCACAGACCCATGGTACTAGTAGAATTACTACAGCTGACAATACACTATTTATATTTAACCGTATGCATTGATGATATGCCCAATAGGTCATGTTGATTGTAAGGATTTATTTTAATTGATAATGTGTGATGAATTGGTCAGAGCAGCAGCAGCAGCACATACATATAAGGCTCTGGTCACAGCGGGAGTCTGTCTGTCTATCTGTCTCAGATAACAGAAGGTTATTTTTAACAGCGGCTAAAACTCAACTGCTGCGAGTGAGTGACAGGGCTGTTTTCTGCTCACAACAGCACCACCTGCTGCTGGGAGAGCACAAATAGAATTCAGCATCAGGTGGTCAACGATTGGGTTTTCAGACACAGCCAGGAGAACCAAAAAACAACATTGATGACATTGATGATTGTAAATTCTTTACCATAGGAAAATGCATGTTAGACAGGCACTGGCACCACCTTGTGACCTTGTGATAGAACAATAACACATACAGACTGCAGTACAAACAACCATGAAACACGTACAAAATAATCCTTATATATACTATTTAATACTGGGAGCAATACATATAGGACAAGAGGTACCCTAAGAGAAGAATCCAGAGCGGTGTGGTGGAGTGTGTTTTTTTCAATCAGACCATTGACGGAGTGTGTTCTCCTGCAGGTGGTGACCAGGGCAGATGGCAAAAAGCACTCCCTGACAGTCAGGGATATTAAGCAGACGGAGGCTGGAGAGGTCAAACTCACAGCCAAGGACTTTGTGACCGAGGCGCAGCTGATCGTCAGAGGTAAGACAACGCATCAAAACACATAGTTTTCATATGGTCTAGGGGTTGCAACAGATTATTAAACCATCCCTAATTTGGGCATGCTCTGACTAATGACGGTTCATGTGTGTGTGTGTGTGTGTGTGTTGCTGAACAGATCCTGCGGTGGAGTTCACCAAGCCTCTGGAGGACCAGACGGTTGAAGAGGAGGCCACGGCTACTCTGGAGTGTGAAGTGTCCCGAGAGAACGCGGAGGTAAGTTCATGAGAAGTTCCGTACATGAGCTCATCAAGAAGAGTCAATAGTCCTTCAAACGTTCAGTTCAGTACAGTACAGTAGTGACGTGAGTACATTAAACGTGGATTCTATGATATTTCCTGCACAGGTCAAATGGCTCAAAGAAGGAGCGGAGATCCGGAAGACCAAGAAGTACGACGTGCAGGTGGACGGCCGCAAGAGACGACTCCTCATCCTGGAGTGTCAGACCGACGACGCCAAGATGTACACCTGCGACGCCAAGGACTTCAAGACCTCCTGCTTCGTGGAAGTCACACGTGCGTTCGGTTTTTATTTGTTGTTTGTTTCTCTAAAGATTGTAATGATGTATATGTGCTCGTGTCGTATCAAACCGTAAGGTTTAATGGTGTTGGTCTGTGCCCACAGCTCCGTTCGTGGAGTTCAGTAAACCTCTCCACGACGTGGAGGTGGCAGAGAAGGAATCCGCCAGGTTTGAATGTGAAGTGTCACGTGAGTCTGCTAAGGTAAGATCTGAGTGCACACCATGGAAGAATCCCAGCACCAACAAATATACTAAATCCCAGTATATCTTATTTAAAGCTGTAGGGAATAACAATAAATGACATTCTAACTCTGCATGTAACTAAGAATAAATAATATAATACTTTGGTGATAATTAACGATAATTCTTCCCTTATTGTCCAGGTGCGTTGGTTCAGGGATGGAGCCGAGATCAGGAAGGGTAAAAAGTATGAGATCATCTCCACGGGAGTCCAGAGGGTCCTCATCGTCCACAAGTCAGTGTTTGACGATGAGGCCGAGTACGAATGTGACGCCAGGACCAACAAGTCTTCTGGAATGCTCACTGTCGTTGGTAAGACGTTTGCTCTCTCTCGCTCACTCTTTACGCGTAGGGCTGTCAGGATCGTGATATTTTATTTAATTTTTTTATTGATTTTTATTTAGGATTTAGTTGTGACATTGACAGCACGTTAAACAGTTCCTCACGACCCTCCTGTGTTCTCTCTCTCCCCCCCCCAAACCGCACAGAGGAAGCCGCAAGCTTCACCAAGAACCTGTTCAACGTGGAGGGAACGGAGACGGACAGCGTGAAGATGATCTGCGAGGTGTCGAAGGAAGGAGCGGAGGTGCGCTGGTACAAAGGAGACCAGGAGCTGCCCGAGGGAGGACGGTATGAGCAGGTGACGGACACCAGGAAGAGGATCCTCATCATCCAGGACCTGAAGATGGAGGACGCCGGGGAGTACAACTGCAGACTGAGCGACAGCATCAAGACTTCAGCCACGCTCAAACTCAACGGTAACAAAACAACATCATAACGGTGTTTTCAAAATAGTAAAAAAAAGGCAAAGAATTTTAGAGATAAGGGGTTTAGCGGTGACGAAAATGGATCCTTTAGTCTTTTACTAAAGGTTTTTTAACATCATGAAGAGTGCCCTTGGAGTCATTTATGTAAACTAACTTTTTTGGGGCTTTTTTGCCTTTATTGATAGATTTACAGTAGGTAGACAGGAAACGGGGAGAAAGACACAGTGGAGTTAGTCGGGATCGGGACTCGAAATTACCAGCCAAGGTGCCTGGACCGCTAAGCCGGCCCAGGCCGCAGCCGCCCTTCTTAAAGCGTACCATCGTCACTCGGTGCCTGAAGATTAGCTTTATTAAATAAAATGAAACACGTAGCGCCTTTCCTCCCAACAAACTGACCCTTCTCCTGTACCGCTTTATTGCAGAGCTCGCCGCAGAGTTCATCTCCAGGCCTCAGAGCCAGGAGGTGGTGGAGGGAGAGAAGGCAGAGTTCGTGTGCTCCGTGTCCAAAGAGACGTACGAAGTCAAGTGGTTCAGAGGCAAGCAGGAGCTCCAGTCGGGAGAAAAGTACGACATTGTCAGCGACGGGAAGAGGAGAGCTCTCGTTGTGAAGGCGTGCGAGGTGAAGGACGACGGGGAGTTCATTGCCATGATCGGCGCGGTCAAAGCGTCGGCCAACCTGGTCGTGACCGGTGAGTCATTATTCTGCTTTCTGTCGTCACCACCTCCTCTCTGTTATACCTTATGTTTGGGCATTGGTTCCCAAACACTGGGTCGGGACCCATTTGTGGGTCACGGACACTTTTTTATGGGTCCCTTTATTTTATGTTTCCTAAATTTTGTTTTAAAAATATATTATGTTATAGTAATGTAATGTAATAGTAACAGTAATTTCATGAATAAATAAAATAAAAATCAAAGAAATTCCATTAATTAGAATAGGCTATCTACAAGCTCACAACGTTGCGCGAAGCGACACATTGTGAGTTTGTCGATCTGCTATTTTCACTAGTTTGGGCCTCAGGGCATACGTCAAATCCTGTGACTTTTGGGTCACGGGGCTAAAAAAAAGTTTGTGAAACACTGCCTTTTAGAGCCCCATAATCTTTTGTCTTTTGTTCTGTCCGATTCTTTGTCAACAACGCGTGCCCGTGTTCCCTCTGCTCCGCAGAGAAACTGAGAATCGTCACCCCCATCCGAAACGTGGAGGTGAAGGAGGGTGGCGAGATCATCTTCAACTGCGAGGTGAACTCTGGCGACGCCAAGGCCAAGTGGCTGAAGAGCGACGAGACGCTGTTCGAGAGCGGCAAGTACATCATGCTGCAGAGAGACAACGTCTTCTCGCTGAGAATCACAGGCGCCGGCACGGCCGACGAGGGCAGCTACACCATCACCCTGACCAACAACAGAGGAGAGAATGCCAAAGGCTCCGCCACCGCTAAAGTAGCGAGTAAGTGAATTCACCCTGAAAAACAGTATCAGTCGTACTCATTAAACGCCTTAAGACGAGCCTACTCCTCATGACGACCTCGTGTAATTAATTTATATACCCGTCCATCAAATAAAAAAAATCTGCTTCCTGTGTTGTCCTGTGAACCTCTTAGCGGAGAAGCTGAAGTTCCTGGTACCCATCGAGGACATCGAGACCCAGGAGAAGAAGACCATCAGCTTCGAGTGCAAGGTCAGCCGCCCGGATATCACCGTGGCGTGGACGAAAGCCGGAGAGGAGGTGACCCTCTGCAAGCGCATCGTGTACAGGGTGGACGCACTCAAACACACGCTGATCATCAAGGACTGCGTCATGAGCGACGAGGGCGAGTACACAGCCTCCATCGGAGACGACAAGTGCTCCGCCGAGCTGATCATCAGCGAGGCGCCCTCCGACTTCGCAGCGCAGCTCAGAGACCAGACCATCATGGAGTTTGAGGACGCAGAGTTCACCTGCACGGTGACCAAGGATAAGGCTACGGTGAAATGGTACAGAGAGGGACGGGAGATCAGAGGAACCAGGTAAGGAGCACGAGTTAGCCCTCTGTAAACTAGTAAACTAGCCCTGAGTTGTTGGACAATCGTATTTACACGCTCACAATGCACCATTTTTTTTTGCAGGTACCAAATGGAAAAAGAAGGCAATACGTGCAGACTGATGATCAGGAATTGCAGACCGGATGACGAGTGTGAATACTCCTGTGGCATCGAAGACAGAAGGACCCGGGCCAGGCTCTTTGTTGAAGGCAAGTCGTTCGTTTCCCTATGGCGCTCCGTTTCCGTTTTGAGGGTTTGTGATTTCTGCGTGAAGTGCTCACGTTCCGTGTCTCTCCACATGCAGAGACCCCGGTGGAGATCGTCAGACCTCCCCAGGACGTGTTCGAGCCTCCGGGCTCGGACATCGTGTTCGAGGTGGAGCTCAACAAGGACCGCGTGGATGTGAAGTGGATGAGAAACAACATGGTCATTGCCCAGGGAGACAAATACCAGATGATAAGCGAGGGCAAAGTCCACCGTCTGCAGGTGTGCGAGATCAGACCTCGCGACCAGGGAGAGTACAGGATCGTGGCCAAGGACAAGGACGCCAAGGCCAAGCTGGAACTGGCAGGTGTGTGAAGATGTTTTTAACCCATTGAGACCTAAAACCAGATTGTAAATGTCTTGCATTTCTATAGCAGCGCTTAAATCTTTTCATGTCAAGGACCCAAAATATTGTATGTATTTGGACCCCCATCTGAAAAGATTTTGTTCCGGACCCCCAGAAGCAAATATTTGAGTTACAAATGTTTGCTTTAAAAATTATCTAGGTATATTCAAAGATTTGCACACATTTTCATTCAGATCTACTTGTATAGCTGCTATTTTTCAATAGGTTAAAGTGGTTAAAAGACGTGTTCCAGGTCTTAATGAAGACCCACATCGGGTGGGTTTGGGGGGCGGTGGCTCGGAACGGGAACCGCCAAGTATTAAACCTCTCCCCGTGTGTTTTCATAGCTGTCCCGAAGATCAAGACCACGGATCAGAACCTGGTGACGGACGCCGGAAAGCCCTTCGTCATGGCGGTGCCCTACGACGCCTACCCCCGCGCCGATGCGGAGTGGTTCTACGAGGGAACCAGCCTGCCGGTCCAGAACATCGACACCACCACCGACAAGACCGAGTACCGTCTGAAGAGCCCCGCCAAGGAGCACCAGGGACGCTACAGGGTCGTCATCAAGAACAAACACGGACAAGGAGAGGCCATCATTAATCTGGACGTCATCGGTGAGGCCACGCTTAAATGGATCGCCTATCGATAATAGCTCTAATGCAAAGGCTCAACTTATGTAATGTACAGTACATATAATTGTATGTATAACACTATAGCATAGTGTAAACGCATAGTCTCATTATATAGATATTCCACTGTTATGTTCTTAGCTTACGTATGATTCTTGATGACTATTTCGCGAGGTTGCAGAGCTGTACGGATGTTTATTTTATTCTTTTGTTTTACAGACGTCCCCGGTCCCGTGAAGAACCTGCGAGTGGTGGACACGACAGACGGCGAGGTCAGCCTGGCGTGGGACGAGCCCGAGAGCGACGGCGGCAGCAAGATCGTGGCCTACGTGGTGGAGAGGCGCGACATGAAGCGCAAGACCTGGACGCTGGCCACGGACCGCGCCGACACGCCCGAGTACTGCGTCAGCGGCCTCAACCGAGAGCACAAGTACCTGTTCAGGGTCTGCGCTCGCAACAGGGTGGGCTGCGGAGCCATCGTCGCTACAGACCAAGCCGTGCAGGCCAAGAATAAGTTCGGTAAGCAAAGGAACTCGACTCGCATTTATTTACCGCCGTCTCCTAATTATGATGTATATAGTGGAGGAAGAAGTACGCAAACACACATACTCCACAAATCCCATATATGACATAAGAATTTGCCAGCAGGTGTCACTGTTGAGGGATTATTGCCTGTTTTCATTGAACTCAAAAGGATTCAGAAAATCCACTGAATGTTCAATGTTCAGGTTGTGTGGGTGTAATTGAGGTCATTAAACCCTAAAAAATAAAATACAAATAAATTAAAATGAATGTCATGAAACCTTTAAGAATTCACCACACCCAAGAGTTTGATTCAAACCACAGCCAACAATGTGACGTGACGTAATGTAACGTAACGTGATGATGCGTTTCCTGTCGCACAGACGTGCCCGACGCGCCCGAGAACGTCAAGGTGAGCGTGGTGAACCGCTACGGCGCCACCCTCGTCTGGGAACCGCCCAAGTCCAACGGCGGCTCCGAGATCACGGCCTACGTCATCGAGCTGCGCGACCGGACGTCGGTGAAGTGGGAGGCGGCCATGGTGTGCGGCCCCAAGGAGCTGACGGCGGCGCTGAACGACGTGGTGGAGAACAAGGAGTACATCTTCAGGGTCCGCGCCGAGAACAAGGCCGGCATCGGCAAGCCCAGCCTGGCCACCGACCCCGTCAAGATCATGGACCCCATCGGTGAGAGGACAAAAACACACACAGCACACGCAGAACATTTGTATTAACGCCTGACGACAGCAACTAAATTAACACCTATATTATATCTACTATATTACAACTATATTATATCACTGGTTCCCAAACAGTGGGTCAGGATCCATGTGTGGGTCGGGATCCATGTGTGGGTCAGGATCCATGTGTGGGTCAGGATCCATGTGTGGGTCAGGATCCATGTGTGGGTCAGGATCCATGTGTGGGTCAGGATCCATGTGTGGGTCAGGATCCATGTGTGGGTCGCGGACACCATTTTATGGGTCTCTTTATTTTTTTGGTGTCCTAGATTTTGTTTTTAATTATCATTTCAAGACATAAAAAAAAAAGAAGCTGAATCTTCTATTAATTGAAAACAAATTGAATTATTTTTGTGTGTAGATCGACCCAGCCCTCCTCAGAACTTTAACTTCAGCGATCAGAACGCGCAGTCGATCACTCTGACCTGGGAGACCCCGGTCAGTAACGGCGGCAGCATGATCACCGGCTACATCATCGAGAAGTGTGACGCAGGCATCTACAAGTGGATCAGATGCAACCCCAGACTCTGCCAGGACCTCACCTACAGGGTACGCTCGCATGCTCGCACGCACGTGCGCACGCATGCACACGCACACACACGTGCGCACGCACACAAAACAGTATTCTGCATTGTGAATGAGAAGCAACTTTATTGTCATATTGCGTGTTTACAGGTGTAAATATATCACACTCGTGTGAAGTGAGGGGCACTCTTCAGCATCACACACAGCAATATTCATACATCACATTTCGTGCTCAGCCAATCAGCTGAGCACATTCCGTGCTCATACACACAAAGCTGTGCATAGGAGGGGCTGCTAGCGCCCTCCCTCAAAAAGTCGATGCATTGAATTGCATTAAGAATTCTGTGCATCACGTGCCGACATTTGACTGAACTGCGTTGTATGTTTTCAGGTGACCGGACTGAAGGCCGGTCAGAAATTATTCTACAGAGTGTCTGCCGAGAACGCTGCCGGAGTGTCAGACCCAGCGGAACAGCTAGGACCCCTGGCGGCCGATGACCCTCACTGTAAAAACTCTAACCCATCATTTACTCACATCAATTATTGAGTTTTCATAACAATAACCACAACATTTTTAGCAAAAATACTAAAACTAAATCTCCGTCTCCGTCCTCAGCCGGTCCAAGCATGGACCTGAGCGCGTTCAGGAACGGCCTGGAGGTGATCGTGCCCCACCCTCTGACCATCCGTGTGCCCCTCACCGGGTACCCCACGCCTAACGCCAAGTGGACCTTCGGAGACAAGGAGCTGAGCGCCGACGACGAGCGTGTGTCCATGGTGACCAAGGCCACCTACACGGAGCTGACCATCACCCCCAGCGTGCGGCCGGACAAGGGCACGTACACGCTGACCCTGGAGAACGACGTGAACTTCGTCTCCGGAGAGATCGACGTCAATGTCATCGGTAAGGAGTCTAGGACGCTGTCTCCTGTTCGATGTCTCGTCTGTCTCCTGTTCGATGTCTCGTCTGTCTCCCATTCGATGTCTCGTCTGTCTCCCATTCGATGTCTCGTCTGTCTCCCATTCGATGTCTCGTCTGTCTCCCATTCTGAGACTCCTATTCGCTGCCCCCAGTCTTCATAGTTACTGTAAATGTCTTCTATTTCAGAAGGCAGGTTGTATTTACAAAATGTCAATTAGTTCACTACTCTTCACTTCATCCAGTAGGTCAGTGTTCTGGCTTGTGATGATAACCAATATAATTGATCATCATCATACCTGGAAGTTATGCGGGAACGCCTTCTGAGTGAAAAAAAACTACTTTCTGGCCTTTACAGCCCATACATCCAAACATTAAAGTATATCTGATAAACGCCCGTTAAACAACGTTAAACTCACGTCACTTGATTTGCATGGAGGTCAAAGTACATTCTCCAGTCTCCGATCAGCAACATCAACAACATTCTCTGTGATTTTATTTTGCCGACAGCTGCGCCAAGTTCTCCCAAGGACTTCAAGATCGCAGAGGTGACCAGACACCACGTCCATCTGATGTGGGAGGCTCCGGAACATGACGGAGGAAGTCCAGTCACTCACTACCAGATAGAGAAGAGGGAGACGTCCCGCAAGACCTGGGTCAAGGTGGGCAGCTTGTAGATCTGAGATTGTTTTGAATATTTTGAAGATGTTTAAGGTGTTTCTCGACTACAGGACATTTACTCAAAGAGTGTTTCTACATTGTGGTATTGCCTCTTTACTGATGCTGATGTAATGTTTGTGACGGTCCAGGTCGCCACCAGCGTTCAGGACCTGGAGCACACAGTGACGGACGTAATGGAAGGTAAAGAGTATCTGTTCAGCGTGGCTGCCTGCAACAAGTGCGGTCCCGGAGAACCGGCCTATCACACCGACCCCGTCAACGTCTCCTCTCCCGCCAGTGAGTGTCCATTCATATTATTGATTGATTGTGAGCTTGTAGATCTCGTATGACAACATATCGTGAGCTTGTAGATCTCGTATGACTCGTGTGTGTGTCTCCCACCAGCCGTTCCAGACCCACCAGAGAGCTTGAAGTGGAGAGACAAGACTGGCAAGGGCATCTTCCTGTCCTGGGACCCTCCCCGCTACGACGGGGGGTCTTACGTCAAGGGCTACATCGTGGAGAGGTGCCAACGAGGGACTGACAAGTGGGAGCCTTGCGGGGAGCCCCAGCCAGAACTCAAGTAAGACGTTAACACCGTCAAGATTTTGACAAAACTGGCAGGTTGCAGGTGACGGGACTGACCCAGGGTCAGTGGTGTATAGTCTAACGGGGTGGTGTTATTGCATTGGCAGGTTGCAGGTGACAGGACTGACTGAGGGCCAGTGGTACGCGTACCACGTGAAGGCCTACAACAGCCTTGGATCAGGCAGGCCATGCAAGGCCACGGATGAAATCCAAGCCGTTGATGCTAAAGGTAAACTGGCATTTTTGTCTGTCAAACGTTTTATTTTTAATAGTATTTACTTTTGTCTTCCACTAAAAAATCTATTATATGATTATATTGTAAGTGAAATGTATCGGATTCATTAAAAATGAATAAATGAATAGAACATGACGTTCCCATCAATCATCACGTTCTCCGCCCCCCACCAGAACCTCCCGAGATCCAGTTGGACGTGAAGCTGCTGGCCGGTCTGACGGCACGCGCCGGGACCAAGATCGAGCTCCCGGCCGAGGTGAAGGGCAAGCCGGACCCCGTGGTGAAGTGGACCAAGGCCGACCTGGTGCTGACGGCGGACGATCGCATCGCCATCGACACGCAGCCGGGCACCTCCAAGCTGTCCATCGGCAACACCACGCGAGGCGACAGCGCCACCTACATCATTGAGGCCTCCAACGCGTGCGGAAGAGCCACCGCTACCATCGACGTCAACATCCTCGGTAACACTGTGGTTTTCATATTGTCGATACGTACAAGAGCATAAATAATAATAAAGAGGAAAATAATCGTGAAGCTAGCATTTTTATTTGAATCGTATCGTGAGTTGTCGTTACATGCCTAATTATAATAATAATATTAATAACCCTGTCCTCTTTGCAGACAAGCCCGGCCCTCCCGCCGCATTCGACATCTCCGACATCACCAACGAGAGCTGCGTGTTGGCCTGGAACCCGCCGCGGGACGATGGCGGCTCGCCCATCGCCAACTACATCGTGGAGCGGCGCCAGACGGACAAGGAGGAGTGGGTGAAGCTGTCGGCCACGGTGAAGCATACCACCTTCAATGCGGTCAAGCTGACGCCCCTCAAGGAGTACGTGTTCCGCGTCAGTGCTGAAAACCAGTACGGGATCGGAGAGCCCGCCGAGCACGTGCCCATCATCGCCAAGTTCTCCTTCGGTGAGCAGTGGTTTCCAGCCAAACAAACAAACAAACAAACAAACAAAAAAGACACTCTTCAACAATTCTATGTATTCAACAGGAAAGTCCTGGTGGGGTACGTGTGTCTTTTTATCTAACCGCGTGTACGTGTGACATGTTTTCAGACTCGCCCGGCGCTCCGATCAGGGTGACTCCCGCCGACATCGCCAAGGACGCCGTGACATTGAGCTGGATCGAGCCCGACGAGGACGGCGGAAGTCCCATCACCGGATACTGGGTGGAGAAGTTCGACCCAGAGGCTGACAAATGGATCAGATGCAACAAGCTACCCATCAAGGACACCACCTTCAGGTGAAAAGAGCGCTCACTATCAGAATATAGAGATATTTAACACTTACTTTCCTTGCCCCAGGTCATTCATTCAGACTAAGCTAATGTTGTGTTTTTTGTTTTTTTTTCAGGGTGAAAGGTCTCCCCACCAAGCAGAAGATCCGCTTCCGTGTTCTGGCCGAGAATCTGGCCGGTCCCGGAAAGCCCAGCGTTGAGACAGATCCCATCATGATCAAAGATCCAATTGGTAAGGATGTCACACATCAATTCTCCAGACTGACTGACTGCTTTGCTCTGTTCTCGCTGTGACCAGATGAAACTTATTACCCGATCCCATTCTGATGATTTAATTTTGAGTATCTGCCGATACCGATTTTTCCCTATGCGATATTTATATTTTTATAGGACACAATAGTACAATATCCAAAATCACAAACAATATCCAGTCTAACAACGTTAATATTGATGCTAGGGATGTCCCGATCATGTTTCTTTTGCTCCCATCCGATTCAGATCATTTGAAAATGACCTGATCGGGGCAACCCTTCTTCACATTATAGCCTTAATGGTCAGATAATTAAATCGTCTTTGCTTTTCGCAGATCCTCCGTGGGCTCCCGGTAAACCCGTGGTCAAGGAGACCGCCAAGACCTCCATCGGACTGCAGTGGAACCGGCCCGAGCACGACGGTGGCGCCAAGATCGAGGGCTACATCGTCGAGTTCCAGAAGACTGGCAACGAGGAGTGGATCCGTCTTCCGGAGGACGTGCCTTACACGGAGCACGTCCTCAAGGGTCTGGTGGAGAAGCAGGAGTACGCCTTCAGGGTGAGGGCCTTCAACAAGGCCGGGGAGAGCGAGCCCAGCGACCCCTGCGACCCCGTCATCTGCCAGGAGAAACTCTGTGAGTCCAGCAACTGTAGACAATGCCGTCATGATCATGACACTTTCGAGGATTAAATCTCATGCAAATCATTGTGATGATAGTTTATGTCGGTGACTCTTAATATATATTAAATTAGTTACAGACAAAACAAAACAAACAAACAAATAATAATCAGAACTTAGTTTGACAAAATGAAAACAATAATTAAAACAAATGTAGAAAAGATGAATGATTTCATTGGTTTTTTTTTGGCACCGGAACATTACACAAAATGAAACATTATTTCATACTGTCAGAGTACTTCTTCCACCCCGCTGATCTCCACCCCCCCCGCCCCCTCTCTGTGCTCCACAGCGCCGCCAGACGCCCCGCTGTTCCTGCACGTGAGCAACGTGACCAAGACGAGCGCCGACCTGACCTGGCAGGCTCCGCAGTGCGACGGAGGCTCCCCCATCACCAACTACGTGGTGGAGAAGAGGGACGTGAAGCGCAAGACCTGGACGGCCGTGGACACCACGGTCAAGGAGCTCAAGTACACGGTGGCGCCGCTCAACGAGGGTGCCCTCTACCTGTTCAGGGTTGCCGCCGAGAACAAGGCCGGCCAGGGAGAATACATCGAGCTGGAGGACTCGGTCCTGGCTAAGGATACCTTCAGTGAGTATTAGTGACTTTGATTCACGTGTTGAATTTGTATGTATTTAATCATTTGGTAGTTTGTTCTGAAACCTTTGGTTGTCGTCCATTAATATTGAATCATTCGCTGTGCAGCGACTCCCGGACCACCCATCAACCTTATCGCGGCCGAGGTCACCAAGAAATATGTGGAGCTCAAGTGGGAACCACCCAAGAGCATCGGTGGACGACCTGTCATTAAGTAAGGCAACATGAAAAGACACTTCACAATCATAGTAAAAAAATAATAACAAAATCGTAATACATCATAAAAATGGAGAGCAGGTTTAAGAGTGGCCTTGGTGTTTTGCAGGTACGTGATAGAGAAGAAGGAGAAGACTTCGACGCGCTGGCTGAAGGTGTGTAAGACCCCGGACAAGAACACCACGTTCAGAGTGACCGAGGTGGAGGAGGGCTCCGAGGTGCAGTTCCAGGTGCGAGCGGAGAACGAGGCTGGAGCGGGCGAGCCCAGCGAACCCACCGAGATCTTCACCATCGAGGACGGAAAAGGTAAGGCCCACCGCTTCACTCAGCTAACGAGATCAACTTCAATTCAAGTGCTGCAATCGACGAGATCACACTAATTATAATACGTGATCATAATTTTGTATGTATTTACACTTCATTCCTCTCCTCTCCCAGGCGTTCCTTCTCCGCCCATGGACTTGGCGATCCCGGACTCGAGTCGGGAGCACATCACGGTGAACTGGAAGGTCCCGGAGAAGGACGGGGGCAGCCCCATCACCGGCTACTACGTGGAGGTGGCTGAGGCGCGGCCCGAGCTCAAGTGGCAGCGCGTCACGCCGCGGCCCCTCAAGGACCGTGCACTCCGCATCGGCTCAGACCAGATCAAGGACGAGAAGAACTACTTCATCAGGGTGATCGCCATCAACGCTGTGGGTATCAGCGAACCCTCGGCCATGTCCGACAAGGTCTCCACCAAGGATCCCGACTGTACGTACCCTCTCTCATCTTCCCTTTCTTTGTTTTCTTGGGAAGAAAATTATGGGAACTATATGCACAAAAAAAACTAATTTCACCCACTATTTCACTCGTAAAACTGTGACATACTATGTGACAATATAAAATAACGTCGATTCCGATTGTCCTGTCTGAACAGGCGCACCCACCATGAAGTGGGAAGCCGACGACATGATCGTGGTGGAAGGCGAGAAGCTGGTGTTCGACATCCCGTACCACGCCATCCCCACGCCCGTCATGGTGTGGCACAAGGGCGAGACGGAGCTGGAGGACGACGACCGGCACGGCATGGACGTCACGCACAACCGCGCCCAGATGGAGCTGCTCAAGTGCGTGCACACCGACGCCGGCGAATACAAGATGACCCTGACCAACCCACTGGGCTCGGTCACCGGAACCATCAACGTCAAAGTCATCGGTACGGAACACACGAATGCATGAATTAATTATTTTATTTAACAATTTGGATGCCGCCAGCATCTTTCAAAATGTACAGTAAGCGCTAGAGTGCCAGCAGATATGGGAGATTTTACCCTGAAAAGCCCCGCCTTCCGTTCCCCCCCAAAACCAGGAGACACAATCTAAAGAAGCGTTACTGCATACAGTATCAAATGCTACTTTAATGAATGCTATATATATTATGAGAGGAGTAGTAGTAGTCAAGTAATTGGCTAATACTATTTTTTTGTTTTGACATTATTATTTAACTTTTCTTTCTTACTATTTGCTCAGAAAAGGCCACCATTAAACTATGCGTGCGTGTGTGCGTGCGTGTCCTCTCTAGGTGTTCCCGGACCCTGCAAGGACATCAGCGCCGGCGAGGCCACCAAGAACACGGTGCGGGTGAGCTGGGAGGCGCCCGATTTCGACGGCAACTCGCCCGTCACCAGCTACACGGTGGAGCGCCGCGAGGCCTCCAAGAAGACCTTCGTGCCCGTGTTCTCCTGCGAGCTGGTGCTCACTGCCGTCATCAAGGACCTGTACCTCAACTGCGAGTACTACTTCCGGGTCAAGGCCGTCAACAAGTGCGGCGGCGGCGAGTACCTGGCACTGACCACCTCCATCATCTGCCAGGAGGTCAAAGGTAAGTTCAGCAGGTTATTGTGAATTAACATTGGAGTTAAGTTAGGGGTGGGCGATATGGTGATACGGTAAAGACTTCCACTTGTAACATAGCATTTCTACATTGTAAAAAAAATCATGCGAGTACTGTTGTCCACCACTCTTTGTGTGAATATCACTGATCCTATCCTCCCCTCCTCCCACCACCACAACAACAGAGAAACCGGACGCTCCCATCGAGGTGGCGTGCGTAGACCCGTGCTTCAAGTCCATCACCGTCACCTGGAAGGCGCCCGAGTACGACGGCGGCTGTCCCATCACGGGCTACGTGCTGGAGAAGATCCCCAAGGACGGGGACCGCTACGAGCGCGTCAACAAGGACCTGGTGCCCGGCTTCAGCTACGTGGTCACCGACGTCGACGAGGGCATGGAGTACCAGTTCCGCGTCCGGGCAGAGAACGCGGCGGGCGTCAGCGAGCCGTCGCGCAGCTCACAGCCCTGCACCGTTGCCGACCCCATCGGTATGACCAATGTTTTTGTCTAGTTTTTATTCGTTGACAAAATTACCAATAGTCCTATATTTAGTCTAGTCTCGAGGTTTTGCTTTAATCGCAATTTTTTGTCTGTATTTGCATTGCAGAAAAGCCAACGGTGTCGCTCCGCCAGGCCGTGCTGTGCGTGAAGAAGGGAGAGGAGATCCTCCTGAACGCCTACGTGTCTGGATACCCTTACCCCAAGATCACCTGGCTGAGGAACGACGAGGACGTCACTAAGGACCCCACCAAGAAGACCGGTCCCGTGGTCAAGAAGAAGAAGAAGAAGACCGCGGCAGCGGTTCGAAATTACATTTATTTATTCATTCATCTCATAGCGGTTTCAAGTGAAGGCTTTATTGTATTTTCTTTGGTTCCATTTGAGTTATAGATCCGTGAGGGTCCATGTGGTTCCTATTAACTATACATCATTTAGACGGGGGTTTTGAGAACCACTGTTCTCATAAAAAAATATGCACAGTACAAATTAAGTACACCATCCATTAATTTTAATATTGTACTTTTAAATGAAGTTGAATTATAGATAGATTGATTGATTGATTGATTGATCTATTAAAGGTTCCTGAGGAGCCCGAGGTGTTTGTGGCCCCGCTGAAAGAGCGTCTGGGTCTGGACGCCACCAAGAAGGGCAAGGCAGCGCTGATGGTCCGCGAGACGGTGAGGAAGGACCACGGGAAGTTCACCATCCAGGTGTCAAACACCCACGGCAAGGCCTCTGCCACCTGTGACGTCAACGTCCTAGGTAACACTTCTAGTCCATGTCTTCATGTTTCAATGATTGATTTCAGTGTATGTAACATTGTAGGGCGGAAGCTATCAGTCATTTTATCAGCGATTATTTCTAATAATGAAATTGTAATTCGATTAGTTCTATTAACTAAGTTAAATTAGATTATGTGACAATTGCGACAACCCCTAAACGCTGTGTGCCGCGTTGTCGTCCTCGCTATACGCAGACATCCCGGGCCCGCCGCAGAACGGCACCTTCGAAGAGATCCGCAACACGTCGTTGCTGTGCCTCTGGGAGGCGCCGGAGGACGACGGCGGCTCGGAGATCATCAACTACGTTGTGGAGAAGAAGGACAACAAGAGCGACGAGATCGGCTGGATCACGGTCAGCTCCACGGTGACGGGCACCAGCTGCCCCGTGACCAAGCTCATCGAGGGCAAGGAGTACATCTTCAGGGTGACCGCCGAGAACAAGTGCGGCCCCGGACGTCAATACATCACCGAGCCCGTGGTCGCTAGCAACCAGTTCGGTATGTATTCTTGGTGTCACACGTTATTGTTTTAATTTTACTCATACAACATGTAGTATTTTTTACATGATTTACATCGGTGGTCCCCAAACTTTTTAGCCCGTGACACAGAAGATAAAATAGATGTTTACCCTGGACCCAATCTATATATTTTTTGTTTTTTAATTTATGGAATTTCTTAGAATTTTCTTTTATTTATTCATGACATTACTTCAAAAATACATTGAATTCATTTGTAATGAATGCTTTTTTGGGAATGTTTTTTTTTTTTTTTTTAACTCAAATCTTTGCTTCTTCTCCTCCTCTTCTCCTCCTTCTTCCTCAGACCCTCCGGACGCCCCCAACACACCCAGGGTCCTGGACGTGACGGCCAGCACCACCAAGATCTCGTGGCACGAGCCCAAGGACAACGGCAGCCCCATCCTGGGCTACTGGGTGGAGCGTAAGGAGGTGAACAGCAAGCACTGGACACGCGTCAACCGCCAGCTCATCAACAACCTGGAGCTGAGGGTTCCCGACCTCCAGGAGGGTCTCACCTACAACTTCAGGGTCTGCGCTGAGAACCTGGCGGGACCCGGAGCCTTCAGCGTGCCCACCGACAAGGTGGTCGCCATGGACGCCATCAGTACGTATAATATAACCCCCGCCTCCCCGGGGCGCCTTTTTTTATATACCGTACCGTATACGCAGTGTTGATTTTCACTGCAAATGTTTATTTTAGTTTTAGTCATAGTCTCTTGAGGAAATGCATTTGAGGACGTTGTCTAACACAGAGCTCCGTTTTCACAGTGCCCGCCGGCCCTCCCATACCAAGGATCAAGGACATTTTGAAGGACTCTGTGGTCCTGGCCTGGAAGCCCCCCATCTACAACGGAGGAGGAGAAATCACTGGCTACCATATTGAGAAGGTACTTTTACAAAATAGACCTTGTGGGGAGCGTTCTTCATTAAAAAAAACAAAAACATTATTTGTTTGACAATCAGTGGTCAACTGCATTTTATGACAACCTGTAGAGAAGTGTTTGGTCCTGTGTTGACCTGTGTGTGTGTGTGTGCGTGTGTCCAGGTGCTAGTCGGGGAGAAGGACTGGACTCGCTGCACTGAGTTCAGGTGTAAGGATCTGACCTACACGGCGACCGGACTAAAGGAAGGGGCCGACTACACCTTCAGGGTCATGGCCATGAACGACGCCGGTCCAGGAACGCCCGGAGTCACAGAGGACGTCCAAATCAAAGAACCAACAGGTGCTAATCTGCCTCTGTCTACTAGGGTTGACCCAATCCGGTCACGTGATCGGAAATCAGGGCCGATCACATCATTTTAAAATAATAAAAATGGGATCGGGACATCCCTAGTATCAATATTATATCCATATCATGATATTAGACACATCGTGAGCTTGTAGATCTGCTATTTTCAAAACATTTTTTTATACATTTGAAAACTTGAAACGAGACATTCTGCATAATGAGTGGTTTCTATATTTGGTCCTTTAAGTACATTTAGATCCCAATACTTTTGTACTATGACAGGTGATCTCAACGACTAATATCTGGTTTCTCTCTCTCGTCTTCTGCCCACCAGAACCTCCGTTCGTGGAGCTGGACATCACCGTGAGGAGTGGCGTGATCATCCGAGCGCAAGATTCCCTGAGGCTCCCGGCCGTGGTGAAGGGCCGGCCCCAACCGGAGGTCAAGTGGACCAAGGACGAGGCGGACACCGACCCTGAGAGGATGGTCATCGAGACGCAGGGAGACGACAGCGTCCTGTTCATCAAGAAGGCCGTCCGGGGCGAAACAGGCGTCTACAAGATCTGCGGAACCAACAGCAGCGGAACCAAGACCGTGGAGACGCGCGTGGACGTGCTGGACGTCCCGGGACCCGTGGTGGACCTGAAGGCCATCATAGTCACCAAGAAGAACATCGTCATCACCTGGTCCGACCCGCTGGACAACGGAGGCAGCGACATCATCGGCTACGAGGTGACCAAGAAGGACGCCAAGATGAAGCTGTTCCGCCAGCCCGTTGAGACGGCCTCCTGCAAGTGCGACGTCCAGGGCCTGCTGGTCGGAGAGGAGTACGACATCCAGGTCATCGCCCGGAACAAGTTTGGCGACGGAGCGCCCGCCGTCATCGGGCCCATCCTGGCCGTGGATGCCAAAAGAACACCCTCGGCTCCGGAGAAGCTGCACTACACCGACAAGGGCAAGACCACGTTGGACCTGGCCTGGGAGCCACCCATGTCGGACGGAGGAAGCCCCATTACGGGCTACCTGGTGGAGAAGATGAGGTCTGACAGCACCGAATACGAGCCCGCCAGCCGCAAGATCTTCACTGAGTGCTGCGGCACCCTGGAGAACCTGTCAGAGAACATGGAGTATGACTTCCGCGTCACAGCCATCAACGAGGTCGGCAACGGAGACCCCTCCAAGTCCATCAGCGTCAAGATCCAGGACGATGAGCTAAAGCCCGCCATTACCATACTCAAGTACTTCAAGAACAACAAGATCGAGGTAAGGAGGGGCGCAGGCATCGACATCCCCGCCGAGGTGGTCGGACTCCCTCTGCCCACTCTGCAGTGGGTGAAGGACGAGGTTCCCCTGGTCCCTAAAGAAGATGACGAGATACTCAGCGTGGAACTGGAGGAGGTGAACAGAACCACTCAGAAGACCAAGGTTGCCCTGGCGCAGACCGTCAGAGTGGACACTGGGAACTACAAGCTGATGGCGGAGAACTGCTGGGGAAGAGCCCAGCACGTCATCAGCGTGAACGTCCTGGACCGGCCCCTCCCTCCCAGGAACGTTGTGGTGTCCGACATCAAGGCCGACTCGTGCTACCTGATGTGGGACGCACCGGCGGACAACGGCGGCAGCGACATCACCAACTACATCGTGGAGAAGAGAGACGCCAGCAAGAAGAAGTCTGACTTTGAGGTTGTCACCATCAACCTGATCGACAGGAGATTCGGCGTGTACAAGCTGAACGACAAGGGCTCGTACCAGTTCCGGATCAAGGCCCAGAACAAGTTCGGCACCAGTGACGGCTGCGACTCCGAGAAGGTGGAGCTGAGGGACCCCTTCGGCCTGCCCGGACCGCCGCGCTTCCCCAAGATCATCTCCGGCACCGCCACCACCATGACCATCACCTGGCAGCCTCCGCTGGACAATGGCGGCTCCACCATCCAGGGCTACTGGCTGGAGAAGAGGGAGCGGGGCGCCGTGTACTGGGGTCGCTGCAACCGAGCGCCCATAACCAAGCCCGCCGTGAAGGGCCTGCAGTACACCGTGCTGAAGCTCATCGAGGGCACCGAGTACCAGTTCCGCGTGGCGGCGAGCAACGCCGCGGGCATAGGACCTCACAGCGAGGCCACGGAGGCCCGCTTCGCCGTAGATCCATGCAGTGAGTAGAAATGTTATAAAGAAACGTTTCGTTTTAACAACGAAACAAGTAAATAATCACTTAACACTACTTTTAGACAGTGGTGCATAGTAATTTAATTACTGTACTTAAGTACATTTTTGAGTATTTCCAAAACTTTACTTGAGTATTTCCAATTTCCAATACTTTAACTTCTACTCCACTACATCTGAGAAGCAAATATTGTACGTTTACTCCACTACATTCATTTGAAAATTTTAGTTTAGTTTTTAGATTTAGATTATTATTACAAAACATGCATTAGCACATACATTGAAAATAGCCACTAAGCGCACAATGCGTCGCAATGCGACCCATTGTGAGCTTAAATGGGACATTCTGCATAATTAGTAGTTTTACTTTTGGTACTTTTAAGTACATTTTGATGCCAATATTCAAGTGCATTTTGAATTCCAGGCTTTTTCCTTATAACGGAGTAGTTCTACATTGCAATATTGAGACTTTTACTCAAGTAAACAATAGGAGTACTTTCTGCACCACTGATCTGATTTTAACATGAAATAAACTGCAACGTGTTCTCCTCCTCCTCCCTAGACCCCCCCAGCCCCCCCACTGCCGTGGCGGTCAAGGACAAGACCAAGGACAGCATCACGCTCAGCTGGAGTCCTCCGGACAAGGACGGAAAGAGCCCCATCAAGGGCTACATCATCGAGGTGCACGAGGAGGGCTCTCCCGACTGGAGGAGGGTGAACCCGGCCGACAAGCTGCACCCCACCACGGAGATCACGGTTCCCGAGCTGAAGGAGGGAAAGAAGTGCAAGTTCAGGGTCTACGCCGTCAACGCCGCCGGCAACTCCGAGCCGGCCAAGACCGCCGACATCATCGTGGAGGACATCCTCATCGAGCCCGTCCTCAGCCTGGGCGTGAGCGCTCCCGAGCTGCTCAACCTCCGGGCCGGCAGCCTGCTGAGGATTCCCGTCACGGTCACGGGCAGACCGGCTCCCAAGCTCACCTGGACCTTCGACGGCCCGGCGGAGACGGAGCTGAAGAACGAGATCCACACTCTGCCCATCGACGCCGACGTCCAGGCCATGGACGGCGGCTCTGTGGTGGTCATCGCAGAGAGCCAACTGATCCACACCGGCCGTTTCATCCTCACCGCGGAGAACGCGGCCGGACACAAGAACCTGAAGGTCCGAGTCAACGTGCTCGACCTGCCTGGAGCCGTCCGGGACCTGAAGGTCACCGACATCACCAGAGGCACCTGCAGACTGTACTGGATGCCCCCGGAGAGCGACGGAGGCGAGAGGGTCAAGAGCTACTTCATCGAGAAGAAGACTGTCAACGGAAAGGCCTGGACCAAGGTGAACCCGGCGTGCGCGGCCCAGTCGCTGGTGGTCACGGACCTCATGTTCGAGCAGGAGTATCTGTTCCGCGTGAAGGCCGAGAACGTCTTCGGATTTGGACCCGCCGTCACAACGGAGGAGGCGGCCAGGGCCAAGGATCCCATCCACCCCCCGGATCCGCCGACCAGGCTGAAGATCCAGAACGTCAAGAAGGGAACGTTGACTCTGACCTGGAAAGCTCCCAGGTACGACGGAGGCGCTCCGGTCTCCCACTACCACGTGGACATGCTCCGCTGGGCCGCCAACCAGGCCCAGAAGGAGGACTGGTGCCGGGTCAGCAGGAGAGAGATCGACACCACCAGCTTCAAGGTGGAGGACCTGACCCAGGGAGACGAGTACGAGTTCAGGGTGACCGCCTTCAACGTGGTCGGAGCCAGCAGGCCTTCCACCACCGTAGGCCCCATTCTGCTGCAGGACGCCACCTGTAAGAAACACACACACACACACACACACACACACACACACACACACACACACACACACATCATTTCTGAAATGTTTTAGTTCTAGTCTACTTTTTAGGCCATAATGACAGATTTTACACTTGGTTGCTTGCTGAAAATAGCAGATCTACAAGCTCACAATGTGTAGATCTGCTATTTTGTGAGTGCAACTCACAACCAATGGTTTTAATTGTAGGAAAAGAACATTTGATTTTTACTCGTGACATCGTGGCCCATGAAGAAATGTCTCCGAGACCCACAAATGGGTCCTCGGCCCACTGTTATGGGAACTAGTCCACTAAACCCTTTTACCTTCTCTCTCCGTGTCTCTCCAGGCGCTCCGTCCATCGAGCTCGGGGAGTTCCTGGAGTCGGAACAGGGCCAGGACATCAGCATCGTGGCCCGCGTGCGTGGCTGCCCCTTCCCCACGCTCACCTGGTTCAAGGCGCCGGCGCTCAAGCCCGACGACAAGGCCGAGGTCCAGTACGACGAGCACATCAACAAGGTGGTGTCGGAAGACAGCTGCACCCTCCTCATCCAGCAGGGCAAGAGGCTGGACACGGGCCTGTACACGCTGGTGGCCTCCAACAGCCTGGGCAAGGCCTCCAAGGAGATGAGGCTCAACGTGCTGGGTACGATCACTTAGCATTATTATTATTACAGGTAGTTACAGTGATTCCCAAACTTCTTCATGTCAAGGACCCCCAAATTAACCTTTTTTGTCTCCTGTTCTCCAGGTCGTCCCGGGCCACCTTCCGCTCCCATCAAGTTCGAGGAAATCGGCCCCGAGCACGTCACCCTGTCCTGGCTGCCGCCAGCGGACGACGGCGGCTCCAAGGTGACAAACTACGTCATCTGGAAGCGCATGAAGAGCAGACCCGCCTGGGCCATCGTCACCAACGAGCCCAAGGAGCGGATCTGGACGGTGGAGAAACTGATGCAGGGACACGAGTACATCTTCCGCATCTTTGCCCAGAACAAGTACGGCGTTGGAGAGGGGCTGGACAGTGAGCCTGAAATCGCCAGGGTCATCATGGCTCCTCCCGGCCAGTGCGAGAAGCCCAAAGTCTCCAACATCACCCTGGACAGCATGACGCTCACCTGGGAGGAGCCCGAGGACGATGGCGGCGTCCCCATCACCGGCTACTGGCTTGAGCGCAAAGAGACCACGTCCAAACGCTGGGCCCGCTGCACCCGAGACCCCATTCGTCCCGGCGCCCTGGGAGAGTCCCACGAGGTGACGGGCCTGATCGAGGGGGCGCAGTACCTGTTCAGGGTGGCAGCCCTCAACATGGCCGGCCAAGGACTCTACAGCTCGCCCACCGACCCCATCTTTGCCAGAGACCCCATCTCACCGCCATCTCCTCCCACTCCCAAGATCATCGACTGGACCAAGTCCACCGTGGATCTGGAATGGATTCCTCCTCTGAAGGACGGAGGTTCTAAGATTATGGGCTACTGGGTGGAGTACCAGGAGGATGGAACCGAGCCCTGGGTCAAGGCCAAGGAGAAGGAGTTGAGAGGAACCAGGTTTGTGATTACTGGTCTGAAGACCGGCGGAAAGTACAAGTTCAGAGTGATCGCCTTCAACATCGCCGGGAACAGCGAACCCGGAGAGATCCCTGAGCTCCTAGAGATGAACGACAGAGCCGTGGCTCCCGAGGTGGACCTGGACGCGTCCATGAAGGATAGGATGGTGGTCCCCGCCGGAGCGGTGATCCGCATCATCGCCTACGTGTCGGGTCAGCCGGCACCGGAGATCACCTGGACCCGAGATGGAGCCAGCCTCCCCGCCGAGGCGACCGTGGAGACCACGGCCATCAGCTCCTCTCTGGTGGTCAAGAACTGCACCAGAAGGCACCAGGGAGTCTACACACTCACCGCCAAGAATGCTGCCGGCGAGAAGAAGAAGGACGTCACCGTTGAAGTTCTGGGACCGCCCGGACCAGTGGGAATCCCCTTCATGGCCGAGCTGCTGACCAGCGAGTCCTGCAAGCTCATCTGGCGCTTCCCGGATGACGACGGTGGCTCTCCCATCTGCAACTACGTCATCGAGAAGCGCGAGGCGGAGAGGAAGGCCTGGACCGCCGTGTCGGCCAACATCGGCGGACACACGGCCGTCGCTCACGGCCTCACCATCGGGAAGACCTACTTCTTCAGGGTGGCGGCCGAGAACGCCATCGGCGTGGGACCGTTCATCAACACCGCGTCCGAGATCACCATCCAGGACCCGATCAACGTGCCCGACCGGCCCGAGGAAATCGAGGTCACCGCCATCACCAAGGACGCCATCAGCGTCACGTGGAAGCCGCCCCTGAACGACGGCGGCTCCGAGGTGACCTCCTACCTCCTGGAGGCCCGCATGATCGGCAAGGACAAGTTCCAGCGGCTGACCAAGGAACACCTGTTGGAGAGGAAGTTCACGCTGGACGGCCTGCGCGCCGGAGACACCTACGAGTTCAGGGTGTCCGCCGTCAACGAAATCGGACCCGGCAAGCCGTCCTTCAGCACCAAGCCCATCACCTGCAGGGACGAGCTGGAGCCTCCCACCATCGAGCTGGACTTCCGGGACAAGATCATCATCCGCGTGGGCGAGAGCGTCATGCTGCAGGGCCGCTACACCGGCAAGCCTGCGCCGTCCATCCTGTGGTTCCGCGACGACGCAGAGCTGAAGGCGGACAAGCACGTCATGTTCAAGAACACGGTGAACACCTTCGCCCTGGGCCTGCTCAAGGCCGAGAGGGAGCACAGTGGCAGATACATGGTGCTGGTGGAGAACAGCACCGGCTCCAGGAAGGGAGTGTGCAACGTCGTCGTGGTGGATCGGCCCACCCCTCCGGTGGGTCCCGTGGTCTTCGACGAGGTGCACAGGGAGTACATGGTGATCTCCTGGAAGCCGCCCGTGGACGACGGCGGAGTGGAGGTGTCCAACTACATCATAGAGAAGCGAGACATCAACAGGGACAACTGGGTGATGGTCACCTCCGCCTCCACCAAGACCACCTGCAAGATCACCAAGCTGACAGAGGGCAGAGAGTACGTCATGAGGATCTGTGCTGAGAACATGTACGGCATCAGCGACCCTCTGGAGTCTGAGGAGATGAAAGCCAAGGACCTCTTCAGAGTGCCGGAGGCCCCCGAGGCGCCGACGGTGAGAGAGGTCTACGGCACCAACTGCCTGTTGCTGTGGTCCAGACCCAGGGACGGCGGCAAGCCCATCCTCAACTACGTGCTGGAGAAGAAGGAGCTGTCGTCCAAGAGGTGGTCCCGTGTCACCAGGGACCCCCTGTACCCCCAGACACAGTACACTGCCCAGGACCTGACCGAGGGCTGTGAGTACGAGTTCAGAGTCATGGCCGAGAACGAGCTGGGCACCGGAGACCCCAGCCCTCCGTCCGCGCCCATCCTGGCCAAGGACCCCATCGTGTTGCCCAGCCCTCCAGTCACGCCAGAGGCCTACGACAAGACCAAGGACTCGGTGAGTCTGAAGTGGAAGATGCCCCGCCACGACGGCCGGGGCCGCATCCTGGGCTACCTGGTGCAGTACCAGGAGCCCGGCAAGGTGGACTGGACGCCCGCCAACAAGACCCCGGAGGAGTGCCCCGACCTGGGCTACGTGGTGACGGGACTCGAGGACGGCAAGTTGTACCTCTTCAGGATCATGACCGTCAACGCTGCCGGCAATTCCGACCCCGCCTACATCAAGGAGAACATCAAAGTCCATGACAGACTGGAGGTCTGTATATTTATCCTTTCCCTTTTTACCTCCTTTTATGATATTTTCTGTCTATAGAAGTGTATATTTGTACGTCTCTAAAATAATGTTCTGATGAATTGAAAATGGTGGACCCTATTGTAAACAAGTGTAATGCTTTATGGTGTCGTCCACCGTTAACAGTTTTTGCATTGAGTTGTGCTTGAAATGTGCCTAATCTGCATACTGTTAACCCATTTAGACCTGAGGATCGTCCTCTAAAATAATGGCTTCTAAATCTGACAGTTTTATGAAAAACCCTATGTTTCTGTCAGTCGTCAAACATTTTCATGTCAAGGACCCCCAAAATTATATGTAATTGCCCGCCGACCCCCATCTGAACAATATGTTGTTTCAGGGACCCCCCAGAAGCAAAGATATGAATAAAAAGCGTTCACTTTTAAAGAATATATATATATATATATTCAATTTTCACGATGAAAAACGAATTGCAGATCTACAAGCTCGTAGCGCTGCACTCAGTGCTGCGCTATGACCTTGTAGATCTACTATTTTTCAATAGCAAAATTATACCATAATGCTTGAAAACACCAAAAGGGGTTCCCGACGGTCCCGAATGGGTTTAATCAATCAATCAATCAATCAATCAATCAATCCAGGTGCCAGAGCTGCTGCTGGACGCCAACATGTCCCGGGACCACCTGGCCATGCTGGGCACCCGCATCACCCTGAGCGCCGCCGTCAGAGGCGTGCCCCTGCCCACGCTCAGCTGGAAGAAAAACGACGAAAAAATGCCCGTCCACGTCATCGTGGCCACCACGGCCGGCGGCAGCAAGGCCTTCATCCCCGTGTGCGTCCGGCCCGACTCGGGCAGCTACACCCTGACGGCCGAGAACCCCGTGGGCACCGTGTCGGCCACCGTCAACGTCCTCGTCCTGAGTGAGTACCGTCTGTCTGTTTAAAGGCCTATTCATAGTCTAATATTTTCGGTGGTGAGGTGACCACCTGGAGCTGTATCAACGTGGAGCGTTCGTTGGTCACCTCACCACCGAAAATATTAGACTATGAAATTATGAATTACGGGGTGGCTAAATATGCTTTTTTTTTTTTTAAAGTGATTTCTCTATTATTATTTACTAGGCCATAAATTATATCTGGCCGCAAAAGATCACAAGATCTACTGAATGTAAAGGGGGGATACTAGGGGGATGCCATTCTGCGTGTCATAGGCTCAATATGTCAGTTTGTCTTAAGTTGTTCTTGCTGTCAGTTGTCTTTGTGTAATTCTTATGAAAATTAATTTCCTTTCTCTCTCCTCCTCCAGACAAACCGACCCCGCCCAGAGACCTGCTGATCTCGGAGGTGACCAGCGAGAGCTGCTACCTGACCTGGAAGGTGCCCGAGGACGACGGAGGCGCCGTGGTCTCGCACTACGTGGTGCACAAGAAGGACGTGGCGTCCGATACGTGGGTGCCCGTCTCCCCGGCCAACAAGAAGCTGTCCCTGATGGCCCTGTACCTGGTGGAGGGCACCCAGTACCTGTTCAGGGTCGCCGCCGAGAACCAGTTCGGCCGGAGCGACTTCACCACCACCAAGCTGCCCATCAAGGCTGTGGATCCCCTGTATGCCCCCGGCCCGCCCAAGAACCTCCACCACACCGACGTGGAGAAGAATGACGTGTGGCTGGCCTGGGAGTGGCCCGAGCGCACCGGAGGCAGCGCGATCACCGGCTTCATCGTGGAGCACCAGGAGGAGGGCCAGGCCGACTGGGTGACCTTCAAGACGGTCAGCGACAGCCGCAGCCACGTCACCGGCCTGGAGGAGGGCAAGACGTACCGCTTCCGGGTCAAGTCTCAGAACGCCGTGGGCGTGAGCACGCCCGACACCACCGTCCCCATCACCTGCCAGGAGAAGACCCTGCCACCGGCCATCGAAGTGGACGTGAAGCTCATAGAAGGCCTGGTGGTGAAGGCCGGCAACGCCATCGTTCTCCCGGCCACCATGGTCGGCATCCCCACGCCCACGGCCAAGTGGCTGAGCGACGACAAGGAGATCGACCCCGAGGGACGCATCGCCATCGACACCTTGGGACTGTCCACCATCCTGAGCATCCCCACGGCCGAGAGAGGGGACACTGGAGAGTACGTCCTCTCCGTGTCCAACCCGGGCGGCAGCAAGACCGTCGCTCTGCATGTCACAGTGCTGGACGTCCCCGGACCCCCCATCGGTCCCGTCAACATCCTGGAGGTGACTCCAGAGTTCATGACCATCCAGTGGAGGGCACCCAAGGACGACGGTGGAACGCCGATCATCGCTTATGTGGTGGAGAAGAAGGACACGAAGAAGTCGTGGGAGCCCTGGTCCGTGGTCAGCTCCATGGGCACCGCCACCACGGCTAAAGTGTCCAGGCTGGAGAAGGGTCGTGAATATATTATGCGCATCCGCGCGGAGAACAAGATCGGTCTCGGAGCTCCCCTGGAGAGCTCTCCCACCATCGCAAAGAACCTGTTCAATCCACCCGGCCCGCCAGGCTTCCCAGAGTGCTCCGACATCACAGAGAACGCCGTAACGCTGGAGTGGCTCGAGCCGGAGAACGACGGAGGCAGCCCCATCAGCGGCTACGTGGTCGAACGCAGAGAACTGACCGGCAAGTGGATCCGTGTCAACAAGACCCTCGTGATGGACATCAGGTACAGGGTCTGTGGCCTGATGGAGGGCAACAGCTACGAGTTCAGGGTGTTCGCAGAGAACGTGGCTGGCGTTAGCCAGCCCTCGCCTATCTCCGACCCCATGAAGGCCACCCGCGCCCTCTCCAAGCCCGGACCTCCCGGCAACCTCAAGCTGAAGGACTGGAGCAAGGCCCACGCCGACATCTGCTGGACCAAGCCCAACCGAGACGGAGGCAGCCCCATCCTGGGCTACGTGGTGGAGGCCCAGAAGCAAGGCAATACCAAGTGGGACAGAATCAACAAAGACCTGATCACGATGTGTGCCTACAGAGTGCCGGGCTTGGTCGAGGGACAGGAGTACAAGATCCGCGTCAGAGCCAGCAACATGATCGGGGACAGCGAGCCCAGGGATCTGGCAGAGACTGTCCTGGCCAAGGACATCCTGGTGCCTCCCGAGGTGGTGGTGGACTGTTCTTGCCGTGACACTCTGACCGTCAGGGCAGGCCAGATCATCAGCCTGATCACCAGGGTGAAGGGCCGCCCCGATCCCGAGATCACATGGTCCAAGGACGCCAGGGCGCTGGGCAGAGAAAAGCGCATTGAGATGAACAACAACTACCCTATGTGTGAGCTGGTCATCAATGACTCGGTCAGGTCTGACTATGGAAAATACACAATTTTGGCCAAGAACAGCAGCGGACAGGCGGCGGCCACCGTCATCGTCAACGTGCTCGATATTCCAGGGGCCGTCCAGAACCTGAAGGTTGCCTACGCGACCAAGAAGTCCTGCATGGTTTCCTGGGAGAACCCTGAGGACAACGGAGGCTCCGAGATCACTCAGTACACCATAGAGATGCGTCAGTCCAGCCAGAGAGGATGGACCATGGCGGCCAATGACTGCACCAAGAGAATGTTTAAGGCCAACCTCACGGAGGGCTGCGAGTACTTATTCCGCGTCTGCGCGGCGAATAAGATTGGCGCCGGCCCCCCCACCGAGTCCAAGACGGCCATTCTTGCTGTCGACCCCATTGAGAAACCCAGCGAGCCCAATGACTTCCAGGCCGCGGAGATCGGCAAGACCTTCTGCTACCTCAAGTGGAGGAAGTCGGATTACGACGGTGGCAGCCGCAACCTGGGATACCACGTGGAGAAGAAGCCCAAGGAATCTGAGGAGTGGGAGAGGCTGCACAAGGGAGCCATCAAGGAGACGTACTTCATGGCGGACAGATGCATCGAGAACCAGATCTATGAGTTCAGGGTGCAGGCCAAGAACGAGGGAGGAGAGAGCAACTGGGTGACCACGCCCGAGATCCTGGTGCAAGAGCACCTGGCGGAACCCGAGGTTAAAATTACACCCGACGGCACTGTGGTGGTGAAGGCCGGAGACACCGTTAGCCTCGAGGCTACGATCAAGGGTCAACCACAACCCGAATTCAAGTGGACGAAGGACGAGAGCACGACCGGGCTGACACGGGGTGTCAGGATGACATTCGAGACCACTGCCGGTTACTCTAAGCTCCTGCTTACGGGTGCCAGGCGCACGGATAGCGGCAAGTTCATCGTCACGGCCACCAACAGCGCCGGAACCGGTGTCGCGCACTCCGTGCTCAATGTCCTGGACAGACCCAGCGCCATCCGGGACCTGAAGGTGTCCGGTATCACCACGGACAGGTGCCACCTGGACTGGGAGGTCCCTGAGGACGACGGCGGCTGCGACATCTACAACTACATCATTGAGAAGTGCGATAGCAAGAGGGGCGTCTGGTCGGTGCACTCCAACGCCGTCATCACCAACAAGGCCAAGGTCACGCGTCTCACCGAGGGCAACGAGTATATCTTCAGGGTGCGTGCAGAGAACAAGATGGGCCCCGGTCCCGCCGTGGAGAGCGAGGCCATCGTCGCCGGCACCCAGTTCAACGTGCCGGGAACTCCCGACGCGCCGGAGGTCACCAAGATCGCCCGGGAGGAGATGACCGTGGAGTGGTGGAAGCCCGACAAGGACGGAGGCAAACCGATCACAGGCTACCTGCTGGAGAAGAGGGAGGAGCACGCCATCAGGTGGTCTCCTGTCAACAAAGACGCCATCGACGGAACCAAGCTCACCGTCACCGGCCTCCTGCCGCTCCACGACTACCAGTACAGAGTCAAAGCAGTCAACGAAATTGGACTCAGCAACCCGAGCAAGCCTTCGAGAACGATCACCGCCAAGGACTCTGTTGGTACGTCATCAGTCAATACTATTACATTACATACAAGTAACTGTATCTGTCAAGTCAATTTTATTTGCAGAGCAATTTAAAATAAAATTAAGCAGAACATTTAAAAACAAGAAATGTTGATCAAAGTGCTGTGCACAGCATACAAATATAAAATCTAATAAGATATATGAATTTTATACTAGTATTTCTCAAGCCATACTGTGAAAAGTAACAATCTACGAACAAAATGTACAAATAAAAACCCCCATCCCTCTCTTGTTCTCTCTCTCCACCCACAGAGGTCCCGGCTCCCCCCACCGACATGAAGGTCCTGGACAGCACCAAGTCCTCCATCAGCCTGGGCTGGACCAAGTCCGCGTCCGACGGCGGCGCTCCGCTCATCGGCTACGTGGTGGAGATGAGGGTGATGGGCAGCGCCAAGAAGGGCGACGACGGCTGGAAGAGGTGCAACGTGGCGGCCCAGCTGGTGATGTGCGAGTTCACCGTGAGCAGCCTGGACGAGGAGCCGCTCTACGAGTTCAGGGTGTCCGCCCAGAACCAGGTGGGCCTGAGCGCGCCATGCGACCTGGGCGCGCCCGCCAAGCCCAAGGAGATACTCGGTAAGAAAGACCGTTTCAATATCGGTGCTTGTCAAACTATTTCATGTCAAGGACGTCCAAAAAATATATAATGTTAATTGACCGCCGACCTCCCCATGTGAAAATATGTTGTTCCAGGGACCCCTCCCCATAAGCAAAGATATTAGTTAAAAAAATGTTTGCTGTGAAATAATATATAATCAAAGATTTGCACACGTTTTCAAGATTAGAAATGACGCCACGGCCTGGCCTCTGTCTAAATGACCTTCTCAACACACTGTGTACCTGTGTGTCAAACAAAGGCCCCAGATGCCTCTGTCTAAATTACCTTCTCAACACACTGTGTACCTGTGTGTCAAACAGAGGCCCCAGATGCCTCTGTCTAAATGACCTTCTCAACACACTGTGTACCTGTGTGTCAAACAGAGGCCCCAGATGTGTCGCTGGACGCCAACATGAAGGAAGGTGTGACGGTTCGTGCCGGCTGCCCCATCAGGCTGTGCGCCACCATCCGGGGCAGACCCCCTCCCAAGGTCACCTGGAGGAGGATGGGTCTGGACAACGTGGTTAGGAAGGGCTACGTTGACATCATAGACACCATGACCTTCCTGGTCATCCCCGACAGCACGCGCAACGACTCCGGGAAGTACTCCCTGACCGTGAAGAGTCAGGCCGGGGAGAAGGCCGTGTTCGTCACCGTCAAGGTTCTGGGTGAGTGGGTGGATCATCAATATATCAATGTACAATCGACCAGTTGATAAATGTACTGCTCATCATGAAATTCAATTTTTAAGGCCATTCAAATCACATATATCAAATGGTAAATGGTGCATTTATATAGCGCCTTTATCCAAGGCGCTTTACATGTAATGGGCATTACATTCACACATTCATACACCAATAGTGGAGGAAACCATGCAAGGCACCAACCAAGCACATCAGGATAAAAAAAAATCATTGTAGTTATAGGAAAGCACGATTGCTTGTGTGTATCGAGTTGACTGTATCCAACAGTACTGTCTTAATCTTAATGTCGATGGATTTACGTTCCAACAAACAGACACCCCGGGCCCCGTGCAGAACGTGGAGGTGTCCGACATCAAGCAGAACTCCGCGGAGCTCAACTGGAATCCTCCGGAAATCGACGGAGGGAGTGAGATCCTCCACTACAGTGTGGACAAGCGCGAGTTCAGCCGCAAGACATGGGCCTGCGTCAAGGCCGAGGTTCCACTCGACAAGCTCCCCTTCAAGGTGACGGGCCTGATGCCCGGCGGCGAGTACTACTTCAGGATCCAAGCGGTCAACCAGTACGGCCCCGGAGTGCCCGTGGCCACGCCAACCGCCATCGTGGCCTGCGATCCTGTCGGTAAGTAACTAACCGCCAAGATGCTACAGCAAGTGTCGCAAATAAATACTACAGCACTACTACTGTATGTGCATTCATATAACATATTATTATTAACATTAACAGGGGTAGAAATGTGTCTTGGTAAAATAATAATAAACGTTTTTTTTTTTCAGGCAAACCTGAGCCTTGCCAGAAGATCGACATTTTGGAGATCACGAAGAACAGCGCCGTTGTGGGCTGGGTGAAACCCATGCATGACGGAGGGGCCAAGATAGACGGCTATGTGGTGGAGTACCTGGACCTTGGACCTCCACCCGAACCACCCAAGCCCGTGGAGGTTTGTTCAATCAATATCTATACGCTGTAACATCTCAGGTTACATTAAAAATCACACCCGTGTGAAGTGAGGGGCGCTCTTATCATCGTATGACGTAGCATGTCTATTTGCTCGTCCACATATGACGTGAATTCTCCATTCATTGTCAGTGGGAATTTAATGTTTATGTAAGACGAATATATACGCTAATAGCTGAATAGCCCCTCACAAATAAGTTTAGTCTTAGTCACGTACACGTGCGGCTGCTGACTAAAATGTTAAATTGATTACGCACGATAAACATGAAATCAATTATCTCTATTAAAGGTTCCCGAAGAGGTTGCTGAAGGAGGAGAGGTTGCTGAAGTAGGAGAGGTTGCTGAAGGCGAGACGGCACCTCCTCCACCCCCTCCCGCCCCGGAGCCAGAGGAAGAGGAGGAGGAGGAGGAGGAGGAAGAGGACGAGGAGGAGGCGAAGAAGAAGAAGGAGGCGTTGTGGAACACCTACACCACGGTGAAGGGCCTTAGCGTCTCCATCAGCGGACTGAAGGAAGGAAGGAGATACAAGTTCAGAGTAGCCGCCAAGAACATCATGGGGCTCAGTCTGTTCACCGAGACCAAGGAGGCCTCCGAGATCAAAGAGCAGTTGTGTAAGTAAACCCATTGAGACCAGATTCTAGAACACGTCTCCTAAATCCTGAAAGACTCATCAGTGGTGCTCAAACTTTTTCATGTCAAGGACCTCAAAAATGATATGTAATCGGCCGCCGACCCCCATTTGAAAATATGTTGTTCCAGGGACCCCCCCCCCCCCCCCAAAAAAAACAAAGATTTGAGTTAACAACGTTCGTTGAAGATTTTCACGATTTTTCAAAAATAACAGCGAGTGCTGCTTGTAGATCTGCTATTTTTCATCAGCTAAAGTTTAAAATAATGGTTTAAAGTGGTTATAAGCTAAAAGCTTAGTGGATTCATCATTCCCCACTAACGTTCACTATGGGATGGCACCATTTCCGTGCCATCTCCGTCTAGAAACTACTGCTGAGATAGAAGCCATTGTTCTTGCATTAATTATACCTTTTTTTTGTTTCCAGTGGAACCAAAGATCGTCATGGCAGAGACCACCGGTGCCAAAGCCGGAGCCAAGCTGAGGGTGGAGGCCCTGGTGTCGGGAAAGCCCGCTCCCACCTGCAAGTGGATGCGCGGTGAGACCGCCGTGGTTTCCTCCAGCCGCCTGGCCGTGCACAAGTCAGGCAACATGTGCGTCCTCATCATCAAGGACGTGACGAGGACCGACACGGGAGACTACACCCTGGTGGCCGAAAACAACGGCGGCAAGGTGGAGCAGACCATCAAGATCGTCATCAAAGGTCTGCATCAGTAACGATAACGATAATGATAATATTATCATATAATCGGACAGGGAAACCTTGTATGTGCAAAACGGTTATTCTTTAGAAAATATAAGAGAGAGAGAGAGAGAGAGAGAGAGAGAAAACATGTTCCAGTGGATCCAGTGTAGTTATTAGTCACAAGCTCTTGTTATTAACAAACCCACAGACAAAAGATGAAAAAATTGCAATGCATTGTGAGCTCGCAGGTTCGCAGCTCGCAGATTCTATTTTCGCTACTTTTGCGTGGCATTCTTGCAAAAAACAAAGTAGGGCATTCATTTACGAGAAATGTTGAAATCTAAAAGCAATAATGGCGATACAAGGTTTCTGCCCGACAGCAACCTACCATTATACAACATGAATATAAACTAAACTATTAGCGAGTAAAAGGTTGATGTGAAGCAGGGGGGTGGGGGTGGCACACGACATTCTAATGGACGATATTCTTTGCCTATCTGTCACACAGACATCCCCGGGCCTCCGGAAGGTCCCGTGGATATCAGCGACATCGACTCGGACGCCTGCACCCTGGCCTGGAACAAACCTCTGGAGGACGGAGGCAGCCCCATCACCAACTACGTGGTGGAGAAGTCGGACCTGACCAGAGGCGACTGGGTCAGCGCCGTCTCCTCCAACAAGACGGGCTGCAGGCTGGGCAAGCTCATCCCGGGGAGGGAGTACCTCTTCCGCATCCGCGCGGAGAACCGATACGGAATATCCGACCCGGTCCAGTCTGACCGCATGGTTGCCAGGTTCCCCTTCGGTTGGTTTCAAATTATTATATCTCTATATCTAGTGATTGTCCGACAATCATATCTGCAGTATATCCAGTGATAGTTATCTAGAATTGTAGATTAGTAATGGTTACGTCTAGAATAATATCTATATCTAGGTAGAATTATATGTTGAATTATATCAATTATATGTAGAATGTTATCAATTATATCAATATGTAGAATTATATCAATATCTAGTAATTGTTCTATAAATAATTATATACCTATCCTATTTAGCTATATATATTAATAATGTAACGTCCATCCCACAGACCTCCCCGGTGAGCCCATCGACTGCCGCATCAACAAGTGCAACAAGGACTGCATGTTTGTGGCGTGGGACGTGCCCGAGAGCGATGGCGGCAGCCCCATCACGGGCTACTACATCGAGAGGAAGGAGAGGAACAGCCTGCTGTGGGTGAAGGCCAATGACACGGTGGTGCGCTCCACAGAGTACCCGTGTGCCGGCCTCATCGAGGGCCTGGAGTACACCTTCAGGGTGTCGGCCATCAACCGAGCTGGGCAGGGCAAGGCCAGCAAGAAGACGGACTTCGTCACCGCCAGGACCCCTATTGGTATGTTGGCGTTTTAAATCCCCCATTTAAACCCTCTTTATACCGCTTTTTCCAAAACTACTGCTCTATAGTTAATGGACCTGAGTTTGAACTGTACTGTACACTCTTCTTTTCACTCTACACCCCAAGACATCTCTGAAAAACAATCTAGGACGTGCACATTTATAGCATAAAATGTAGCAGGGTATGTACAATGATAAATCATCTATCATAATAATCTCTTGTTTTCAGACACCCCGGGTAAACCCGACATCCTGGACGTCACCAAGAACAGCGTGACGCTGATGTGGACCAGGCCCAAGAACGACGGCGGCAGCAAGATCATGGGCTACTACGTGGAGAGCATGAGGGTCCCGGGGGCCGAGGTGTGGCTCCGCGTCAACACCAGCAGCCAGAACTGTCCCCGCGAGGAGTACACTGTCACCGGCCTGGAGCGAGAGCTCTCCTACCAGTTCAGAGTGATCGCCAAGACCGTCGTCAACGTCAGCAAACCCTCCGAACCCACGGACCCTGTGCTGGTCCAGGCCGAGAGCGGTGAGATTTATTATTAGTAGTATTAGTAGTATTAGTAGTAGGAGTAGTAGTAGTAGTAGTAGTATTAGTAGTAGTAGTATAATAACCCATAGCACAACAATAACCGACCATCCTATCTCCCCCCCCCCATGCCTGGGCTGCAGTCCCGCCCAGGATTGAGCTCAGCGCCAAGTTGGAGGCGGGTGTGACGCTGAAGGCAGGCGGCACGGTGCTGCTGGAGGCGGACGTGTTCGGTAAGCCCATGCCCCGTGTCACCTGGAAGAGGGCCGACGACAGCCTAAAGACGGGCGAGGGACAGACCGTCAGCCAGCAGCGGGAGCACTTCTCCCTGGAGATGACCAAGGTCACCAAGGAGCACAGTGGCACCTACACCATCCTGGCGGAGAACGCCAGCGGGTCCAAGACCGCCGAAGTGGAGGTCAAGGTCCTGGGTAGGTCATCCCGGATGCCTGTTAATGTCGTGATATGTCATATCATATCACGGCGAGAGTTGGAAATCTGTTCGCAATCATATCATTTGTATAATTAATGTAATTATTCATTCATTCTCGCCCATGAATGTTAAGAATGTTGTTTAGATGCTACGGTCACCTGGTGTCCTACTTTCTAGGCACTACGCTCTTCTCTCTGCACTCTATTTGTGTGAGCATTAGCCTGGAGTTCATGCTCACTCTTATTATTACAATATTTTGATCTTGCACTTGTAAGTCGTTCTGGGTACGGGCAAAGTGAGTTTAACATGGTTTAATGCAAGCAGACAGGACTTCCGGGGTTGATGATGATGTCACGTGCATACCCTCTATTGTATCTTGTACAACATGACTGCGCATTCTAAAGCCCCCCCCCCCCATCTCTCTGTCGTTCTCAGATGTCCCTGGAGCTCCTACTAACGTCAAATACACTGACGTGTTTGCCACGAGCATCGGCGTGGCGTGGGAAGCGCCCCTCCTGGACGGCGGCGCGCCCGTCACCAACTACATCGTGGACAAGCGCGAGACCAGCCGTTCGGAGTGGGCCCAGGTGGCCGCTAAGATCAAGGGCGAGGAGGACGTTCCCGTCTTAGAGTTCACGGTGCAGAGGCTGATCGAGGGCCGTGAGTACCAGCTCCGCATCCGCGCCGAGAACAAGTTCGGAGTGGGAGAGGCCTTCGTCACCGGCCCCATCTACGCCAAGAACCCATACAGTAAGTCCCCATGCACGGGAACAGTATAATAACCCAGAAATAAAAACCCAGGGCTAATAATGATTTCATAAATAAATCTCTAATAATCAAAGAAATTCCATAAATTAGAAAATAAATGTTTAAGAAGTAGTGAATGTGACGTGTTGTGAGCTTCTAGATCGGCTATTTTCACTAGTTAGAATATCTTCATTTCTCTTTTGGGTCACGGGCTTAAAAAGTTCAGGAACCACTGGTCTAAAACTAACTGACAACCAAACCAACCCACCGTGTCCCTCTCCTCCCAGCTGTCCCCGGTCCGTGCGAAGCTCCTCTGATCACTAATGTGACCAAGGAGAACATGACGGTGAGCTGGAAGGAGCCCGCGGACGACGGCAAGTCCACCGTCCTGGGCTACATCCTCGAGAAGAAGATGACCAAGGACATGGACTGGACCAAGGTGACCAGGACGCCCGTGATCGAGCGCACCCTGGACATCACCGGCCTCGCCGAGGGCACCGAGTACGAGTACAAAGTCACCGCCGTCAACAAGGCCGGGCCCGGAGTCCCCAGCGAGCCGGCCGCAGCCTACGCCCTGGACCCCATCAGTAAGAACTAAACACAAACCTCCCCATTCACCAGAACTTTACACTGTGTGACTTTACAAAATAGGTGTTCTTTTGGCCTACGTCATTCAGAAAGTAAATTAGTCTAAGTCTAAAGTGTAATCCTATTTAATTCAATGTAATCATATTATTTTACATACAGTGTTATTTATATAGTAATAAACATGAATTGTTCTAAACTTTATTGGTGAAATGATTAAGAAATATCATATACCGGTAGTTATTTAACTTTTCCTGAAAACCTTAAAATATTTACTTTAGCCATTAGTTTAAGAAGGGGACGATTTTGAGCTTCAATTTAAAGGTAGTGTACATAAGTGGACAATCTGCTGCTCTCACCTCCACACAAAACAAACCACTAAACGGACTCTCTCTAACCCCCCTTTCAGCCCCTCCCGGCCCAGTGGTGAGTCCCGGTGTGACCGACACCACTAGAGAGACCATCAGCCTGGCGTGGGGCGCCCCAGCCAGCGACGGAGGCAGCCCCGTCCTGGGCTACTTGGTGGAGTGCAAGAGGACCGACAACAAGGACTGGATCCGCTGCAACGTCCCCAAGAACCTGAAGGAGACCGGCTACACCATCCAGAACCTCATCTTCAAGTCCGAGTACCAGTGCCGCATCTCGGCCGTCAACAAGGTCGGCTTCGGCGAGACGTGCGAGGTGCCCGGCACGCACAAGGTTCAAGACGTCGTGGGTAGGTTTGGCTCGACTTATTGGAGACTCACTTGTGTCTCTAATGTAAATGTTTTGATTACCCCCAATTATCATGAGAATAGAGACACTACCACAAAGGTTTTAATCTGCATTCTGTCTGCGGTCTTTAGGCAAAATTCAATCATATAACGATTTTATTTGTATTTTTTTTAATAATAATCTATGTCCTCCAGTTCCTCCGGAGGCAGAGCTGAGTGCGGAGCTGAAGCAGGTGCTGGAGCTCCGTGCCGGAGAGACCATGCGACTGTACGCCACCATCAAAGGGCGGCCCGTTCCCAAGGTCACCTGGGCCAAGATGAACTCCAACATCAAGTCGCGCCAGGGCATCGTCATCAAGTCCACGGACACCGACAGCCTGGTGCAAGTGGAGAGCGTCAACAAGTACGACGCCGGCAAATACCTCATGAATCTGGAGAGCAGCGCCGGCATGAAGATGTACACCATCACCGTCAAGATTTTCGGTGAGTTTAGATTTTTGTTTATTACAGTACAAGTACAAGTACAAGCGGGCAGTGATTTAACGTGCCTATAGTTCATTTTCAATGAGAATGGCGTTTTCTTTTTCTGTACGCGCGGAGAATTTGAGGGGCAACAACACAAGCGTATTTACATACATGTACTGGATTCTGTTTAGCTTTTGACCTTTATGCGGTTTGTAGAAGTGAATCGCCCATGGGTGATCCACTCACTCGGTTCACTTAACAAACTGGGTTACTAAAGTAGCCTAGAGTTATGCCCATAACCAGTGTCAGAATCTCAAGGCAAACCTGTATTCATTTTATTCCAAATTGTACAAAACGCATTTGCATTACAAGTATTCACCCCAAGTATTCAGTCTATCGTGTCAGGGACAGATCTTGAGTAGAAAGCTAGCCTGGGTTGAGAACACAGTTTATTTTTTTAAACGCTCGTATGCGTCTTGTCTCCAGACACTCCGGGACCACCGGCCAACCTGATGGTCACGGAGACGACCAGGGACAGCGCCACAGTCACGTGGGACGTGCCTCTGATGACCGGAGGCTACGACATCACCCACTACATCGTGGAGAAGCGTGACGCCGAGCGCAAGTCCTGGTCCATCATCTCCACCGACTGTCCCACGAACCTGTTGGACGTGAAGGACCTGGAGGCCGGCAGGAGCTACTGCTTCAGAGTGTCCGCCGTCAACGAGCTGGGCACCGGGGAGAGCTGCGAGACCACCGACGCGGTCAAAGCTTCAGGTGGGTTTAATGCAATAATAGATGACGGCATAATGGAACGTATCGTAACGGAACGATACGTTCAAGATGGTCATCTAATCCTATAGATACATAGGCATGTAGGATATGTCGTAGATTGATTCAAATCGATTCAAACTGGTGACAATTTAAATCGTGATTAAATTTCAATTTGAATCGTGATGCAAACAACAGAGGGCGTTTAAAAAGAAAGATGAACATTCTTTTTGTAAGAGAATTGATACAAAAATATGTTTTCAGTCATTTGCTACTGTATTGACAAGAGGATAACAGAAGAAGATCAAAATACTGTAGATAGAAAACACTGGATTTGTCTGATTTTTTTGTTTAAAAAAAGATATTGCATATCGTGATTCGAACCGTATCGTGAGTTGAGTGAATTGTTACATGCCTAATAGAAACCGTTCAATCTTAAAAGGAGGATATCGAAGTATCTTATCTGACCTTTGACCCCCCCCCCCCCCTCCTGCAGAGCAACCGGGTCCCGTGATGGACTTCAGGACGCTGCTGGTGACCAAGGACTCCATCACCCTGAGCTGGAAGAAACCCCAGAGCGACGGCGGCAGCCGCATCATCTGCTACGTGCTGGAGGTCCTGAACGGGAACGACGAATACAAGGAGCTGATGCGCTCCAAGAACATGCAATACAGCGCCAAGGACCTGATTACGGGCCGCGAGTACAACTACAGAGTCAGGGCGGTCAACGACACCGGAGACGGACCCGACAAGGAGCTGGATGTCGTCGCCAAGGACCAGCTCAGTAAGTATTATTTTATTTAAAACAACTTGAAATGTATTTATTTCCCTAATTAACTGAACATGAACGTGTACGTTAGCTTTGAATAAGTCGCATAACACACGGGCCCCTTTTCCACTGGGGTTGAACCCGGTTCAGTAATTTTTTTCCCTGCCCAATATTGAACCAGCTCTCAGTGTTTCCACTGAAAATGAAATGGTTCAGAATCAGAGCCCTAGAAAGTTAGTTCTGAAACTGGAGCCAAAAAATGGCCGCCTGTAACTGTTCCGTGAAAGCGCCAAGAAGGTACCAAGACCGGAACCAGTTCTAGAACCAAAGTTATTCTGGTGATCAAAGGGCCACAGTGTAAAAGCTGCAGCTTTCTTCGTCTGTAAATGTGAACAGTTAAAACACTCGAACATTATGGTCGTTCGTCTGCTTTGCAGTTCATTAAGGACCTCGTCAGATTTGACTATAACGACCATATTCTCCTGTGTCTGTGTGTGTGTGTGTGTAGTTCCTCCTTCCCTGGACCTGCGGGAACTGCCCGACATGTGCTACATCGCCAAGGAGGGCAGCACGGTGCGTCTGAAGCTGCCTGTCATCGGCAAGCCCACGCCCAAGGTGACGTGGAAGAAGGGCGACGAGGACCTCACGGATACCGGCAGGGTCTGCGCCGAGTCATCGGCCGTCAGCACAATGCTCCTCATCAGAGACTGCCAGAGGAGCGACGCCTCCAAGTACATCATCAAACTGGTCAGCGCCGCCGGAATGAAGGAGTCCGTCATCTTCATCAGGTACGTTTTTGACGATACGTCTTTTATCGCTTATTATGTTTTTAGACCGGTGGTTCCCAAACTTTTTAGCTCAAGCACCCAAAAAAGGAAATTAGACACTTTTGCCCGGGCCCGAAACTAGTGAAAATAGCCGATCTACAAGCTCTACTTCTTAAACATTTGCTTTCTAATTTATGGAATTTCTTTGAGTCTTCTTGGATTTCTTCATGAAATTATTGGGAAAAAAAATCACTGCATTTGTTTTATTAATGAAAGAAAAAGGGAATGTTTTTGGGAAATATTTTGAAATAATAATAATGAAAAAATAAATGTAGGAAACAAAAAATATAGGGACCCCAATAGAATTGTTCGCGACCCACAAATGGGTCCCGACCCAGTGTTTGGGAAACAGTGGTTTAGAGTAGACAATAGTCTTCATCGCTTCATGTTTTAGACTACCGTCTTTTGCCAGATAGCTATAGCTTCTTTTTTTCTTCTCTCTTTTGGAATACACAATAACATCTCTCTCTTTCTTCTCCTCCGTTTCAGGGTGGTGGGCAAGCCCGGCCCCTGCGTTCAAGGCCTCAAGTTCAAGGACGTGACGGCGGACGCCGCCACGCTGAAGTGGGGCGTTCCCAAGGACGACGGCGGCTCGGAGATCACCAACTACGTCCTGGACAAGAGGGACTCGGTCACCAACATGTGGGTGACGGTGTCGTCCACTGTGGACACCCACACCGGCTTCAGGGTGACCGGCCTCCACGAGGGCACTGAGTACATCTTCAGGGTCGCCGCCGAGAACAAGTACGGCGCCGGCGAAGGACTCAAGTCCGAGGCCCTCATCGCCAAGCATCCCTTCAGTGAGTCATTCACTATATATGTCCCCCAAATGTCAGTTAAGCTGCATCGTGCCGTACTGACACTGACGCTTTGTTTTTCTTCTCCCCACCCCAGACACTCCCGACGCTCCTCTCCCACCACAGGTTCTGGCCATGCGTCACGACTCTGCCTATCTGGCATGGGTTGACCCCAGGAAGACTGGAGGATCCCCCATTACTGGTACTACTTCCACACACACACACACGCACACGCACATGCACACGCACACACACACACACACACACACACACACACACACACACACACACACACACACACACACACATACTTAAAGTGGCTTAATTAGCTAAATAAGCCACATGTTGTCTTTGTTTTAGGCTACCACGTTGAGTTCAAGGAGAGGAACAGCATGCTGTGGAAGAGGGCCAACGAGGCTATTCTCTCCAGCCAGGACTTCAGGGTGCCCGGTCTGACCGAGGGCCTGGAGTACGAGTTCAGAGTGATGGCCTGCAACCTGGCCGGAGTGGGGCGGCCCAGTGGTCCCACCGACGCGCATGTGGCACTGGATCCCATCGGTGAGAGATCAACCACCATCGTCGCCTTTTAAAACAAAAATGAATCGCAAAATCGCAATCTGGGACACTGAACTAAAAGCTGCAATCGGTCTGATTTGAATGCAGTGTTGATTTTGACAGCAAATTGTGTTTGTTTTTAGTGTCTTTTTGTCGACTAAATCTACAGTTGATTTTGTCGACTAAAATGTTTTTTTTGGCAGGCCTTGATAACGTCGTAATGCCTGAAAACAGCAGATCTATAAGCTTGTGATGCTTGTTATGACGATATATTTAGTATCAGTTTTAGTCATCATAGCTCAGTTTTAATTGAGTTTTAATTTAGTTTTCAGTCAGTGTAAAAAACGAACATTTTTCATCATAGTTTTAATTGATGAAATCAACACTGAACAATCTGTCGTGCTTTTCGTCTCAGACCCCCCCGGTAAGCCCGACGTGGTCAGCATCACGCGCAGCACCGTCACCTTGCAGTGGACGGAGCCCGAGTCTGACGGCGGCCACCGGCTGACCGGCTACATCGTGGAGAAACGGGACCTGCCCTCCAAGATCTGGGCCAAGGCCAACACGGTGAACGTGGTGGATCCGGCCTACACCATCAAGGACCTGCAGGAGGGCTGCAAGTACGAGTTCAGGATCAGAGCCAAGAACGCCGCCGGAGCCCTCAGCCCACCGTCCGAACAGACCGACACCATCGTCTGCAGAGATGAATATGGTAAGTGCTGCCATGTGCTACAGTGTCCTCCTAATAATAATAATAATAATAATAATTATTATTATTATTATTATGGTTTTGATTGGCACCAATTTAAACATATCTACAGTATAAAGCCTTTTGTGCTCAAACTGTTATACTATAGTTGATCTGATCCATGTTTGAAAAGAAGCTTGTGAACCCTTACTTGTATTGTAAATAAGATAAGAGAGACCCTACGGCTGTGCCGTTTGTGAATAATCCAAGAGGGACCCTACGAGCGTGCTGTTTGTGGAACAAGCTTCTAAATATCTGAAATCCTTGTACTTTTTTGTGATAAAAGCGCACAAACTTTCTTCTCTCCATGATGGCAACCATGCACAAAAACTAATTTCACCCACTTTTTACTTGTAAAACTGTGATGTGACAATAAAAATGATTCTGATCCTGATTCTGGTTTTGTGTGGCTTCCCAACAGCGGCACCCACCATCATCATCGACTCCCAGGTACAGGAGGGCCTGACGGTGCGGGCCGGTGACACCATCGTCATCACGGCCACCAGCATCCAGGGCAAGCCGGCGCCGACGTCCTGCTGGTCCAAAGGAGGGAAGTACTTCAAGCCCTCCGACATCTGCCAGATCGAGACCACCGCCACCTCCTCCACACTGTCCATCAAGTACGCCAGCCGGGTCGACTCCGGTGAGTACACCATCACCGCCACCAACCCGTTCGGCGCCAAGGACGAGGTGGTCAAGGTGAAGATCCTGGACGTGCCGGCCGCCCCCGGCCCCGTCGAGGCGAGCGGCGTCTGCGCCGAGATGGTGAAGCTGACCTGGACGGCCCCGCTGGAGGACGGCGGCTCTCCCATCAAGTACTACACGCTGGAGAAGAGGGAGACCAGCCGCCTGATGTGGACCATCCTGGAGGAACAGGTTCTGGACTGTCACTACGTGGCCACCAAGCTCATCCAAGGCAACGAGTACTTCTTCAGAGTGAAAGCCGTCAACCAGTACGGAGCCAGCGAGCCGTCGCACAGCGAGGCTGTCAAGATGGTGGACAAATACGGTATGTAACTATGTACACTTCATGTTGCAGTTCGCAACATGTCACGTCCCTTTTTTGTGTTTCTTACATTTAGTTTTTAATTATTATTTATTATCAAAACATTAAAAAAAAAGTTAACACATTTTTCCAGTAATGTCATGAAGAAATAAAAATCTAAGAAATTCCATACATTTGTATTTAGAAAACAAATGTTTAAGTTGTAGTGACTTTTGGGTCACGGGCTAAAAAGTTTGGGAACCACTGCAATAAAGACAATGATGATGATGATGATGAAAGAAAATATGTAACCTCATTATCACTATCACTAACTTATGGTTATGGTTGATGAACATGCAGGTCCTCCCGGGCCACCGTCTAGACCCGATGTCGAGGAGATCGGTGGAGATTGCGCCACCGTGATCTGGAAGAGACCCACGGACGACGGTGGAAGTGACATCATCGGGTACTGTGTGGAGAAGAAGGAACGGAAGGCCGCCAGATGGGTCCGAGCGGCCAAGAAATCCATCGTTGAGCTCAGCTACGAAGTCCTCCGTCTCACGGAGGGCGTTGAGTACGAGTTCCGCGTTATAGCTGAGAACCAGGCTGGCTTCGGAGAGCCGAGTGCACCGTCGTTACCGATCACAACTAAAGTTGTTGCCGGTGAGTAAAATAATACCTTTGTGACGTTGACGCATTATTGTGTGAACATGTATTATTTACATGGAAAGGTTTGAGTTTGCCCAACCAAATCTATATTTTACATGAAAAATACAACTGGTAACAATTCAGTCTCTCTCAACTAAATTTGTGACAGTTTGTTAATGCTGCATTATTCCTTACTTTACTGAAACGGTACTGATCATTTCTCTCTTTTTTTGGGTCTCAGATGTGCCAGATGTGCCTGTTAACGTCAGAGTTACAGACACAACCAACACTGCTGCTACACTGAACTGGGGTAAGCCCTTGGATGACGGCGGCCTGCCGGTCATCGGATACATCATTGAGCACAAGAAGGACGGAACAGAGGAATGGGTCAAGGACACACCGTCCTCCCCGCTCAGAATCACGGAGTTCGTTGTCCCCGACCTGGAAAAGGGAGCAAAGTATCACTTCAGGGTCAGCGCCGTGAACGGCGAGGGAGTGGGCGAAGCCGCCGAGACCCAGGAGCTGGTCGAGGTCATTGAGCGAGAAGCAGAGCCCGATCTGGAGCTAGACGTCGAGCTGAGGAGGACCCTGGTGGTCCGGGCCGGCTGCTCCATACGTCTCTTTGTGCCGATCAAGGGACGCCCCGCCCCCTCCGTCACCTGGACCAAGGAGGGCGGTCCCGTTCCGCGTGCCGTCATCGACAGCACCGAGTCGTTCACCATGCTGCTCATCCCCGACTGCAAGAGGATCGACGCGGGCAAATACGAGCTCACCCTTGAAAATGCGGCGGGGACGAAGAGCGCCGACATCCACGTGAGAGTTCTGGATTCGCCGGGACCTCCAATCAACCTGAAACCCGTACACATGGACAAGGAGAGCATCACCCTGCAGTGGGAGATGCCCCTCATCGACGGCGGCGCCAAGATCACCAACTATATCGTTCAGAAAAGAGAGTCGACGCGCAAGGCCTATGCCGCGGTCATTACGAAGTGCCCGACCACTTCGGCTAAGATCCCCGACTTGGGAGAAGGCTGCGAATACTACTTTAGAGTGTGCGCTGAAAATGAGTACGGCATCGGTGAACCCGTTGAAACCGCCGACCCGATCCGGGCATCGCAGGCACCCACTCCTCCAGAGAGCATTATTCCTACTGACATCACCAAGAGCTCTGTGAGCCTGGCATGGACCAAACCCAAGTTTGATGGCGGAAGCAGAGTGACCGGATACGTCCTTGAAGCCCAGAAGAAAGGAACCGACACGTGGGCCCATGTGAACACTGTAAAGACCATGGACTTCTTAGTGAAGAACCTCAATGAGAATGAAGAATACATCTTCCGCGTTATGGCCGCCAACCAATCTGGTAGAAGTGCCCCTTGTGAGAGCAAGCCCATCACCATCAAGGACTCCACTTCCCTGCCCGAGTTTGACCTGCGTGGCGTGTGCAAGAAGACCGTCATCGTGAAGGCAGGAGACGACATCAAGGTTGAGATTCCATTCATGGGACGACCCAAACCAACCATCTCTTGGCAGAAGGACGGAGGAGCCCTGAAGCTCACGCAGAGAACCAACGTGGAGACCGCCGGCGCCACAGTCATTCTGTCCATCAAAGAGTGCATCAGATCTGACAGTGGCACATACACCTTGACAGGAAAGAACATTGTTGGCTCCGTGTCAGATAACATCTTTGTTAAGGTACACGACGTTCCTGGGCCACCCAAAGGGCCAATAAAGATTGTCGAGATTTCTCGTACCTATTGCATCTTCGCCTGGGATACTCCCGAGAATGATGGAGGCGTTCCGATCAACAACTATGTGATTGAAATCAGGGACACCAGCGCCCAGACATGGACTGAACTTTCGTGCACTGTCATCCGCACCGTGTTCAAAGCCAACCGTATGACCACCAACTCAGAATACCAGTTCAGAGTGAAGGCCAAAAACAGATATGGTGTTGGACCTCCCATCACCTCAGAGGCAGTGGTGGCTGCTTATCCATTCAAGGCACCTGGACCCCCCGGTACTCCTAAGGTTGAATCTTTCACCAAGGACACAATGACCGTTGGCTGGAATGAGCCTGTGAATGATGGAGGAAATGCGGTTATTGGATATCACGTTGAGAGGAAAGAGCGAAGCAGCATCATGTGGCTCAAGATCAGCAAAGGCATGGTGAAAGACAACATCTTCAAAACCACTGGGCTTGAACCTGGAGTTGCCTATGAGTTCCGTGTCACAGCTGAGAACTTGGCTGGCATCGGTAAGCCTAGCAAGTCCTCTGAGCCATTGCTGGCCTTGGATCCTGTGGACCCTCCTGGTCAGCCTGAGCCTATCCTCGTCAACAAAAATACCATCACTATTCAGTGGTCAAGGCCCGAGTATGATGGTGGTTTTAAGATCACTGGTTTTACTGTGGAGAAGAGAGACCTGCCTGCTGGTCGCTGGATGAGAGCCAACTTTACCAACATCGTGGAAACCACCTTCACTGTCAGTGGACTGACCCAGGATGCTTCCTATGAGTTCCGGGTCATTGCCAGAAACTCGGCTGGTGCTGTCAGCTTGCCGTCCGAAACTTCAGATCCAATCATTTGCAAGGATGACATCGTTGAGCCACGCATCATGGTAGATGCCATCTTCAAGGATGTCGTTCTCTTGAAGGCAGGCGACAGCTTTAAGCTTGACGCTGACATCGCTGGACAGCCAATCCCATCCATGACATGGACAAAGAATGGAAAGGAGATTGAGAACACAATGAAGCTAAATATTAGGTATACTGACCTGACTACCACTCTGGTCAACAAGGACTCTGTAAGAACAGATGGAGGAGAATTTGTCTTGACTGCCACTAATGTTGGCGGATTTGCCAAACACATCTTCAATGTGAAAGTGCTCGATAGGCCCGGCCCACCAGTCGGACCTCTTGCGGTGTCCGATATCACATCTGATGACTGTGTACTGACATGGGCGCCACCTGAAGATGATGGTGGTGCCAAGATTGAAGGTTACATTGTTCAAAAGCGTGAGTCAAGCAGACTGGCATGGACTGCTGTAGCTACAGAACTGCAGGTAACACAGCATAAGGTGACCCACCTGCTCAAAGGAAATGAATACATCTTCAGAGTAATGGCTGTAAATAAATACGGAGTTGGTGAAACTCTTGATTCCACGCCTACCATTGCTGACAACCCATACAAGGCTCCAAGTCCACCAATAAATCCTGAAGTGACGGCTATCACCAAAGATTCAATGATACTAATGTGGCAAGCCCCTGCAGATGATGGAGGCAGCCCCGTCACAAACTATAACATCGAGAAGAAGGACAAGATCGGCCTCCGTTGGGTCAAATGCAACAAGAGGAAGGTCAAGGAGCTGCAGTTCAAAGTGGTAGCCCTTTTGGTAGGACACGAATATAAATTCAGAGTCACTGCTGAAAATGCTGCTGGATTGAGTGCACCAAGTGAGGACAGTCCATTCTACAAGGCCACTGATGTGTTATACGAACCTGGGGCTCCATGCAACCCCAGAATCCTGGACACGACCAAGTCTTCCATCACGGTTGCCTGGAACAAGCCTGTGTATGATGGCGGCTCTGACATTACTGGTTACATTGTAGAGACCTGCATCCCATCTGAGAAGGAGGAGGATGAGGAATGGACAATTGTGACACCCACAGAAGGACTCCTTGCCACCTCATTCACCATCATCAACCTGAAGGAGAACCAGGAGTACATGATCAACATCTCTGCTGTGAACGGCGAGGGAATCGGAGAGGCAGCGTCTGTGCCTGACAACACCAAGGCTGAAGACAGGCTCCTCCCACCTGAGATGGACTTGGATGCTGAACTCCGCAAGGTTATTAGCATCAGAGCCTGTTGCTCACTGAGGCTGTTTGTGCCTATCCGAGGCAGACCGACTCCTGTGGCCAATTGGACCAAGGAAGATGGTGAGCCTGTCGAGAGGGCAACAATCGATACCACATCGTCATACACGTTGCTTATTATTGACAATGTCAACAGATTTGACAGCGGAAAGTACAACCTCACAGTTGAGAACCCTTCTGGATCCAAAACGGCTACAGTTCAAGTCAAGGTGCTTGACACACCAAGCGCGCCACAGAATCTGAAGATCAGTGCTATTACAAAAGAGTCTGTCTCTCTGGTTTGGGAGCCACCAATAAATGATGGAGGAGTTAAGGTTAAGAACTACATTGTTGAAAAGCGTGAATCAACAAGGAAAGCATATGCCACGGTCAATGCTAACTGCCACCAAACCAGCTTCACAGTTGACACGCTCCAGGAAGGATGCAATTATTACTTCAGAGTTTTGGCAGAGAATGAATATGGTATTGGTCTCCCTATTGAGGCGGGTGAATCAGTCAAGGTGTCCGAGAGACCACAGCCACCTGGCAAAGTCATTCTCAAGGATGTTACCAAAACCAGTGTCACCCTGGCCTGGGAGAAGCCAGAACATGATGGTGGCAGCAGAATCGGCTGCTATGTTATTGATATCCAGCCCAAGGGTGTTGAGAAGTGGACCCAGCATTGCATTGTTAAAGAGACGGAGACTACCATTCCTAATCTCGTCACAGGCGAAGAATACATGTTCCGTGTATCGGCCAAAAATGAGAAGGGAGCCAGTGACCCACGTCAAATCGGCGTGCCTGTCATCGTTAAAGACCTTGTGATTGCTCCAGTTATCAAACTTCAGTTCAACACATTCAGTGTGCTGGCAGGGGAAGACCTGAACGTGGACATTCCATACGTTGCACGTCCTAAAGCAGCTGTATCCTGGATAAAGGATGGTCAGCCTCTGAAGAGAACTGACAACGTAACCATTGGAGCCACAGACACGATGTTGTCCCTTAACATCACGGAGTGTGCCAGAGAGAACGTAGGCCAATACCGCATCAATCTAGTCAACACAGCTGGAGAGACTGCAGCAGAGTTTGGTGTTGTCGTTCTTGACAAACCTGGTCCGCCAGGCGGTCCCGTTAAGATAGACCTGGTCACTGCGGAGAGTGTCACCTTCTCATGGAGTCCACCAGCTTATGAGGGTGGCTGTACCATCGCCAAGTACATTGTGGAGAAGAGAGACACAGACGCCAATGTATGGGTGGTTGTATCTCCTAATCTAGCCAGGACACAGGTCAAGGCTGGCAGGCTGAAGACTGGCTCAGAGTATCAGTTCAGAATTACAGCTGAGAACAGGTATGGAAAGGGTCCAGCTCTTCTCTCTCCTCTCGTTGTGGCTCAATATCCATACAAACTACCAGGACCTCCAGGAACACCTAATGTTCCATACGCCACCAAGGACAGCATGGTGGTGCAATGGAACGAGCCAGTTGTGGATGGAGGAAGCCCTATCCTGGGCTATCACCTAGATCGTAAGGAGAGAAACAGCATTCTCTGGGTCAAATTAAACAAATCTATTATTCAGGACCAAACCTACAAGACCACTGGCCTGGATGCCGGAATGGAATATGAATTTAGAGTCTATGCTGAAAACATTGTTGGAATTGGAAAAGCCAGCAAAGTGTGTGAGGGTGTTATTGCTAGAGACCCATGCGACCCTCCTGGCACCCCTGAAGCCGCCAAGATTTCCAAGGATTCTGTCACTATTGTTTGGACCAAGCCAGAGTATGATGGTGGAGCAAAGGTCACTGGCTATATAGTGGAGAAGAAGGAGCTGCCAGAGGGCCGTTGGCTGAAGGCTAACTTCACTAATGTCATTGAGACAGAATATGTTGCCACAGGCCTTGTGGAGAATAATAAGTATGAGTTCCGTGTCATTGCCAGAAATGCTGCTGGAGTTTTCAGTATGGCCTCTTACAGCACCGGTCCAATCACTGCCACGGACGAGATTGAGGCACCACGCATCAGTATTGACCCAGAGTTCACAAAGACTCTGATGATCAGCGCCGGAGACAGCTTCAAGATTGATGCCGATGTTCATGGCAAACCACTGCCCTCTATCCAGTGGCTGAAGGGTGAACAAGAGCTTGGCAACACCATCCACAGAGAGATTAAAAATACAAGCACAAAGGCCTTCATCAGTGTGAAGGAGGCCAAACTGTCTGATGGAGGGCAGTACACTCTGTTGGTGAAGAATGCAGGAGGTGAGAAGGGTGCGCTGATCAATGTGGTGGTTCTGGATAAACCTGGAGAACCACAGGGCCCTCTGTCCCTCACAGGGGTCACTAAAGACAGATGCTGCGTTGCTTGGAAAGCACCTCTCCAAGATGGTGGCAGCAAAATCTCTCACTACATTGTGGAAAGGAGAGAGACCAGCAGACTGGTCTGGACTGTGGTGGACAATAAAGTGGAGAACACCTGTCTGAAGGTTACTAAGCTCCTGGAAGGAAATGAGTACATCTTCAAAGTCCGTGCTGTGAATGAATTTGGAGTCGGTGCACCTCTTGAGTCTGCTGCTGTTATCATCAAAGATCCATATGTTGTTCCTGATTCACCAAAGAACTTGGAGGTTTCAGAAATTAAGAAAGACTCTGTGAAGCTCACCTGGGAGGCCGCAACTGAGGATGGAGGTGTTCCCATCACTGGGTATGTCATCGAGAAACACGATAAGGAAGGCGTGAGGTGGACCAGATGCAACAGAACAACAGTCACCGACTTAACGTTCAAGGTCACTGGGCTCCTCGAAGGCCATCTGTATGAATTCCGAGTGGCTGCTGAGAATGCCGTTGGTGTCGGTGCTCCAAGCTCACCCACTGTGTTCTACAAGGCTCTGGATCCTATCTTCAGACCTGGTCCACCATACCACCCCAGAGTTACTGACACAACCAAAGATTCAGTGTCCCTGTCATGGGGTAAACCAGTCGAGAATGGAGGCAGTGAAATTCAAGGATACCTTGTTGAATGTTGTACCTTTACAGCAGAGGAACCTGCTGAGGATGCACCGGCCGAGGAATGGACCATGTGCACACCACCAGCAGGCATCAAGACAACCAAGTTCGAGGTTACAAACTTGAAGGAAGGCCAGGCATACAAGTTAAGAATATGCGCCATCAACAAAGTTGGAGTCGGCGAGGCTGCTGATGTCTCTGAAGAAGCCATAATTGCCCAGGACAGGTTAGAAGAGCCAGACCTTGACATTGACTCAGAGCTCAGGAAGATTGTATCTGTCAAGGCTGGAGCTTCCCTCAGACTGTTCATTCCCGTCAGAGGAAGGCCCACTCCTACCATCACGTGGGACAAAGATGAAGCTCCACTCAAGGAGAGTGCTCAGGTTGAAGTGACTAGTAGCTACACTTCCTTGGTAATTGATAAGATGAGCAGATTTGACGGTGGAAAATATACAGTCACTGCAGAAAACGCAAGTGGAACTACATCTGCTTATGTCGTGGTCCGTGTTCTAGACACGCCGAGCGCTCCAGCCAATCTGAAGGTAACAGAAATCACCAACCAGTCAGTGACCTTGGCCTGGGAACCACCTCTTTTGGATGGAGGAGCCAAGATCAAAAACTACATTGTTGAAAAGAGAGAAAGCACTCGCAAGACATACGCAGCTGTTGTAACAAACTGTCATGAACTCTCGTGGAAGGTCGAGTCTCTTCAGGAAGGCTGTAGTTATTACTTCAGGGTCAGGGCTGAGAATGAACATGGTGTAGGCTTGCCTGCTGGAACCGCTGAAGCTCTCAAGGTCTCAGAGGTCCCTCAGTGCCCAAAGAAACTATTAGTTACTGACCAAACCAAGACCAGCATTTCTCTAGCCTGGGAGAAGCCTGAGTATGATGGTGGAAGTAGAGTCGTGCAGTATCTGCTTGAAGTGCAGCTTAAGGGCACGGATAAATGGAATGGTGTTAACACATTCAAGACCATGGATACTACCGTTTCCAGTCTGAATCCAGGAGAGGAGTATATCTTCAGAGTCACAGCTATCAATGATAAGGGTAAAAGTGATCCCAAGGTCCTCCCTAGCCATGTGATGACCAAAGACTTGGTAATTGAACCAGATATTAGACCACAATTCAGCAGTTATAGTGTCTTGGCGGGAAAAGATATGGATGTTGTCATACCAATCGTTGGACGTCCTAAACCAGTAATCACATGGACTAAAGATGGGGCTCCTTTGAAGTTCACAACCAGTGTCAACATTGTTAACACAGCTACAACCACAACACTGAGCATGAAGGAGGCGGCTGGCGGTGATGGTGGCATGTACAGCATCAACGCCACCAATACTGCTGGAAAGAAAGATATAGCACTTGAAATCATTGTTCTTGATAAGCCTGGACCTCCCACTGGCCCTGTGAAGTTTGATGAAATCACAACCCAGAGTGTGACCATCTCATGGACCCCACCAAAGTACAACGGTGGCTGCGATATCTCTAACTACATTGTGCAGAAGAGAGACACCACAACTAGCACATGGGAGAATGTCAGCATAAACTGCGCAAGAACCTCTATCAAAGTGCACAGGCTAAAGACTGGAGCTGAATACCAGTTCAAAATCATTGCTCAGAACCGTCATGGCAAGAGTTACGGTCTGGATTCATCATGTGTTGCTGCTCAGTACCCATACAAAGAGCCTGGTCCCCCTGCCACTCCCTTCATCGCCTCTCTATCTAGGGACCACATGATTGTTGAGTGGAATGAGCCTGTCGCAGATGGAGGCAGCCCTGTCCTTGGCTACCATCTTGAGAGGAAAGAGAGAAACAGTATTCTTTGGGTGAAGGTCAACAAGTGTCTCATTCAGGAGACCACCTTCAAGAGCTACCCCTTGGACGAGGGAGTTGAATACGAGTACAGAGTTTACGCTGAGAATATTGTCGGCATTGGCAGATGCAGCAAGCTCTCTGAGGGCTGTGTTGCACGGGACCCATGTGACCCTCCTGGTACTCCAGAAACCATCCTTGTTACTAAAGACACAGTTATCATTAAGTGGACCAAGCCTGAGTATGATGGTGGTAGTAATATCACCGGTTACACTGTGGAAAGACGTGATCTGCCAGAGGGTCGCTGGATAAGGGCCAACTTTACTAACGTGATTGAGACCCAGTTCACCATCACCGGCCTGACCGAAAACGCACAGTACGATTTCAGAGTCATCGCTAAGAATGCTGTCGGTACCATCAGCAAGCCATCCTACAACACTGGACCAATCATTGCAAGTGATGAGGTGATTGCACCTAGATTCTCCATTGACCCTGCCTTCACCAAGACAATTGTAATCAATGCCAGGGATACATTCAAGCTCGACGCTGATGTCCATGGCAAGCCACTGCCCACAATCAAGTGGTTCAAGGACGAGAAGCCAGTTGAGAACACACTTCGACTTGAGATAAAGGACACAGACAACCATGCTATGATTGTTATCAAGGAGGCAATGAGAATGGACGGTGGACTTTATACGCTTCAGCTGACAAATGCAGCTGGCACAGAGACCATACCATTCAAGGTTGTGGTCCTGGACATACCTAGCCCATGTGAAGGACTTCAAATCACTGGAGTGGCTGAAGACAGATGCACACTGGTATGGCAGGCCCCACTGCATAACGGAGGCAGTCCCATTACACATTACCTCATTGAGAGGAGAGAGACCAGCCGCTTGGCTTGGACTGTGGTTTCCAACAGCTGCAGCGCAACATGCTACAAAGTAACCAAACTGCTGGAAGGCAATGAGTACATGTTCCGTGTCATGGCCGTCAACAGCTATGGAGTCAGTGAGGCTTTGAATTCTGGAGCAGTGATCATGAAGACTCCATTTGTTCCTCCTGGGGCCCCTCACATCGAGGAAGTGTCCAACATCGCCCATGATGGTATGACAATCACCTGGACAGCTCCTGACGTTGACGGTGGCAGTGAGGTCACTGGCTATATCATTGAGAAGAAAGACAGAATTGGAATCAGATGGACCAGATGCAACAGGCAAAAGGTCACTGACCTCTCTTTCAGAGTGACAGGCCTCTCCACTGGTCACGAGTACGAGTTCAGAGTGGCTGCTGAGAATGTGGCAGGAGTGGGTGAGCCAACCATGCCAACTTCATACTTCAAGGCCTCTGATCCCAAGTATAAGCCTGGAGCACCAGCATATGTCAATGTGATCGACACGACCAAGACCTCCATCACAGTGTCATGGGGCAAGCCTCTGTCTGACGGTGGCACGGCCATCCAGGGATTCATTGTAGAAGTCTGCAAGGCTGAGGAAGAAGAGTGGACTATGGTGACTCCACCCACTGGGCTGCGCGTCAACAAATATGAAATTACAAAACTCACAGAAGGTCAAGAATACAACATTCAGGTGTGTGCCCTGAACAAGCTGGGAGTCGGCGAGCCAGCTGCCATCTCGGGCACAGCCAAGCCAGAGGAGAAGTTGGTCGAACCATTCATTAGCCTGGATTCTGAACTAAGGAAGGGCATCGTTGTGAAAGCAGGAGCGTCCGTCAGAATCAATGTTCCATTCAAGGGCAGACCTACTCCTGAGATTGTGTGGACCAAGGATGAAGCAGAGCTGCCCGAGAAGGCAGTGGTTGAGAAGGCTCTGGACAACACTCTTCTGGCCGTCGACTCGAGTGACAGGAACGACTCAGGAAAATACACCCTGACCCTAACAAACAGCAGTGGCACGGTTTCTGAGTTTGTGAATGTTAAAGTCCTGGATACACCTGCGGCTCCTTCCAATCTGGTTGTACAAGACATCAAGAAGGACTCTGTCACTCTTGTTTGGGATGCGCCATTGCTCGATGGTGGCTCCAAGATCAAGCACTATGTCATCGATAAACGTGAATCGACCAGGAAAGCATATGCCAATGTCTCCACCCAATGCACCAAGACAACTTTCAAGGTTGACAACCTGATTGAGGGGGCTATGTACTACTTCAGAGTTATGGCTGAAAATGAGTTTGGTGTCGGCCAGTCCGTTGAAACTAAGACGGCTTCCAAGGTCTCTGAAGTACCTCTGCCTGTTGGAGCAGTCTTCCTTACTGATGTCACAAAAATATCTGCATCTCTGGCCTGGGAGAAACCAGAGCATGATGGAGGCAGCAGGATTGCTGGCTACCTCATTGAGATGTTGCCTAAGGGCACAGATAAGTGGGGAGTTGCAACAAACGTCAAGGGCACAACATGCGAGGGCACTGCCTCAGGCCTAAACACTGGAACAGAGTATCTGTTCCGTATCATTGCTTACAACGAGAAGGGAAAGAGTGAGCCCAAGCAACTCGCTGCGCCCGTAATCGCCAGCGATATGACCATCGAGCCAAGCATCAGAATGCAGTTCAACACTTACAGTGTGTTAGCCGGAAAGGACCTGAAGGTTGACTTCCCTGTGATCGGCAGGCCTAAACCTAAAATCTCATGGACTAAAGATGGTATGGCTCTGAAGCGAGCCGTTGTGATTAACACAGCCACAACAACTGGCATTGAGATAACCGAAGCGAGCAGAGAGGACTTTGGCACTTACCTCGTAACCGCAACCAGCAGTGCTGGTGCATTCAGTCTAAATATGGGAGTCATTATCCTTGAAAAGCCCGGCCCACCAACCGGTCCACTCAAGGTTCTTGAAGTGAGCAACTCCTTCGTCCATCTCTCCTGGGATCATCCACAGTACACAGGTGGGTGCCAGGTGAAGAACTACATTGTTGAGAAGAGAGACACAAACTCTCAAGAATGGCAGACAGTGACTTCACAACTTGCTCGAACAGCCATCAAGGTCCCACAGCTGAAGACTGGTGCTGAGTACCAGTTCAGAATTATGGCTGAAAACAGATATGGAAAGGGCGCATCTCTGGACTCCAAGGCCATCGTGGTGCAGTACCCATACAAACCACCTGGACCTCCTGCAACTCCTCGCGTTGCGTCTGCCACAAAGGAGATGATGATCGTTGAATGGAATGAACCTGTCGTTGACGGTGGCAGCACAGTTACCGGCTACCATCTGGAGAGCAAGGAAAGGAACAGCATCCTTTGGAATAAACTGAACAAGATCTTAATCACCGATACTCAATTCAAGATCTGCAATTTGGAGGAGGGTATTGGATATGAATTCAGGGTCACCGCTGAGAATATTGTCGGTGTCGGCAGGTGCAGCAAAATCTCTGAGCCGTTTGTTGCCCGTGACCCCTGCGATCCTCCTGGAACTCCAGAGGCTGTGACTATCTCTAAGAACCTCATTAAGATTACGTGGACTAAGCCAGAGTATGATGGCGGCAGCAAGATAAATGGATATGTGGTGGAGAGGAAAGATGTGGCCTCTGAAGAGCCTCGCTGGGTCAGAGCCAACTTCACCAACATCATTGAGACAGAGTATACCAGTACTGGACTGACAGAAAATGAGCAGTATGAATTCAGAGTAATCGCCAAAAATGCAGTGGGAACCTTCAGTCCTCCATCTTACAGCTCCGGACCCATCACTGCTACTGATGAAATTGAAGCACCCACAGTGTCAATGGATCCCAAATATATGGATGTCATCGTTATCAATGCTGGAGAAAACCTGCTTCTGGATGCTGACATCCATGGAAAACCAATCCCTGATGTGGTCTGGTTGAAGGAAGGCAAGGCGATGGACAAGGCCCTGCGCATTGAAGTGAAAACCACTCAGAAGCGTGCAGCTATGACCATCAAGGATGTCACCAAGCTGGATGGTGGTCACTACGACCTCCAGCTCACAAACCTGGGTGGTGTGAAAACCATTCCAATAGATGTAAAGGTCCTAGATAAACCAGGTCCTCCTGCTGGATCTCTCACTGTGACTGGCGTTATGGCTGACAGGTGCACCCTATCCTGGGCCGAGCCGTCTCTGAATGGTGGAGCTAACATCTCCCACTACATCCTGGAGAAGAGGGAGACAAGCAAACTGTCCTGGAACATCGTTGCACCCAGCGTCCAGACTCTGTACTACAAAGTGAACAACCTAATGGCTGGAAATGAATATATCTTCAGAGTCAGAGCAGTCACCAAGTATGGCACTGGAGATTTCGTGTTGTCTGAACCTGTGATTGCACGTAATCCATACAAGCCACCTAGCTCTCCCGGAACTCCTGAGGCAAGCCAGATCACAAAGGACTCCATGGTTCTCACATGGTCTGCGTCAGACCAAACCGGCGGAGCAGACATCGACAGTTACCACCTTGAGAAACGTGATAAGGAAAGTGTGAGGTGGACCAAGTGCAACAGGCAGAAGGTCACCGAGACCCACTTCAAAGTCACAGGGCTCATGACAGATCACTCCTATGAGTTCCGCGTGGCCGCCGAGAATGAGGCTGGAATGGGAGACTTGAGTGAGCTGTCCCTGTTCTACAGAGCTTCTGATGCCCCCACAGCACCGGGAGCTCCGCACCACCCTAAGGTGACGGACTACACCAAGTCCACTGTCTCTCTGTCCTGGGGCAAACCCGATTCCGATGGCGGCGCTTACGTGAAGGGCTACATTGTTGAGATGAGGGAGTACACATCAGGCACAGAGTCGGAGCTGGAGGAGGAGGAAGAGGAGGAAGAAGAGGTAGCAGAAGTAGCACCAGTGGTCGGAAAGGAATGGACCATGTGCACTCCACCCACTGGCATTCAGGCCACTAAATTCACCATCACAGAAGGCCTGATGGAGGGCTTGGAGTACCAGTTCCGTGTCTGTGCCATCAACTCAGAAGGGGTGGGAGAAGCAGGCAAAGTGCGCAGCACCGTGGTCACCTCTGACAAGATAGAAGCGCCTGATTGTGAGCTGGACGCTGAACTCAGAAAGGTTGTCTCTGTCCGCGCAGGTGGAAGTCTGCGTCTGTTTGTCCCCATCCGAGGAAGGCCAGAGCCTGCTGTGAAATGGGAGATGGTGGATGGAGTTATCTCTGAACGTACTACGATTGAATCCACAAGCTCATACACCATGCTTGTCATCGACGGCGTCAACCGCTTCGACAGTGGCAAATACTCACTGACCCTGGAGAACGACAGCGGAACCAAATCTGCTATTGTTGCCGTTAGGATTCTGGATACGCCAAGTGCACCACAGGAATTCACTGTCAAAGAGATCAAGAAAGATTCAGTGACTCTTACCTGGGATACTCCACTAATTGATGGCGGAGCTAAGATTACAAACTACATTGTGGAGAAGAGAGAGTCTGTCAGGAAGGCCTACACCGCTGTCAGCAGTAACTGCACTGCAAACGTGTTCAAGATTGACGAGCTGCCAGAAGGAGGCATGTACTATTTCAGAGTCTGCGCTGTGAATGAGTACGGCCAAGGGCAGATGGTTGAAACCAAAGAAATCAAGGTTTCTGAGGTGCCCATGCCACCAAGCAAGGTCTCAGTCATTGATGTCACCAAGACCAGTGTGTCGCTCCACTGGGAGAAACCTGTTCATGACGGTGGTAGCAAGGTCATGTGCTACAATATTGAATACATGCCAAAAGCCGGTGATAAATGGGGTACAGCATGCACAGTCAAGGTGCCTCTTACCGAAGGCATTGTTCCTAACTTGAACACTAACGACGCCTATTTATTCAGAGTTCTTGCAATTAACGAGAAGGGAAAGAGTGAGCCTAAGGAACTGGGAGTGCCTGTAGTGGCAAAGGATATTGATATTGAGCCATCTTTGAACCTGCTGTTCAACACATACAGCGTTAAGGCTGAGGATGATCTGGAAATCGAGGTGCCAGTGAGAGGCAGGCCTAAGCCTGTTGTCTCCTGGAAGAAGGGCAAGCTCCCTCTGAAGAACACAGCATCGCTGACCATCCTTAACACAGCAACCACTTCCAAGATTGTCATCAAGGAGGCAAGCAGAGAACATGTCGGCAAATATCAGATCGTCCTGGCCAACTCGGGTGGCACAGTCACAGCAGACATTGTAGTCGTGGTCCTCGACAAACCAACTCCACCTAAAGCCGTTAAAGCGGATGCTGTGACTTCAGACAGCATCACGTTGTCCTGGTCTCCACCAGAGTACGACGGTGGCTGCTCCATCAGTGGCTACATCGTGGAGAAGAGAGACACAAACAGTCAAGAATGGCAGCTCGTAGCCAGCAATATTGCCAGAACATCTGTGAAGGCTTCAAGGCTGACACATGGCGCAGAGTACCAGTTCCGTATCTATGCTGTTAACCGTTATGGAAAGAGTTCACATCTGGACTCCCGCCCAATCACCGCTCAGTACAACTTCAAGCAGCCTGGACCCCCTTCCACTCCCATTGTGAAACTGGCCACCAAGTCCTACATGATTGTGACTTGGAACGAGCCTGTTGCTGATGGAGGCAGCACTGTTCTGGGCTATCACCTGGAGAGCAAGGAACGCACCAGCATCCTCTGGAACAAGATGAACAGAAGCATGATCAAAGAAACAGAGTACAAAGTCAATAACATCGAGGAGGGCATGTCATATGAGTACCGTCTCTATGCTGAAAACATTGCTGGTATTGGAAAAGCAAGCAAGGCCTGTGAAGCTGTAGCAGCCAGAGATCCATGCGACCCTCCAGGTACGCCTGTGGCCACTACGGTTACCAGGAGTTCTGTTTCTCTGTCTTGGGATAAACCAGAGTATGATGGCGGGGCCAAAGTGTCTGGATACATCATTGAGCGCAGGGATCTTCCTGAAGGCCGCTGGACAAGATGCAACTTCACCAATGTCCCCGAGACCTATTATGATGTGACTGGCCTCACAGAGAACAGCCAGTATGACTTCCGTGTCATTGCCAAGAACGCGGCTGGATTGTTCAGTATACCATCTTGGAACACTGGTTCCATCACTGCCAAAGACGACGTGGAGCCACCACGCATCATGATTGATGTCAAGTTCAGAGAAGCACTGATTGTGAAGGCAGGTGAAACACTTAGGATCAACGCTGACATTGCCGGACGCCCTGCTCCCGTCGTCTCTTGGACGAAGGACGGCAAAGAAATTGAATTGAGGGCCAGAATCCAGATCGTTTCAACTGACACCAGCACCTCTATCACCGTGAAGGACTGCATCAGAAGAGACTCTGGCCAGTATGTCCTGACCTTGCAGAATATTGCCGGCAAAGTCACAATGCCTATCGACTGTGTGATCATTGATAAGCCAGGCCCCTCAGCGGGACCTCTGGAGATCACAGGCCTTACCGCAGTGGAGTGCACCCTGTCATGGGGTCCACCTCAGGAGGCTGGTGGCGCTGACATCACACACTACATCGTTGAGAAGCGCGAGACCAGCCGTCTGGCCTGGACACAGCTGAAGGGAGACCTCACAAGGACAAATTACAAGGTCACGGGATTGCTCAAGGGCAACGAGTACGTCTTCAGGGTTCTGGCTGTCAACAAGTATGGAAGTGGCGAGGCCCTGGTGTGTGAAGCTATCAAGGTAACGGATCCATACACAATTCCGACCGCTCCCACCAGTGTTGACATCACTACTATAACTGGAGATTCAATGACGCTCACCTGGTCCCCGCCATTCAGTGATGGAGGCAGTCCTCTCGCAGGATACGTGATTGAGCGCCGTGAAAAGACAGGAATGCGCTGGGTGCGTGTGAACAGGGAGCTCGTCACTGAATGCACAACAGTAGCAACTAAACTGCGCAAGAGCTGTGAGTATGATTTCAGAGTCATTGCTGAGAATGCTGCTGGTATGAGTCCCCCAAGTGATGCATCTGCAGTCTTAAGAGCATTGGATGCTCTTGTTGTGGCTTCACGCCCAACCAAGCCAAAGATTCTCAACTCCACCAAGGACACTGTTAGCGTTGCATGGAGAGCACCTGCAGAGGACGGTGGTGCAGTAATCCTTGGCTACAGTGTAGAATACAGAGAATACATGGGCAAACCACAACCAGAGGGGGAGGAGGAGGAGGAAGAAGAAGAAGAATATTATGAGGACGAAGAGGAAGAGGAGTCGCCAGAGGAAATGGCAAGATGGATTGAGGCCATTTCTCTCACTAAGAGCCTGGAGTTCACCATTTCTGAACTGAAGACGGATGTAGAATATGAATTCTGTGTGAAGGCAATAAACAAGGTTGGCAGCGGTGCCCGTAGTCTATACTCGGATGCAGCCGCAGCAATGGACAGAACATCAGCTCCATCATTCGACGCTGACATTGAAACGCGCAAGGTGATGATCGTCAAGCACAGCACAGCATTCACCTTGAATGCGCCATTCAAGGGCAACCCTGCACCAACGGTGACATGGGCCAAGGAGGGTGTTGATCTCAAAGTTAGAGGAACCATTGATGTAACTGAATCCGACTCAAAACTGACCATTGAGAAGGCAACAAGGTATGATTCTGGAGAGTACTCGGTCACCATCGAGTCATCTCTAGGAACCGCAACACTGCCCATGGCTGTCAAGGTCCTCGACTCTCCTGGACCAGTGCTCAATGTGAAGGTCACAACAGTGACCAGGGACTCTGCTACCCTCGTTTGGGAATACCCCGAGAACGACGGTGGCGATGCTGTGATGGCCTACCACGTGGAGAAACGGGAGGCCAGCAAAAAGGCCTGGGTGAACGTAACCAGCAACTGCCGCACAATGTCATACAAGGTGGAGGATCTGCAGGAAGGAGCCGTGTATTACTTCAGAATCATTGGGGAGAATGAGCACGGCGTGGGCATTCCTCAGGAGGCCAAGAATGGCACAAAGATTACAGGTAAAGTTGATATGATTAAACACATGAGCACATGAAGCAGTGCTTAATTTTATTCTAAAGTGTAACTTTAGAATAAACTTCTTTTTGTAATTTATCATAATATGTGACATCCATCTTTACAGAGGTGCCAAGTCCACCCACAAAACTTGGAGTTGCAAACGTAACAAAGGACACCATTACCATCGCCTGGACCCGGCCAGAGTACGACGGCGGCAGCAGAGTATCCGGCTACCTCATCGACGCTCTGGAGAAGGGCCAGGACAAGTGGGTGAAGTGTTGCAACGTGAAGACCATGAACCACACCATCAAGGGCCTGAGGGAAAACGGCGAGTACTTCTTCAGAGTCAGTGCCGAGAACCACGCTGGTTTCAGTGAACCCAAGGAGATGATTGTACCCGTTATGGTCAAGGAAATACAAGGTATGATATCCGCTTTCGCGGCCTTCCTCTGTTATATATAGTATATAATATCATTGCTTGGGCCTGGTGGAGCTCTATTCCTTTGCCTCATCGCACTTGTTTTTACAGTTTGTTTTACTTATACTATACAATCTATATTATTTGTATTCTCTTTTTGTTCTTGCAAATGTGATATATAATTCTGAGGCATTCATATTAAACATTACTTGTATTTTATTTAACAGAGGCTCCAGAGTTTGACATGAAGAACTACCCCAACCACAGTGTCTACGTGAGAGCCGGCTCCAACCTGACCTTTGAGATTCCTCTCACTGGCAAGCCCATGGCCAAAGTGTCCATGTCCAGGAACAACGTGGTCATAAAGGGCCACCAGAGGCTCCTGACGGAAGTAACGCCGGAGAGCCTCGTCATCACGCTCAACGAGAGCACCGCCGCGGACGCCGGCAAGTACGAAATCACCGCCTCCAATGTGGGCGGAACCACCAAGATCTTCATCATCGTGGTGGTGCTGGACATACCCGGAGCTCCGACCGGCCCAGTCGAAGTTGGAGAGATTGGCGAGACCACCGTCTGCCTGAAGTGGGCTCCTCCGAAGTACGACGGGGGAAGCCCCGTCACCAACTACGTGATTATGAAGCGTCAGACCAGCACCCCCAACTGGGAGGAGGTGACGTCCAATGTGGCGAGGAGCACTTACAAGGTGACCAAGCTGACCAAGGGAGAGGGCTATCAGTTCAGAATCAAGGGGGAGAATCGCTACGGCATCGGCGACCACATTGACACCGGTTCAATCACAATCAAACTTCCATACAGTAAGTCAATTCATGTCATCGATTACCCATTATTCAGAAATAACTGTACATTGCACTTCTGTACAACTTTATTCATTTTTAACTAAAGATTTTGAGCATTTACTCACAGTAGTTAGGTGTTGAGGATTAACTATTAATTCCATTGATCTCACAATGTACTCGAATGACTTCCACGTAACTATTGATGCATCCATTCATTGTGACCTGAACGTACGGCGCCCCCTCACGTAGTCTTCACTGTGTCTCTTCCAGCCATCCCTGGACCTCCATCCACACCGATGGTGAGCTTCGTCTCCAGGGAGAGCCTCACCATCGGCTGGAATGAGCCGGTCATGGACGGCGGGAACACAGTGTTTGGATACCACCTCCAGATGAAGGAGCGCAGCAGCATGCTGTGGCATAAGGTCAACAAGTCTGCCATCCCAGCCATGCAGTGGAGGGTGGCCAACGTTTGCCCCGGTCACATCTACGAGTTCAGGGTGGCAGCTGAGAACGCCGCTGGCATCGGAAAGTTGAGCAAAGTCTCTGAGGAGGTCCTGGCTATTGATGCCTGCGGTGAGTAGAGTTCTAATTGACTGTGCTGTGGGACCGTTTTTGATTGTTATTTTTTTAATCTGTTGATGTTGTGCTGTTAAACGCAGCATGATTGATTTGAAGAACAGGGTACGGGTGGCTTGAGAGGTGGTCACTTTAATCAAGTTCATTAGAAATAATTTGGATGGGGGCTCTTTCCAGTAATAATAACAAAATATCACTTGTATAATTTATATAATGTCTCTTACACTGTATGATACCAATTCATTGTTTCCTAATCCCCCTGGCTGTTTTGTTTCAGAGCCCCCAGCGAACGTTCGCATCACAGAGGTGACCAAGAACTCGGTCAGCCTGGTCTGGGCACGGCCTCCGTACGACGGGGGAGCCAAGATCACCGGCTACAGCCTGGAGAGAAGAGATCCCACCAGCGGCAGATGGGTCAAGGCCAACTTCACCAACATCATCGAGATGGCCTTCACCGTGTCCGGCCTGACGGCGGACGAGAGCTACGAGTTCAGGGTCTACGCCAGGAACGCCGTCGGCTCTGTGAGCAACCCATCTCTCATCGCCGGCCCAGTCACCTGCGTTGATTCATGTGGTGAGTTCATAGTCAAATGTTATCCGTTACGTAACGTGTGTGAAAGTAGGTGTAAAGTGAAGGCACTGAAGGCAAATGAATGAACTCCTGTAACACCTTTCAATGTATTTCCTCCCCAGGTGCGCCCGCCATTGACCTTCCTCCAGAGTACCTGGACGTGGTTCAGTACCCAGCCGGAGCCAACATCAGGCTCAGAGTAGGACTCATTGCCAAGCCTCTGCCGAACATCGAATGGTTCAAGAACGGCAAGGAGCTGGTGATGACCTCCAAGTTGTCTGTGGAGACCACGACCGACGAGTATTCTGGTATTTGCATCAAGGGTGCGACCCGTGCCGACACTGGAGCATACGACATCAAAATCAGGAATGCCCTGGGCTCTGCGTCTGCATCGATCAGAATCGAGATCCTAGGTACGTCCCCTGACAGCTATGACATACTGCATCATATTCAAAGCATTCCATTGTTCAGTGAATCTCTTTTAAAGACCACCAGACAATATTCTCCCTGTGTTCCACAGTGGTATTCATCATTACACTACAAATATAGACGGTGGCTTAGTTATCAAATGACTATAATTAATTGGTTTGTGTTCCTCTTCTAGACAAATGTGGACCTCCAGCCGGACTGATCACCTTCAACTCAGTCTCGACAGAGAAGATTGTCCTGAGCTGGCAGCCGGTCCCAGAGGCCGACCAGGGCGGAGCCAAAGTGACCCACTATGTGGTCGAGAGACGCGAAACCAGCCGCGTTGTCTGGTCCACCGTCTCGGACGACTTGGAATACACGTACGTCTCGGTCAACAAACTGGTCCGAGGAGCCGAGTACCAGTTCCGCGTCATGGGAGTCAACAAGTTTGGAGTGGGCGAGCCCCTGGAGTCTGACCCCGTCGTCGCTAAGGACGCCTTTGGTATGTTGTGACCACGTGAAATCATTAAGCATACGAGAAACACAGAAACAACACAAGGGCAGTTTCATGTCGCTTCGAGTATGTAATTATTCCATTCATTATTAACATTAATTTAGATTCTACTCTATGCTGCTAACCTGTAAGATGTAAATTAATAGCTTAAATGTGCCTGAACTCAGGTCTTATCATTTTGATTGTTAAAACCATGCTTGATCTCTTCAGTCACGCCCGGACAGCCTCACACGCCTTACGTTAGCACCGCCACCAAGACCACCATGGAGGTGCAGTGGGACAAGCCCGGCGTGGACGGAGGTGCGGCTGTCACTGGCTACTACCTGGAGAGACGCGACAAGAAGAGCCAGCGGTGGATCAAGGTGCTGAAGGACCCCATCGCCGACACCAAGATGTCCATCTGCCACCTGACGGAAGGCAACGGGTACCAGTACCGCGTCTGTGCCATCAACAAGGCCGGAGAGGGACCGTACTCCCTTGTTTCCGACTACTACATTGCAGCCGATCCAGTCGGTCAGTACACCAAGATCTTGTATTGTATATACAAAAAAAACATATACAATTGTATAATCAGTTGCTTTGCTGTTAAGAGAAGCAGGTTTAAATGCCAGTATTTTACATTGGATATTGTAGTACCTTGTGATTAAATCCAGCTAACCTCTGTATGTCAATAATGCGTCATTCTCATCAGAAACTCCGGATGAGCCATGCAAGCTGAAGGTGGTGGACTCCACCAAGACCTCCATCACTCTGGGCTGGTCGAAGCCTGAATGGGACGGAGGCAGCGAGGTCACCAGTTACATGGTGGAGAAGATGATAGAGGTAGAGGAGGTAGAGGGAGAGGAAGAGAAAGAAGACGAATGGACTCTCCTTACCGTCAAGGGAGAGGTGAAGACCACGGAATACACCGCCCATGACCTGAAAGTAGGCGTCAACTACTACTTCAGAGTGTCTGCGGTGAACTGCACCGGCCGCGGAGAGCCACTGGAGATGGAAGAGCCTGTCCAGGCCAAGGATATCCTGGGTACGTTCCAAACATTGCATACTGAATAGTACTAGTATTTTGCAGCACTAGTAATAGTATTACAATTATTAGTACATTCAACACAGTACGCATTCTCTGCATTAGTACATGTAAAGTCAAAACAAATAAACACGTTCCCCACAGTCAAGGAATAGAACAGGTCAAGTTCAATGCAATCCAATTAATCCGCCTATATAAGATTGTCGGTATTCATTCCGTGTTTCTCCTGGTTCTTGCAGAGGAGGCCAAGGTGGACCCAGACGTGGCCATGAGAACTCACTACATCGTGAAGGCGGGTAAAGACGTGGAGCTGTCCGTCCCTCTGAAGGGCAGACCCGCTCCCACCACCTCCTGGACCAAGGGAGACGAGTGCATCGACAAAGACCCCAAGTATGAGTTCCACTACACCGACTCCACCTCGGTGCTGGTCATGCGTGAGGTGACCAGGCTCGACACCAGCAAGTACACGGTACAGATTGAGAATGGCGTGGGCGAGCCCCAGTTCCTGACTCTGTCCGTGAAGGTCCAGGACACTCCCGCTCAGTGCCAGAACCTGGTGCTGAAGGACGTGACCCGAGGAAAGGTCACTCTCTGCTGGGAGCCTCCTCTGCTCGACGGCGGTGCTGAGGTCACCAACTACATTGTTGAGAAGAGAGACTCCGCCAAGAGATCTTTCGCCCCTGTGACCACCAAGTGCACAGAGACCACATACACCATTGAAGACCTCTCGGAGAAGACTACCTTCTTCTTCCGTGTGATGGCTGAGAACGAGAACGGTGTGGGTGACACATGTGACACCGCTGATCCAGTCAAGGCTACCGAGACTCCGGGACCAGTCAAGGAGGTCTCTATGAAGGATTCATCCAAAACTTCTGTCACTCTGCAGTGGCTGAAACCTGACTATGATGGCGGCAGCATCATCTCTGACTATGTTGTTGAGACAAGACTCAAGGGTGAGGAGACATGGACTTTGGCCGGCTCCAGCAAACACTGTGAGTATATAGTCAAGAAGCTGAACGAGCACTCTGAGATGTTCTTTAGAGTCGCTGCCAGGAATGATAAGGGACACGGCGACTTTATTGAAATCGGGCCCATTAAGGTGATTGACTACATCATCACACCAGACGCGGACCTTTCAGAATACGAACGTAGCACCATCAAAGTCCGACTGGGTCACAATGTGCACATTGAGCTGCCATACAAGGGCAAGCCCAGACCTAGTGTCAGTTGGCAGAAGGACGGCCTGGCTCTGAGGGAGGACGAGCAGATCCGCTTCAAGACGACAGAGAACAAGGCCACTCTGATGATCAAGAACATCAGGAAGGACAACGAGGCCAAATACTCCATGGTCCTGGACAACAGGATCAACAGGAAGATATTCGCCATCCAAGTCATCACCCTGGGACCGCCGTCCAAATGCGTCGGACCTATCCGCCTGGACGAGGTGAGAGCGGAGAGCATCATGATCTCCTGGGACGAACCCAACGACTACGGAGGCGGAGCGATCACCTGCTACACGGTGGAGAAGCGCGACGCCACCCAGACCGACTGGAAGATGGCCTGCTCCAAGGTGGAGCAGACCGAGTACAAGATCTGCAACCTGATCAAGGGCGCACAGTACCAGTTCAGAGTGCGCTGCGAGAACAGGTACGGCGTCAGCGAGCCCTTGCTCTCGCAGATGGTCGTTGCCAAGCACCAGTTCAGGCCGCCAGGCCCGCCGGGCAAGCCGGTGGTGTACAACGTCACCAACGACGGCATGACCATCCAGTGGGAGCAGCCGCTGTACGACGGTGGCGCGCCCATCCAGGGCTTCCACGTGGAGAAGAAGGAGAAGAACAGCGTCATGTGGCAGAAGGTCAGCACGTTCCTGGTGAAGGAGAACGAGTTCAGGATCCTGGAGCTGATCGAAGGTCTGGAGTACAGCTTCAGAGTCTACGCCCAGAATGACTCTGGCTTCAGCCGCATGGGTGACGAGAGTAAGACCACCATGGCTGTCTCTCCTGTCGGTGAGTACATTTCTGTATACATGATCATTATTGCTGCAAATTGTATAGTCAACAAAAATTGTGCCACTTTAAAAAAAAGTGTAATGTGATGCTTTTTAGCTTTAGAATTCAATTATGCCACACTATAAATTATATTGTGTGTGTGTGTGTTTCAGATGCTCCTGGAATGCCGGACTACACAGACGTGACCTTTGACTCCGTGAGCTTGAAATGGGATGCACCCAAACACGATGGAGGCAGTAAGATCACTGGTTACACCATTGAGAAACGCCAAGGCAAGGGTCGCTGGTTCAAGGCTAACCTGACCGACTGCCATGATTGCGAGTACACGGTCACCGGCCTAACTATGAACGAACGCTACGAGTTCAGAGCCATCGCCAGAAACGCCATTGGTGTCGTCAGCCCACCTTCTAACTCATCTGGCTTAATTTGTGTCCGAGACGAGAATGGTGAGTGCTATTGTATGAGATCGGTATGAATCGGTCCTTCACATTTGGATTAGTTAAGTAAATACATGGAGGTTAACTATATTACTCTGACTCTGACAAATATAACCCAGGATCCCAATCTCATGTCATAATCTAGTAAATTCAATTACCTCAGCTCGCTCTTCCAAAATCGCACCAGTCGCGTATACCCGGTACTAACTCACAACATTTCTTTTCCCCCTCCAAAGCTCCACCAAACATCGAGTTTGGTCCTGAATACTTTGAGGGTCTGACCGTCAAGGCGGGAGACAACATCAAGGTCAAGGTGAGCATCACCGGCCGACCCGGCCCCAAGGTGGTGTGGTTCAGGGACGGCGTGGAGATCACCAAGAGGATGATGGACGTGATCAACGTGGCCGGAGCCAGCACGCTGTTCGTCAGAGACGCCGACCGCACGCACAAGGGCCTGTACACCGTGGAGGCCACCAACGGATCCGGAACCAAGAAGGCCAAGATCAACATACAAGTGCAAGGTCGGTGGTCTTGATGAATTAGTGTTATCCTTTTAATGAGTTCATGAGTAAATTGATTTGATAGTAGTTTATTTTATTCATCTGACCACACTTTTTTCGTTCTTCCCATCGTGCAGACACCCCCGGGGAAGTGGTGGGACCCATCGTGTTCTCTGACATCGCCGAGGGCAAGGTCACTCTGACCTGGAACCCTCCAGAGAACGACGGCTGCTCAGAGGTCACCCACTACATCGTAGAGAAGCGCGAGACCGCCAAGATCTCCTGGGCCCTGGTGACCGACGAGTGCTTCGAGTGCTCCTACGACGCCACCAAGCTCATCAAGACCAACGAGTACCAGTTCAGGGTCTCTGCCGCCAACAAGTTTGGTGTCGGCAGAACCATCGACTCCAGCCCCATCATTGCAGTGATGCAATACAGTAAGTTGATTAACATGCTGCAGGAAAGAACTTGGGAATGAGATAATTTATACATAACGTGTTCACATTGCTCAGAATGCTCACCATTCAAAGTATAATGATGTTCAAGTTCTTCTATGGCTAACTGCAAAGCTACGGATGATTGAATGAATTATATTATCATTTTTATGCCTCCACATTAGTATCTAAAAACATTTCATCTTGTTTTCTCCCAGCTACCCCCGACTCTCCAGGCACTCCCGATGCCACCGAAACGACAGGCGAGACCATCACCCTGGGCTGGGCAGCTCCCACTAACGACGGAGGCAACGCCATCCAGCATTACATCGTGGAGAAGCGCGAGAAGAAGACCGTCCGCTTCTACAAGGTGGTGTGCAAAAAGCCCATCGTGGAATGCGGCCACAAGGTCACCGGCCTCACCGAGGACATGGAGTACGAGTTCCGTGTGATGGCCGTCAACGACGCCGGCGTCGGAGCGCCCAGCAACGTCTCCATGGCCATCAAGGCCGAGGAGCCCAAGGACATCCCTGCGGCCCCGTCCGTGGTCTGCGTGTCTGACTCCACCGACACCTCCATCAGCCTGGAATGGAGCCGGCCCAGCGACGACGGAGGCATGGAGGTCTTGGGCTACGTGGTGGAGATGGCGGAGGGAGCGGAGGAGTTGGAGGACGAGGAGTGGAAGAGGATGAACGAGGAGCTGGTGCCCGAGACGCAGTACACGGCGGGCGGCCTGAAGACGGGCGGGGTCTACCGCTTCCGTGTGTCGGCCGTCAACCACGTGGGCGCCGGCGACCCGCAGGAGACCGAGGAGCCCGAAGTGGCCATGGACAGGCTGACGCCACCGCAGGTGGACATCGACGCCAGCTTCAAGCAGACGCACATCGTGAAGGCCGGAGCCTCCGTGTGCATGGCCGTCCAGTTCAGAGGAAAGCCCATCCCCACCGCCACGTGGGTGAAGGAGGACGGAGAGCTGGGCGTCATGTCCGAGGTCCTGACCACAGACAGCTCTAGCTCCCTGTCCCTCGAAAACTGCAACAGGAACGATTCGGGCCAATACACCATCACGCTGGAGAACACCGACGGCAACAAGGTCATCACCTTTACGGTGAAGGTGATGGACACCCCCGGAGCTCCACAGGCCGTGGCCTTCAAGGAAGTCACCCAAGGGTCCGTCACCCTCGTCTGGGAGCCGCCTCTCAACAACGGCGGCGCACGCATCCTCCACTACGTCGTGGAGAGGCGTGAGTCCAGCCGCCGCACCTGGATCCAGTGCGGAGCCAACTCCCCCGCACTCATCCTGAAGGTCCAGGACCTGCTGGAGGCGGTGCCGTACTTCTTCAGAGTCTCGGCCGAGAGCCAGCTGGGTGTAGGCGAGGCCTTTGAGCTGCCGGAGCCCGTCAGCGCCACCGCGGAGCCTGCCGCTCCTAAGAGACTGGACGTCCTGGACACCACGGACACCAGCGTATCCCTGGGCTGGCTCAAACCAGAGCACGACGGCGGCAGCCGCATCCAGGGCTACCTCATCGAGGCCATGGTTAAAGACGGAGACAAATGGATGACCGTCGGCAACACCAAGGGTCTCACCTACGACGTGGAGAAGCTCAACAAGGGAGACTCATATTCCTTCCGCGTGAAAGCCAAGAATGACGCCGGCTTCAGCCAGCCCAGAGAAACCCAGGCGCCCGTTCTGGTGAAGGAGCCTCATATCGAACCAGCAGCCGACCTCAGCGAGATTGCGAACCAACTCATCACTACCAGGTCCGGATGCACCTTCACCATTGACGTTCCCATCAGTGGCAGACCTGCTCCTAAGGTCACCTGGAAGCTGGAGGAGATAAGGCTGAAGAGCACGGAGAAGTGCCAGATCATCACGTCCAAGGGCAGGGCCAGCCTTTCCATGAAGGAGGCCATGAGGGGAGACGGTGGCAAGTACCACCTTGTCCTGGAGAACGTGGTGGGAACCAAGACCTTCACCGTCGATGTCAACGTCATCGGAAAGTCTAGTCCTCCCGAAGGAACCGTTGAGGTCTCCTCCATCACGTCCGAGTCATGCGATCTCACCTGGCAGGCGCCCGAGGACGATGGTGGCACCGACATCACCAACTACATCGTGGAGAAGCGAGAGTCCGGCTCCACCGCCTGGCAGCTCATCAACTCCAGTGTGAAGCGCACGTCGCTGCACGTCAGCCACCTCACCAAGTACATGCAGTACAGCTTCAGGGTGTGCGCTGAGAACAGGATGGGCATCAGCAGGTCCACCGAGTCTGAGACCATCGTCGCTGAGCATCCATTCAGTGAGTAACTTCATGATTGAACGTAATTAGCTATCCAGAGGGGGGGGGGGGGGGGGGGGGGGGTTGCAGATTAAACACGAATCCCTCGGTTGCCAACTTGTAGTTGCAACCAATAGTGAGTAAAAACGAGTCATATTACACTGTCTACTGTCTAGACGATAACAGAACGATGACGCTGAGTCCTCCAGGTGTCTTAAATGTCTCGTTTCCGTTCCTCAACAGCGCCTCCCGGACCGCCGACCAGGCCCCAGGTGTCCGGCGTCAGCGCCAACGCCATGACCATCAAGTGGGAGGAGCCGTACAACGACGGCGGCAGCAAGGTGACGGGCTACTGGATCGAGAAGAAGGAGAGTAACATCATCCTGTGGGTGAGGGAGAACAAGATCCCCTGCTTCGACTGCTACTACAGGGTGGAGGCCCTGGTGGAAGGCCTGGAGTACCAGTTCAGGGTGTACGCCATGAACAGCGCTGGCCTCAGCAAGTCCAGCGAGGCCTCCAAGAGAGCCGTGGCGCAGAACCCAGTTGGTGAGGATGAGCACAATTTTGTTCTACAGATATAAGATTTAGTAGCTCCTTTGCCCTGATATTACTCTTGTCGTACAAAGATGTACCTACCGTAAACACTTCCAAAAGTTATGAGCTTGCAGATTAAGCTGATAACTAAGCTTTTGGAAGATACATTTAAGGAAAGGTACACTTTCATGCCCAAAATAAGAACGGTTGAAAATGGGTTTGAAAAAAGAAAAAAAGTGCGAAAATCAACTGATACACAAAATACAAATCATTTGTTCCACTTCAGACAATAGGACCCCACAGATTAACTGTTGTGTGTGTGTGTGTTCAGATCCACCGAGCAGACCAGAGGTCAGCAAGAGCACCCGCTCCTCCGTGTCCCTGAAGTGGTCTACCCCGATGAACGACGGCGGCAGTCCCATCACCGGCTACATCGTGGAGCGCAAGCCCTACATGGAGTCCGGGGAGGGCCGCTGGCTCAAGTGCAACTACACCAACGTGACGGACACCACCTTCACGGTCTCGGCGCTGGGAGAGGGCGAGTCGTACGAGTTCAGGGTCATCGCCAAGAACGCCAACCAGGTGTACAGTCTGCCCTCCGAAACCACCGGCGAGGTGAAGTGCAAGTCGGGAGCGCTAGGTAAGATGCGAACTTCAACAAAACAACCACAACAACAAGAAAACGTATAAAAGCAGAATTGAGGTTCATTTATTATTAATAGTTTAATTATTATTATTATTATCGTACTGACTGTTACATTCCTGTTGTGCATCAGAACCTCCGAAGGCCCAGCTGGACGGCAAGCTCCTGCAGGACACGGTGAACGTCCGAGCGGGTTCGGACCTGGTTCTGGACGCCGCGGTGGGCGGCAGACCCAACCCCAAGTGCTCCTGGGCCAAGGGCACCAAGGAGCTGGAGCTGTGCGAGAAGTACCAGCTCACGTACACCACCAGCAAGGCCATGGCCGTCATCAAGCTGTGCGACAGAGACGACACCGGCGTGTACATCTTGACCGTCAAGAACATGAGCGGAACCAAGACGGCCGAGGTCAACGTCCAAGTGCTCGGTGAGTCTGAACACTACTGTTCTGCTTGCACTTTGTCATTTCTAATTTTTTATTTTAAAAAGCAAATACCTATACCAGCAATTCAACTCAAATTGAATACTGGGGCTCATTTATTTATTTTAACGAGTGTTGTTCTCTCTTCTCAGACACTCCCGGAGTCATCGAGGGTGCGATCGAGATCAGCAAGGTCACGGAGGATTCGTGCACGCTGAGCTGGAAGCCTCCGCTGGAGAACGGAGGCGACGCCATCAGCCACTACATCGTGGAGAGGAGAGACACCAACCGCCTCAACTGGGTGGTCATGGACGACGAGTGCAAGGAGAACACGGTCAACATCACGCGCCTGTTCAAGAACACGGAGTACCTGTTTAGAGTCCGTGGAGTGAACAAGTACGGGTCTGGAGTCTACGCCCAGTCTGACCTCATGGTGGCCAGAAACATGTTCAGTAAGTATACTTAACTTTTTCCATACATTAATTGCCTCAAAAGATAAACCTAAAGAGGATTAGATGAATATGTCATCTCTAAATTGAAAAACCAAAATTACAAAAGTGACATTAACTGTTGTAGTGAATTAACCTCCGGATGTCCCTTCGTGCCTCCTTTCTAGCCGTCCCATCTCAGCCGGGCACCGCCGAGATCCTGTCGTCGGGAGCGGACTTCGTCACCCTCGAGTGGCTGAAGTGTGAGAGCGACGGAGGCAGCCCGATCATCCACTACCTGGTGGAGAGGCGCGAGAAGAAGAGCTCCCGCTGGGTGAAGGTCAACAGGGACGGAGCCCTGGTGGAAACCATGCTGAAGGTGGCCGGCCTCACCGAGGGCAACACCTACCAGTTCAGAGTGACGGCCGAGAACAAGGCCGGAGACAGCGAGGCCAGCGAGATTTCTGCGTACGTCATCTGCAGAGTTCCAACATGTAAGTCTACTCAAAAAAACAACTGTTCGTTAACATTGATAATGGCATCATACATACATGGTACTAATAACAGAACTACCATTGATAACATCGATAAGAATATCCTTCTAATATTAACATCGATCGTCCCATCTCCCCCCGCCAGGCGTCCCGTACGAACCTTCCATCCCTCGCGTCACCGACACTCACGCCGACAGCATCAGCCTGGCGTGGTCCCGTCCCGTGGAGGACGGGGGCGCTGAGATCCTGGGCTACATGCTGGAGATGCAGGAGGCCGGCATCGCCGAGGAGGACGAGGAGGTGTGGACCCCTTGCCACGACAAGATGCTGAAGAATGCCGAGCACACCGTGGCCGGCCTGACGGCAGGGAAGAAGTACTACTTCCAGGTAGCCGCGGTCAACGCCAACGGAACCGGAGACTTCAGCGACCCGACTGCCGAGGTGGAGCCGATGGAGAGGATCGGTAAGGCTTCGTCATCTATTGTTATTACTAATGCATGAGTGTCTGGAGCAGTGATTCTCAACCATTTGAAATGTAATAAACGATTTCAATTCAAATATAGTACAGAAGAAAAGAAACCTAATCTACAAGCTCAAAACACATCACAGTGCGACATGTTTCGAGCTTGTAGCTCTGCTAGACAGGTTTCTAGCTTGTGGATCTGCTGTTTTTGATAGGACAGTATATTATGCAATGTGGTCCTCTGGAGTGAGTGTGGAACTATAGTGGGCGGCCCTCTCGACACCCCTGATCTACATGAGCAAGATTTAAGTCAGTATATTTTTTGGTTAATTTCCCAGCCTAAATCTGCCTTTTTTTCCAACAGAACTTCCCGACTTTGAGCTCCACGACGACCTGAAGAAGACCATCTGCCTCCGGGCCGGCGGCTCGCTGCGTCTGTCCGTGGCGGTCAGCGGACGCCCCGCTCCCACCATCACCTGGAGCAAGCCCGACGTGGACCTGAACGCGCGCGGCTTCATCGAGGTCACCAACGCCGCCACGCAGCTCATCATCGACAAGGTGCACCGCTACGACGCCGGCAAGTACACGCTGGTGGCCGAGAACTCCGCCGGCAAGCAGGAGGTCGGCATCATGGTGAAAATCTATGGTGAGTTTCACGTCGCTGTCTGTCTGTCTGTCGTCATAACGCATTGATCAAAACAAACTATATGCGATGGAACTTTAAAATATTTTAACTAACTAGAATCATCCTTCCCATATAACTTTAGACACCCCCGGCCCGACCGGACCCATCAAGATCAAGGAGCTGACCAAGGAGTCGGTCACCATCGCCTGGGACGCTCCCACCGTGGACGGCGGCGCGCCCGTCAACAACTTCATCATTGAGCGGCGCGAGGCGTCCATGCGTGCGTACAAGACAGTCACGCCCCGCTGCGGCAAGACGTCCTACAAGATCGACGGCCTGATGGAGGGCATGCTCTACTACTTCAGGGTGCTGCCCGAGAACATCTACGGCATGGGCGAGCCCTGCGAGACGCCCGAGGCCATTCTGGTGTGCGAGGTGCCCCTGCAGCCGCAGAGGCTGGAGATGATCGACGTGACCAAGTCCTCGGTCACCCTCGCCTGGGCCAAGCCCGAGCATGACGGCGGCAGCAGGATCCAGGCCTACGTGGTGGAGGCGTGCCGCGTCGGCACCGACAAGTGGATGAAGGTGGCCACACTGAAGATGACCGACTTCGAGTACACGCTGGAGAAGCTGGGCGAGAACGAGCAGTACATGTTCAGAGTCATGGCCGTCAACAGCAAGGGGCCTAGTGAGCCCAGAGAGATGGTCTCTGCCGTCACAGTGAACGAACAGAGAGGTATGTTTTTAACGCCCCGGAATTGCTCAGCAGTTTGATATGCATTAGTCCAAAATTATATATATATAATAAAGTAATTTATTGTTAATTTAACTAAGAGTTACAGACGCAGGAGTTGAGGCTAGGGTTGTCACAATTATTACATCATCGTCTAATCGTAATTATTTGAGATAATCGCAAATTATTTTGTGATAATCGTGTCCATTTTTGTTAAAACAAATTATAAAAATGGCAGTAATTTCTTGTTATATTTATTTCTTGGTTATTTGTCATATCCGTGCTGTGCACTTTTTCATTGCGAAGCCCATAAGGCAAACATAAATGTAATTTCTATTCATAATGTTCCAATTTCCGACGCCAAAAACACAATTAATTTGTTAAAAACGTAAATGTGTAATCGTAACAGCCCTAGTTGAGGCCTCACGTAGTTGTTTTGCGAGTAGAATCCTTTGCATATTGTCTAATCTATGCGTGTGTGTTCCAGTGATGCCAGTGGTGGACCTCAGCAGCATTCCCAAGAAGGAGGTGAACGTGCTGGCCGGTAAGACCTTCGAGCTGGAGCTGCCCATCGTGGGCAGGCCACCGCCCGCCTGCGCCTGGTACTTCTCCGGCAAGAAGCTGAAGGTGACGGAGCGCGTGAAGATCACGAGCACCAAGACTTTCTCCAAGATCAGCATCTCAGACACCAACATCAACGACAGCGGAGAGTACACCCTGGAGGTCAAGAACGTTGTGGGTGTCGTCAAGGAGGTCATCAAAGTCGTCGCCCTGTGTAAGACTATAAGTTATTATAATAGATAAGATAAACATGTTTTGAGTTGAGTTTTAAGGTGTCATAGTATATGAATAAGTATGTGTAAAATAATAATAATGTATTTAACTGTATATACATTATAGTTGCTGTCGGGAGGAAGTACTTTATTTTTTTCATAAATCAATGTGTGTTGGTTAAAAACAATATTTAACCAATGTGGCTCTTATACGATAATCCACTACATAAAACCCTAACGTCTTTCATTTCCGAACCTTCCTTCCAGCCAAGCCCGACGAGCCTAGGGGACCGGTCCGTTTCGACGAGGTGGACGCCACCACCATCACGTGCAGCTGGGACCTCCCGCTCAGGGACGGCGGCGCCCCGGTCAGCGGCTACGCTGTGGAGCAGCGCGATGCCCACCGCCCCGGCTGGGTGCCCGTCAGTGACTCCGTCAGCCGGCCCACCTTCCGCTTCGTCAACCTGACCGAGCGGAACGAGTATGTGTTCCGTGCCGCCGCCATCAACCGCTACGGCACCGGAGAGTTCCTGCAGTCCGAGGTCATAATGGCCAAGAGCGCATACGGTAAGCTCCCGCTGGTGTGAAAGTGACTATGGAAATAGTAATGTAATATAAATGTCGGCCGGCCATTTAAAAATAGCCCGATCTACAAGCTTGTACTGTAGATTCTGCTATTTTCAAAAGATTCGTATGCATTTTATACATTTGAAAACTTGTGAAATGGGACATTCTGCACAATGAGTACTTAATACTTTTGGTAGTTAAACAATGAACATCAATGATGATGTTAAGGTGAAAAAATAACAGAAAATAACAGAGAGCTGCCATTCTGTCTCACTAAACGCTCCAAATGTCCTCCCCCTCAGGCGTTCCCGGACCTCCCGGCAGACCCACGGTCTTCGACACGTCCCGTGACGGTATGACGGTGGCGTGGAATCCGCCGGAGGAGAACGGCGGCCTGGAGGTATCCGGATACATCATCGAGCGCAAAGAAGTGCGCTCGGAGAGATGGGTGCGGGCCAACAAGAACCCGGTCACCATGACCCGCTACAGGTCCACCGACCTGATCGAGGGTCTGGAGTACGAGCACAGGGTCACCGCCATCAACGCCCGAGGACTGAGCAAGCCCAGCCTGCTGTCCAAGCCGGCGGTCGCCACAGACCCCGTCGGTAAGTTATGCCGTCCTTATGTTCTTTAAATACATTATGCTGCTATACAGTTACATTTGAGGCATTTAGCTGGTACTTTGTTAAAGAGCAGCTCACAGAGTTAATGAATGTTGATTGGAATCTTTAAAATTGTCAAGCAAAGCGCACTGAATCTAATACGATTGTAAGTCGTTCCATGACAGAAACACTGACCTATATCATGAACCCCCCTCTCTCCACAAAAGATCCCCCTGGCTGTCCCCAGAACCCCAGGGTCACAGCTACCACCATGGAGTCTGTGTCCCTGGCCTGGAGTCCTCCAGACGACGAGGGTGATGCCAGGGTGGACGGCTATCTGATCGAGATGCAGAAGGTGGACACCAACGCATGGCTCAAGTGCAACACCACTCCTTCTCTGATCTGCGAGTACACCCTGACCAAGATGCCACAGGGACAGGAGTTCAAGTTCCGCGTGATGGCCTGCAACGCCGGTGGCTCAGGAGAGCCCGCCGAAGTTCCCGGAACGGTCAAAATCACGGAGATGCTTGGTAAGGATGCACAGCATACGGTAGTCTATTACTATGAACTACTGTACACAAATACAAATATATATATATATATTATATGATAATATATAGCCAGAGTGACTTGCAAAAAGCTTAAATCCCTAGATTACTAGCATTCCAATCAATCTTTAGCCAGTCCTCTAACCATCCCTTTTTTTCTTCTCCTGACTAGAATCTCCTGACTACGAACTGGAATTGAAATACAAGACGCTTTACGTGGTGAGACAGGGAGGAGTCGTCAGACTCTCTCTGCCCATCAAGGGTAAACCCGCTCCGACGTGCACTTGGTCTAAGGACAGCGGTGCCGTCTCCGACCTGGCCATGATTGCCAACACGGATGACGGTAGCGAGCTGATCATCAAGGGAGCCGAGAGGGGAGACTCTGGCACCTACAGCCTCTTCCTGGAGAACAAGGTGGGCAAGAAGAAGGCCCAGATCAAGGTCAGCGTCATCGGCCGCCCCAGCGCGCCCGAGGGCCCTCTGGCGTTCACGGAGATCCAGGCCAACTCGGTCAAGTTGTCCTGGAAGACGCCCGTGGATGATGGCGGCTCGGACATCCTGGGATACATTGTGGAGAGACGAGAGGCGTCCAGGAACGCCTGGTACACGGTGGACTCCAGGGTCACCGACACACATCTGCTGGTCAAGGGCTTCAGGGAAGGATCCAAGTACCATTTCAAGGTCACCGCGGAGAACGCCTTCGGCATCAGCGCTTCTCTGAAGTCCGAGGAGCCGGTGGTCGCCAAGACTCCCATCTGTGAGTACAATCGATATACCGTCGTCTATGCCTCTACACATTTATGTTACGTTTGAACCATTCATGCACTCACAGAACACAGCTTGCATTTCCAGATGGCCAACAAGTACAAAACATCTTCCACAATATTGACTGTGTTGTGATTGAAAACAGGTGTACCGGAGCCTTCGAACACTCCACCGGAGATCATGGACGTCACCAAGAGTTCTGTGGCCCTGTCCTGGTCCCGACCCAAGGACGATGGCGGCTCCGCCATCACCGGCTACTTTGTGGAGTACAAGGAGGTCTCGGTCGAGACCTATTCTCGCCACCAGAAAATGGTGACCTCCACCATGTTCACCGTGCCTAAACTCACACCCGACGCAGAGTACCAGTTCCGCGTTGTCGCCAAAAACGCCATTGGAGAGGCCGAGGCCGGACCTTTGTCCGACGCTGTCATCTGCAAAGATCCATTCGGTGAGTTTCATGCCGTTGAACTGTGAAACATACTGTGATGGGGATGCTGGATGATACGATAATGTTTCGCATCAAACTGACCTGTCTTAAACCTGATATATACACATAAAAAATAGCAGATCTACAAGCTAATAAAGTGTATTATTATCTCTCTTCTAGACAAGCCAAGCCAGCCGGGCGAGATCGACACGGTGACTGTGGACAGGAACTTCATCAAGATCAAATGGGGGGCTCCCCAGTGCGACGGAGGCAAGCCGGTCCTGGGCTACTTGGTGGAGTACAGGAAGTCCATTGCGAGCACCTGGAATAAATGCAACAAGATCAGGACCAAGGACAAGGAGTTCACGGTGCCAGGTCTGTCCGAGGCCACCGAGTACGAGTTCAGAGTGTTCGCTGAGAACGAGACTGGAATCAGCAGACCACGCAGAACCGCCACGTGCATCAAGACCAAACTGAGTGGTGAGTCAACTGTCATGTTCTGGCAGATAGAGCCGGCAGATAGAAAGTGAATTGTTTGAGAATTGTCATCATTACAGGCTATTTAATAAGTAAGCAGTATAGAGGTCAAATACTGTTTTATACACAAGTGACTTGGTATGTTAATAGAATTGTAACTAGCAGCTAAACAACAGAGATTATAGAAAAGCTGAAGTTGTTGAATAATTAGCAATGTGATAAAAGGGCTCCGTTAGTAACGTACACCTGACTTGCGACGGTTACAGCCGAAAGCGCGCCAGGCCTGAGGAAGGAAATGGACGAGGTGACCGCCAAGTTCGGCCAGCCGGCCGTCATGAAGTGCCAGATCATCGGCAGACCCCTGCCGGTCATCAGGTGGTACCACGGCGGCAAGGAGGTGCTCGAGTCCCGCAAGTACGAGATGAGCTCGGACGGACGCAACCTCTCGCTGTCCATCACCACGGACCAGCAGAGGGACGAGGGCGAGTACACCTGCAAGGCGGTCAACGACGCCGGCGAGTGCGAGACCACCGGCCTCCTGGTACTGGAGGCGGCCGCCCGCTTCCACCCCGACTACCCACTGAAGGACACCTACCACGCCGCGCTGGGCAGCACCCTCAGGATCCACTGCGTCTACATCGGCCGCCCGGAGCCCAAGATCATGTGGCTTCAGGGCTCCAAGACGCTGGAGAACACGGAGGACATCACCATCGAGTCCACGGAGCATTACACGCACTTGATCATCAAGAACGCCCAGCGCCGAGTCCACGGCGGGAAGTACAGGGTCAGGCTGCACAACCACTTCGGCCGCGCCGACACTGCCTTCAACGTTGAAATCACAGGTATGATTGTTTGTTTTTTTTCGTTTCAGAATCGTACTCTTGTTGGCGTGTTTTTCATTCATTATACTACATATTATCGTAGCTTTCGGGTGGAAAACCTGTCCAAAAGTGTTACTTTTTGGGTAGTAAAAAGAACTGTGTTCCAGTGGATCCAATGTAGTTATTAGTTAGTCACTTGTCATTCGTCAAATATGTATTGCAATGTGGACATACAAGTTTTCCGCCCGACTGCGACGCTATACATATGGACACGTTTGGAGAAGTGCTGACCCCGCTCACCGTGCGTGTGTGTCTTCCAGACAAACCCGACATCCCCGTGGGCCCCATCACTCTGGACGCGCTGCTCAAGAACTCGGTGGTCATCAGCTGGAAGGCCCCCACCGACGACGGCGGCTCCATGATCACCAACTACATTGTGGAGAAGCGCGAGGACAAGGAGGGCACCGACTGGGAGCTGGTGTCGTCCTCCATCAATGGCACCTCGTGCCGCGTGCCCAACCTGATCGACAGCGCCGGCTACTACTTCCGCATCTCCGCCCAGAACCGCTACGGCAACAGCGAGCCGCTGGAGCTGGCCGCGCCCATCCTCATCAAGAGTCAAATGGGTATGTTGTTTTGCAAAATCTGGTATTATTATACAATAATATGCAATACATTTTAGAGGGCATTAGTGTGATATAGTAGTGTGACACCATCTATGATACATAAGTTATGTAGAAGCAGCTGGTGAATGTGGTTGTCTACTGTATATACCACTGTTTCCCCTCACACTGGATCGGGGCCCATTTCTGGGTAACAGACCAATTATTTTGGATCACGACTCGAGTATAAAGCCCATTTATTTTCCTACATAAAAAAACCCCAATATTATTTAAAAAGATTGTCCCCTCCCCCCCCCCCCCAAAGAAAGCACAAACACAGACAGACAAATCTATGAAATACCATAAATAAAATAAGAATAATAATGAAGTAGTGAAAATATCAGATCTACAAGCACACAACACGTCGCTTTGTGCCACGTTGCGTGCATCTAGATCTGCTATTTTCACTAGTTTCGGGGCGAATGTCTAAGCTCTCTTTTGGGTCTCGACATGAAAGGTCTGGGAACCATGCACTGGTCTGGCTAAATTGAGGAGAAAAATAACAAAGTCTAATTGCATCTAACATGTTGCTCCTTTCCTCAGACAAACCATCGCCGCCCCTGTCTCCCGTGGTCTCCGGCATCACCAAGGTCTCGTGCGTGCTCGCCTGGAAGCCCCCTCTCAGAGACGGCGGTTCCAAGATCAAGAGCTACTGCGTGGAGAAGAAGGAGAAGAAGTGCGAAGAATGGACGCCCGTGACCACGGACGAGATCAAGCAGACCGTGTTCTCCGTCAAGCACCTCACCGAGGGCTCGGAGTACGTGTTCCGCATCAAGTGCGAGAACCTGGGCGGCGAGAGCGACTACAGTGAGGAGACGGCGCCCATGGTGCCCGCAAACGCGGTGGACGTGCGCGCGCCCGCCTTCAAGGAGGAGCTGAGGAACCAGAGCGTCAAGTACAAGAGCAACGCCACACTGGTGTGCAAGATCATCGGGCAGCCCAAGCCCGTCATCAAGTGGTTCCGACGAGGAAAGGAGATCCAGTCTGATGGGAAGAAGCTCAAGATCCAGGAGTTCAAGGGAGGCTACCACCAGCTGGTCATCACCGAGGCTGACGAGGACGACTCCACCATCTACCAGATCAGAGCCACCAACCAGGGAGGCTCCATCTGCGCCACCATCTCTCTGGACGTTGAGGGTAAGTTCACAGACACCTACAAAAGTCTACTTAATAGTATGACGTATTCAGTCCCACAATTTACAGTTACAGCTAAAAGTTACCTTTTAGTTACCTTTTACAGTCCAACTATATTGTAACTGTGTCATTTTAACGTTTCACAAATGAAAAAACTAATATATATTTGTTTTTCCAGTCCCGGCCAAGATCAACCTGCCTAAGAACCTGAAGGACAAGGAAGCCATCCCCGCCCTGCGCGGCGAGATGGTCAACATCAAGATTCCCTTCACGGGCAAACCCGACCCGGTGATCACCTGGCAGAAGGGCCAGGACCTGATCGACAGCAACGGCTACTACCAGGTCATCGTCACCCGCTCCTTCACCTCGCTGGTGTTCCCCAACGGCGTGGAGAAGAAGGACGCCGGCTTCTACATCGTCTGCGCCAAGAATCGCTTCGGCATCGACCAGCAGACGGTGGAGCTGGACGTGGCGGACGTGCCCGACCCGCCGCGCGGCCTCAAGGCCAGCGACATTTCCAGGGACTCGGTCACACTCAGCTGGGTGGAGCCGGCCAACGACGGTGGCAGCCGCGTCAGCAGCTACATCATCGAGAAGTGCCCCACCACCGCAGAGAGGTGGGAGCGTGTGGCCCAGTCCCGAGATAGCCACTACACCATCATCGGCCTGTTCGGCGGCACCGGCTACCAGTTCAGGGTCATCGCCGAGAACAAGTTCGGCCAGAGCTCTCCGTCCGAGAGCAGCGGTCCCATCATGACCAAGGAGGACAAGTCCAGAGTGCTACTTTACGACCGCGAGGTCGACGACTCCGGGTCCACCGGCCCCAGGGGCAAGGTCATGGTCAACGACGCCAAGAACCTCCACGACAGATTCTCCATTGCAGAGGAGCTGGGAAGAGGACAGTTTGGTATTATCCACCGCTGCGTGGAAATCAGCTCAGAGAAGACCTACATGGCTAAATTTGTCAAAGTGAGGGGCGCCGATCAAGCCATCGTCAAGAAAGAAGTCGCCACTTTGAATCTCGCCAAGCACGCCAACTTCCTCCTCCTCCACTACGCTTTCGAAAGCCCAGAGGAACTGGTGTTGATCTTCGACTTTATCTCCGGCAGCGACATCTTCGAGCGCCTCAACTCGCCGGACTTTGAGCTCAACGAGCGCGAGATCGCCAACTACATAAGGCAGGTGTGCTCGGCTCTGGAGTTCCTGCACGAACAGAGCTATGGCCACTTCGACATCAGACCCGAGAACATCGTGTACACCACCAGAACCAGCTCCAACGTGAAGATCATCGAGCTGGGCCAGGCCCGACACCTGACTCCCGGAGACCAGGTGAAGATCCAGTACACCACCGCTGAGTACGCCGCTCCCGAGATCCACCAGAGCGATCTGGTCAGCACCGTGACCGACATGTGGTCCGTGGGCGTCCTCGCCTACGTGCTCATCAGCGGAATCAACCCGTTCACCGCCGAGACCAACCAGCAGATGATCGACAACATCTCCACCGCGGCCTATACCTACGACGACGAGTCCTTCAAGCAGGTCACCGTCGACGCGCTGGACTTCACCGACCGCCTGATGACCAAGGAGCGCAAGCACCGCATGAAGGCCACCGAGGCCCTGGAGCACTCCTGGCTGACGAAGCCGGCGGAGGAGCTCAGCGGTAGGCCGATGCAAACGGGCAGGCACAAGAGATACTACCAGGCCATGGCCAAGAAGGAGTGGGCCACGGTCGTGTCCGCGGCCCGCGTGGCCAGCAGCGGCTCCATCAGGTCCCAGAGAGGAGTCTTCGTCGCCAAGGTGAAGTTCGCTACGTTCGAGCACGGCCCCGTCGCCGGCCAGCTCAGCCACAGCGTGGTGAACGAGGGAGACAGCTTCAAGATGACCTGCAACGTCGAGAACTACGACAACAGCACCGAGGTGACGTGGTACAGCGGCGTCCGGCAGCTGGAGGCCGGGGACAAGTACGAGATCGAATACGAGGACGGCGAGGCTGTAATCACCGTGAACAAGGTCACCAGAGCAGACGACGGAACCTACAGGTGCAAGATCGTGAACGAGTACGGAGAGGACAGCGCCTACGCCGAGGTGTTCGTCAACGGTGTAAGGTCTTACCGCGACTACTTCACGACGCGCGTGGTGAAGAAGGTGAAACGCCGTGTCGACACCGCCAGAATGCTCCAGAAGCCACCGGAGTTCACGCTGCCTCTTGTCAACCGCACGGCCTACATCGGAGAGAACCTCCGCTTTAGTGTCACGCTCACCGTGCACCCAGAGCCCCGTGTCACCTGGCACAAGTCCGGACAGAAAATGGTCCCTGACCCTGATGACAAGAAGTACACCTTCATCAGCGACAAGGGTCTCTATCAGCTGATCATCAACAAACTGGACAAAGACGATGACGCAGAGTACAGCGTCGTGGCCAAGAACAAGTACGGTGACGACAGCTGCAAGTGTCGCCTCACCGTTAACCCTCGGCCCACGCCGGCAGACACGACACTGAGGCCCATGTTCAAACGCCTGCTCGCCAACGTCGAATGCAAGGAGGGACAGGACGTTCGCTTTGAGATCAGAGTGTCCGGTCGCCCCGACCTGAAGTGGGAGAAGGATGGCATGCCCTTGGCCTTCGGTCCAAATATCGAAATCGTCCATGAGGGCCTGGATTACTTCATCCTGCACGTGAAAGACACGCTTCCTGAAGACGCCGGCGTGTACAGAGTCACTGCCACCAACACTGCCGGATCCGCCAGTTGCCAGGCGTCCCTAAAAGTGGAGCGTGTCACTCACGTGAAGAAGGTGTATGTTAGTATAAAGGAAAAGAAGGCGGCAGCTGAGAAGGAGAAACTAGACAAGAAGGTGAGACTGAACCAGATTATGAGTGGCACCGCTATCGATCCTCTGCCCCCCGCTGCCGTGATGGCCATCAGGGAAGCGGCCTCCATGTTCAAACCCGCCGTGGAAACCAAGAAGGGTGAGAAGACCGAGGCTGAGATCCAGAAAGAGAAAGAAGAGAGGAAGAAGAGGGCAGACGAGAAGAGGCTGCGCATGCCATACGACGTTCCCGCTCCTCGCAACTTCAACCCGGCCGTACTTTTGGAGGACAATGAGATCAAACACTTTAAGCCCTTCTCCGACATGAAGTGGTACAAGACGGTGCGTGACCAGTACGAGTTCCCAGAGCCCATGGACAAGATCACGCAGAAGCGCCAGAAGCGCATCCGCCTGTCCAGGTGGGAGCAGTTCTACGAGGTGCCCCTGCCCAGGATCAACGACCAGTACAAGCCTAGGTGGCGCATCCCGGCCGTGACCCAGGACGACCTGGAGACCGTGAGGCCCGCAAGGCAGCGCACTCCCTCGCCCGAGGTAGAGGCCTACTACCGGATGAGGAGGAGGTCTCTGGGCGACTTCAGCGACGAGGAGCTGCTGCTGCCCGTCAAGGAGTATCTGTCCATGAAGCAAACCGAGGAGGACAGGCTGGCACTGGAGGAGGAACTCGCACTCGGCTACTCCGTCTCTCCACCCAGCCTCAGCCCCGTGCGCTTCGAGCTGTCTGCCCTGCGCTCCACGTCTCCCAGGAGAGTCTACCACGCCGAGGAGGAGGAGGGAGCAGAAGCCGCCGCCAGATACGACTCCTACCGCATCCCGTCTAAATTCGAGGCCGGCCCGAGCTACCACGATTTGCGCCAGCGCCACTTGCAGACCACCTACAGACCTCCCAACCAGAAGCAGAGGGTGTATGAAGAGAAGGAGGATCATGAGTTGCTCCGCCCTCACAAAATGGCAGAGAGAATGACTGGCTACAAGAGTGAGCTGAAACGCATGGAGTTTGAGGAGAAGATCAGAGTCTCCAAGAGGGAGACGACTGCCGTCGCCCAGTACTCCGAGGAGGTCCAGTCCGAGTACCTGACCGCTCGTGCCTCCGAATATATTGCTAAACCAATCAAGAAGCTTCCGCCTGCTGAACCGCCAGCCCCTGAGAAGGCTGCCAAAGTTGATCAAGTGACCTACCCCAAGGTTGACTTCATGTCCAGGTACGAGGAGAGGAAAGAGGTCCTGAGGACAGAGAGGCTGTCCATGGTGAGGAAGGAGACGGTGACACAGGCTCCCTTCAGCCTGGACCACGCTCCACGCATCTCCATCAGGATGCGCTCACACCGCGTGCCCTACGGCTGCAACACCAAGTTCACCCTGAACATCCAGGCCAAGCCCGACCCACAGATCACGTGGTCCCACAACGGGAAGGAGATCCAGCAGGGCAGGAAGTACCGCATGACCAGCCTGAGTGGAGTCTTGACCCTCCAGATCACTGAATGTGTGAGCGAGGACGCTGGCACCTACCGCGTGGTCTGCAAGAACGCCAGGGGAGAATGCTCTGACTATGCCACTCTGGACGTGGCCGGAGAGGAATACGCTGCTTTCTCAACACTCCGCCGTGGGGACGAGGAGCCACCGTCTGCACACGACCCCGACATGACCAGGACGGAGGTATATCACGTCTCATCATCCAAGACTACCGTCGAGGAGACGAGAGTGCAGGAAACCACCACCGTTGTAGGGACAAAGACGGTAACGGAAAGCAAGAAAGTGGCCGCCAAGATCGTGAGCAAACCACAGTCTCTGACCGTGAATCAGGGAGATATGGCCGAGTTCTTGTGTGAAGTCGCCGGAGACCCGGCACCTTCTATCACCTGGCTGCGGGAAGGCTCTGCGATCGGCTCCTCTTTCCGTCACCACATCGTCTCCGCTGAAAACACCTCCAGCTTTGAGATCTCAATCGTGGAGATGGCGGACGAAGGCAGCTACTCGCTGGTGGTGGAGAACGCTGCGGGCAGCCAGGAGGGTTTCTTCACTCTGAGCGTACGCAAGTCAGAGTCCAAGGAGAAGGTCGCAGAAAGGATCACTTCACCGGAGGCCAAGTCCCCCGAACCCAAATCTCCCCCGAGAGTCAAGTCGCCAGAACCAATCAAGTCACCACAGAGAGTGAAGTCTCCTCCCACGGTCACGTCCCCGGCGCCATCGGACAGGGAGCAGGCGATGTCACCAATCAAGACACCAAAGAGAGTGATGTCCCCCACAGCCAAGTCCCCCGAGCCAATCAAATCACCGAAGAGAGTGATGTCACCAACCTTGGAAAAGGCGCCTGCCGCTGTACAAGGTAAGAAGAATTATTTTAATTGGCGGCAAGTCATAATGCAGATGATGTTTGTTCATCTTTTGTCGTTGTGAAATTTCAATTTCAATGTCAATAGTCCTTTAACAGTTTTACTGCTCCTGGCGGAACGTTCCGTCAGAAGGAATCCAACCAGCAACTGCTTCTGGCGTAATGTTCCGTCTGATAAGCTTTATTATTGATATCAAACCGGATCGCTATTTAGATTACTAAGTAACACTATTATGTCCATGACATAATAGTCATTGGCTTCACTAAAACTGTTAACACCAAGCACTATAATTGTAACTATCACTATAAAGGGCTAGTTTTAAAGATCATTCCAACTCTAGTGGGTGGCGGAGTCCACACTCCACACCACAACCATAACAAAGACAATGGTGGTGAACGATGTTGTTATAGTGCTTGGTGTGAACGGCCCTTTTGACAAGCTTTCTTTCCTCTGAGAAACTTGGCTCACATAAAACATGAATGCTTAATGTTTATGCTTGACATCTTAAACATTAATTATGCCTTGGGTGGTCGGTGGGTGTCACCGACCACCCAACAGCTCGTTTGTGGGGGATAATCAGTGGTGTGCACAGATAGATACTAGGGGGTGCTAGAGCAACCCCTGCCCTTTTGGCAATGTGCCCTTTTGAAGAAAAAATCTATATTCTTGATAAAAAGCTTCTAATATAAAGTCTATAAATCTATAAAAAGTCTATAAATCTCACACTATTAAGGCAACCGGCCGGTTCCACGCGCTGCACAAGGTGCCCTTTTTTCACTTGAGCACCTGCCCCTCTAAATGTCTGCGCACACCACTGGGGCTAATGCAAATTAAGCCATAACACATGAATCATGTGCTTTTCGTCTGCTATCCTCAGCCCTTGTTGAAGAACCAACTAAAATGGGTATTGTGGCGCAAAGAGCTTCTGCTGACAGCAGCAGCATGATGATGCAGGAACATTACTCAGCCGGCGCTCATGTGGAAGCTGCCTCTTACAGCAGCAGCACTCACACTGCTGAGGTTTCACTCCAGAGCATGTCAGCCACTAGCAGCATGTCTGCCATGATGACGTCTGAGTCAATGGCTGCCATGAGCGCCAGCAGCAGCAGCAGCAAAATGATGGAAATGTCTGAGTCAATGGCTGCTATGAGCGCAAGCAGCAGCAAAATGATGGAAATGTCTGAGTCAGTGGTTGCCATGAGCTCCAGTAGCAGCAGCAGCAGCAGCAGCAAAGTGATGGAAATCTCTTCTCACTCCTCGTCTCTGAGGTAAAAAGTTACCGCTAGTTGTCGGTAACTAACGTACAATCAAAACCAGCTTTTGATTGTACGTGATTATGCTGAGCAGCATCATGGTGAATGACTACAAGTATACAAATAAAAAACAAAAGTATAGCAGAGTGATTCTATGTCTCTTGTTGGTTTGACGGTAGAAACTAACTGTTGGTTTGCTTTGTGTCTGCGTGCGTGTGTGGTCCTACAGGCAGATGAGTGGAGAAGGAGAGGAGCACTGATCCAGACCGGTTCCTGAGCGTGGGGAGGACCGGCACCAGTCACACCAGTGACTTCAGGACGTCTGGAGTGAAGGAGGCTAATGTTGGAGCAAAACACTTTCGAAAACTGTCCAACCAGCTTGGATTCCAATCCGCTGCTGTTCACATTTGGTCCATGTAGAAACAAAGAAAAATGTAATAGAAAACAGCAACATGGATAAAAACGTCCACATTTCAGTTAATTTCTACCCTCAATTCCCTGATCCACTTTTATTTATTGAATTAGCAAAACCTAATCTTTACTGATCTTAGATAAAGATCTGGATTACTGTTCTTGTAAATATGAACTATTTTTATACCAAACTTGACATTAATTTATGCCAAACTAGACTGAAGTCTAAAGTTGTTATAAAATGTGCCATATTGGATAAATATGACTTAGGATTTTTGATCCATTTTTCTGTGACATGTACATAATGTATATAGCCGAATTTAAACGGTTATGGGAAATGTATGCATTGTTATTTATGACAATATTAACTGAAACTAAAATGAAACAAAGTTTTAAAAAGGAGAAAGTTTCTGCATGAAACGAATACCCTGTTATACCTGAAACTAAAACACTGTGCCTCAACGATTTGTTGAAGTCTTTTAAGATTGCCTCAGCAGGTAGAGAGGCTCCCTGTTGAAGTTTGAAACAAGAATCTGAGACAAGACTATTATCCACACGCCTCAGTGCGTGTAATATTACAGTTCTCCTATATGAATTATTAACACGACCATAAGACCCTGAGTGCTGTTTGCATAATACCCTCATGTAAGCAGCAGGAACTGGTCTTGTGTTTCGGACTGACTATGTCATTACCACCATTTTGATGACATGCTCGGAGTGCAAGCGGCCTGCACTCTGGGGTTTCGATAATTTTAATGTGCACTGTTTCTGGCAAAGGACCCTTGGATTGCCCTTTTTCAAGAGTAACATCACCCTGTCCACAAATACAGAATGAAAGAAAAAAGAAAAAGTCAATACAAGTTATTCTTTGCAGAAGCAGTGCCAGCTCTCGGAGGCTAGTTTGGTAATGTGTTGTGTGTTTTTTGAGTGTGTTTTTGTAGATTTTAGTCAATTCACCTTGTTCGCTATAGTCAGGGTTTTCACCAAGCCAGTGCACCACAGCAAGTCCACCGGCTGTGAAACGAAAGAAAAATGAAAATTGCATTCATTGTATGCCCTGCACTTGGATTTAATTGATGTTGATATAGCATTGCCAATATGTAACTTCCTCCTTGAGTTATGTGCATTAATGATTTAATAAAGCATGATTTCAGCACTATATACGACATGTCTCTGTATCTGTTTATTTTTCGTTGTCATTGTTATGTTAGACAGCTTAGAATAGGAACCCAGATAAGCTTATTGCGAGTTATCATCAATCAGTGGTGGAATAAGTACTCAAGGTTTTTATTGTCTATTTTCAAATGGCTGAAATGTATATAGGACTGAAAAATTCCGCAATTTCCGCAATTTCCGCAATTTGCAATTTCCGCAATTTCCAATTCCGCAATTTCCGCAATTTCACGTGTTTTCCGCAATTTCCAATTGCGCAATTTCCGCAATTTCCAATTTTCGCAATTTTCAATTTCCGCAATTTCCGCAATTTCCGCAATTTCCAATTCCGCAATTTCCGCAATTTCCAATTTTCGCAATTTTCAATTTCCGCAATTTCCGCAATTTCCAATTTTCAATTTCCGCAATTTCCGCAATTTCCGCAATTTGCAATTTCCAATTTCCGCAATTTCCGCAATTTCCGATTCCGCAATTTCCAATTTCCGCAATTTCCGCAATTTTCAATTTCCGCAATTTCCGCAATTCCCAATTCCGCAATTTCCGCAATTTCCAATTTTCAATTTCCGCAATTTCCAATTTCCGCAATTTCCGCAATTTCCAATTCCGCAATTTCCGCAATTTCCAATTTTCGCAATTTTCAATTTCCGCAATTTCCGCAATTTCCAATTTCCGCAATTTCCGCAATTTCCGCAATTTTCAATTTCCGCAATTTTTTATTTTTCCGCAATACTCCGCAATAAAAAAATCTAAAAACATGGGCTATATCGTTTTTTCCGCAATTTTCCTCGATTTCACCTTTTTTAAATCCTCAAAAATGATGAAGACTATAACGATGACCTCTGAGACCATGGACCAATGAACCATGTAAATACAACAAATTGAGCAGGGCACTGCAGGGAGTTGCACCCCGTTCCGGTAAACCAGAAGTACGACACCAGTGCCTTAGTTTTTGTGTTGTCATTTACAGGTCCTTTGGTTAAAATGTAAATTTTACATTTCAACAGTAAAGCCTCGTTTCTCATCATTTTGGACCGTGGGCTATAGCCCATATCGTACGGCATACTATAGCGCGCCGTTTTTCATCATTTTTGAGGATTTGAAAAAAATGACGAAATTACAAAAACGGTGGGTTATAGCCCATGTTTTTTTAAATTTTGAAAAAAAAAGTTAGCCTCGTTTCTCATCATTTTGGACCGTGAGCTATAGCCCATATGGTACGGCATACTATAGCGCGCCGTTTTTCATCATTTTTGATGATTTGAAAAAAATGACGAAATTACAAAAACGATGGGTTATAGCCCATGTTTTTTGAAATTTTGAAAAAAAATGTTAGCCTCGTTTCTCATCATTTTGGACCGTGAGCTATAGCCCATATCGTACGGCATACTATAGCGCGCCGTTTTTCATCATTTTTGAAGATTTGAAAAAAATGACGAAATGACAAAAACGATGGGTTATAGCCCATGTTTTTTGAAATTTTGGAAAAAAAAGTTAGCCTCGTTTCTCATCATTTTGGACCGTGAGCTATAGCCCATATCGTACGGCATACTATAGCGCGCCGTTTTTCATCATTTTTGAAGATTTGAAAAAAATGACGAAATGACAAAAACGATGGGTTATAGCCCATGTTTTTTGAAATTTTGAAAAAAAAAGTTAGCCTCGTTTCTCATCATTTTGGACCATGGGCTATAGCCCATATGGCACGGCATACTATAGCGCGCAGTTTTACATCATTTTTGAAGATATGAAAAAAATTACGAAATGACAAAAACGATGGGTTATAGCCCATGTTTTTTGAAATTTTGAAAAAAAAAGTTATCCTCGTTTCTCATCATTTTGGACCATGGGCTATAGCCCATATCGTACGGCATACTATAGCGCGCCGTTTTTCATCATTTTTGAAGATTTGAAAAAAATGACGAAATGACAAAAACGATGGGTTATAGCCCATGTTTTTTGAAATGTTGAAAAAAAAAGTTAGCCTCGTTTCTCATCATTTTGGACCGTGGGCTATAGCCCATATCGTACGGCATACTATAGCGCGCAGTTTTACATCATTTTTGAAGATATGAAAAAAATTACGAAATGACAAAAACGATGGGTTATAGCCCATGTTTTTTGAAATTTTGAAAAAAAAAGTTAGCCTCGTTTCTCATCATTTTGGACCGTGGGCTATAGCCCATATCGTACGGCATACTATAGCGCGCAGTTTTACATCATTTTTGAAGATATGAAAAAAATTACGAAATGACAAAAACGATGGGTTATAGCCCATGTTTTTTGAAATTTTGAAAGAAAATGTTATCCTCGTTTCTCATCATTTTGGACCATGGGCTATAGCCCATATGGTACGGCATACTATAGCGCGCCGTTTTTCATCATTTTTGATGATTTGAAAAAAATGACGAAATTACAAAAACGATGGGTTATAGCCCATGTTTTTTGAAATTTTGAAAAAAAAAGTTAGCCTCGTTTCTCATCATTTTGGACCGTGAGCTATAGCCCATATCGTACGGCATACTATAGCGCGCCGTTTTTCATCATTTTTGAAGATTTGAAAAAAATGACGAAATGACAAAAACGATGGGTTATAGCCCATGTTTTTTGAAATTTTGAAAAAAAAAGTTAGCCTCGTTTCTCATCATTTTGGACCATGGGCTATAGCCCATATGGTACGGCATACTATAGCGCGCAGTTTTACATCATTTTTGAAGATATGAAAAAAATTACGAAATGACAAAAACGATGGGTTATAGCCCATGTTTTTTGAAATTTTGAAAAAAAAAGTTATCCTCGTTTCTCATCATTTTGGACCATGGGCTATAGCCCATATCGTACGGCATACTATAGCGCGCCGTTTTTCATCATTTTTGAAGATTTGAAAAAAATGACGAAATGACAAAAACGATGGGTTATAGCCCATGTTTTTTGAAATTTTGAAAAAAAAAGTTAGCCTCGTTTCTCATCATTTTGGACCGTGGGCTATAGCCCATATCGTACGGCATACTATAGCGCGCAGTTTTACATCATTTTTGAAGATATGAAAAAAATTACGAAATGACAAAAACGATGGGTTATAGCCCATGTTTTTTGAAAAAAAAAGTTAGCCTCGTTTCTCATCATTTTGGACCGTGGGCTATAGCCCATATCGTACGGCATACTATAGCGCGCAGTTTTACATCATTTTTGAAGATATGAAAAAAATTACGAAATGACAAAAACGATGGGTTATAGCCCATGTTTTTTGAAATTTTGAAAAAAAATGTTATCCTCGTTTCTCATCATTTTGGACCATGGGCTATAGCCCATATGGTACGGCATACTATAGCGCGCCGTTTTTGAAAAAAATGACGAAATTACAAAAACGATGGGTTATAGCCCATGTTTTTTGAAATTTTGAAAAAAAAAGTTAGCCTCGTTTCTCATCATTTTGGACCGTGAGCTATAGCCCATATCGTACGGCATACTATAGCGCGCCGTTTTTCATCATTTTTGAAGATTTGAAAAAAATGACGAAATGACAAAAACGATGGGTTATAGCCCATGTTTTTTGAAATTTTGAAAAAAAAAGTTAGCCTCGTTTCTCATCATTTTGGACCGTGAGCTATAGCCCATATCGTACGGCATACTATAGCGCGCCGTTTTTCATAATTTTTGAAGATTTGAAAAAAATGACGAAATGACAAAAACGATGGGTTATAGCCCATGTTTTTTTAAATTTTGAAAAAAAAAGTTAGCCTCGTTTCTCATCATTTTGGACCATGGGCTATAGCCCATATGGTACGGCATACTATAGCGCGCAGTTTTACATCATTTTTGAAGATATGAAAAAAATTACGAAATGACAAAAACGATGGGTTATAGCCCATGTTTTTTGAAATTTTGAAAAAAAAAGTTAGCCTCGTTTCTCATCATTTTGGACCATGGGCTATAGCCCATATCGTACGGCATACTATAGCGCACCGTTTTTCATCATTTTTGAAGATTTGAAAAAAATGACGAAATGACAAAAACGATGGGTTATAGCCCATGTTTTTTGAAATTTTGAAAAAAAAGAGTTAGCCTCGTTTCTCATCATTTTGGACCGTGGGCTATAGCCCATATCGTACGGCATACTATAGCGCGCAGTTTTACATCATTTTTGAAGATATGAAAAAAATTACGAAATGACAAAAACGATGGGTTATAGCCCATGTTTTTTGAAATTTTGAAAAAAAAAGTTAGCCTCGTTTCTCATCATTTTGGACCGTGGGCTATAGCCCATATCGTACGGCATACTATAGCGCGCAGTTTTACATCATTTTTGAAGATATGAAAAAAATTACGAAATGACAAAAACGATGGGTTATAGCCCATGTTTTTTGAAATTTTGAAAGAAAATGTTATCCTCGTTTCTCATCATTTTGGACCATGGGCTATAGCCCATATGGTACGGCATACTATAGCGCGCCGTTTTTCATCATTTTTGATGATTTGAAAAAAATGACGAAATTACAAAAACGATGGGTTATAGCCCATGTTTTTTGAAATTTTGAAAAAAAAAGTTAGCCTCGTTTCTCATCATTTTGGACCGTGAGCTATAGCCCATATCGTACGGCATACTATAGCGCGCCGTTTTTCATCATTTTTGAAGATTTGAAAAAAATGACGAAATGACAAAAACGATGGGTTATAGCCCATGTTTTTTGAAATTTTGAAAAAAAAAGTTATCCTCGTTTCTCATCATTTTGGACCATGGGCTATAGCCCATATCGTACGGCATACTATAGCGCGCCGTTTTTCATCATTTTTGAAGATTTGAAAAAAATGACGAAATGACAAAAACGATGGGTTATAGCCCATGTTTTTTGAAATTTTGAAAAAAAAAGTTAGCCTCGTTTCTCATCATTTTGGACCGTGGGCTATAGCCCATATCGTACGGCATACTATAGCGCGCAGTTTTACATCATTTTTGAAGATATGAAAAAAATTACGAAATGACAAAAACGATGGGTTATAGCCATAGACTGTAAAAAATATGGACAAAGCGTTCCGCGGGTCTAACGTGAACGTAAAATGAAGCCTGTCAGTCCTTGCAATGGAAGTCGCCATCTTTCTAGATCCGTTTTGGCCCAGCTCAGGCCAGCTGGCCCATTGGCTGGCCCAGACAACGAGGCGGGACTTCCCCCTTCTTCTTCGTTGGTTTTTATTTTGACTCGAGTGGGTGGGGGATCCCGTTCATAGACAGTAACGGTAGCCACGCCCCTCAGAACATGCGCGACTTTATGGTCATTTATTTTATAAATGGGACCATAATTTTCCAAAAAGAATATTATGACATTAGAAATGAGACTTTAAACTAGTGACTGGAAGCAAAAAGTATTCATGACCATGTTTATTAAGGTAATACAGTCTAGGTGAAGTTGGGCCAAAATACATGGACTTCTATGGGGCTATGGGGTTTTTTGAGCCCAATGACAGCGCCACAACAGGCCATTATATGAACTTTCATTTCCTTAGTGGCTTCACAAAATATCTCTCTGACTGCCCCCCTGGTTATAGCCCATGTTTTTTGAAAAAAAAAGTTAGCCTCGTTTCTCATCATTTTGGACCGTGGGCTATAGCCCATATCGTACGGCATACTATAGCGCGCAGTTTTACATCATTTTTGAAGATATGAAAAAAATTACGAAATGACAAAAACGATGGGTTATAGCCCATGTTTTTTGAAATTTTGAAAAAAAATGTTATCCTCGTTTCTCATCATTTTGGACCATGGGCTATAGCCCATATGGTACGGCATACTATAGCGCGCCGTTTTTCATCATTTTTGATGATTTGAAAAAAATGACGAAATTACAAAAACGATGGGTTATAGCCCATGTTTTTTGAAATTTTGAAAAAAAAAGTTAGCCTGTTTCTCATCATTTTGGACCGTGAGCTATAGCCCATATCGTACGGCATACTATAGCGCGCCGTTTTTCATCATTTTTGAAGATTTGAAAAAAATGACGAAATGACAAAAACGATGGGTTATAGCCCATGTTTTTTGAAATTTTGAAAAAAAAGTTAGCCTCGTTTCTCATCATTTTGGACCATGGGCTATAGCCCATATGGTACGGCATACTATAGCGCGCAGTTTTACATCATTTTTGAAGATATGAAAAAAATTACGAAATGACAAAAACGATGGGTTATAGCCCATGTTTTTTGAAATTTTGAAAAAAGAAGTTATCCTCGTTTCTCATCATTTTGGACCATGGGCTATAGCCCATATCGTACGGCATACTATAGCGCGCCATTTTTCATCATTTTTGAAGATTTGAAAAAAATGACGAAATGACAAAAACGATGGGTTATAGCCCATGTTTTTTGAAATTTTGAAAAAAAAAGTTAGCCTCGTTTCTCATCATTTTGGACCGTGGGCTAGAGCCCATATCGTACGGCATACTATAGCGCGCAGTTTTACATCATTTTTGAAGATATGAAAAAAATTACGAAATGACAAAAACGATGGGTTATAGCCCATGTTTTTTGAAATTTTGAAATAAAAGTTAGCCTCGTTTCTCATCATTTTGGACCGTGGGCTATAGCCCATATCGTACGGCATACTATAGCGCGCCGTTTTTCATCATTTTTGAAGATATGAAAAAAATTACGAAATGACAAAAACGATGGGTTATAGCCCATGTTTTTTGAAATTTTGAAAAAAAATGTTATCCTCGTTTCTCATCATTTTGGACCATGGGCTATAGCCCATATGGTACGGCATACTATAGCGCGCCGTTTTTCATCATTTTTGATGATTTGAAAAAAATTACGAAATGACAAAAACGATGGGTTATAGCCCATGTTTTTTGAAATTTTGAAAAAAAAGGTTAGCCTCGTTTCTCATCATTTTGGACCGTGGGCTATAGCCCATATCGTACGGCATACTATAGCGCGCAGTTTTACATCATTTTTGAAGATATGAAAAAAATTACGAAATGACAAAAACGATGGGTTATAGCCCATGTTTTTTGAAATTTTGAAAAAAAAAGTTAGCCTCGTTTCTCATCATTTTGGACCGTGGGCTATAGCCCATATCGTACGGCATACTATAGCGCGCCGTTTTTCATCATTTTTGATGATTTGAAAAAAATGACGAAATTACAAAAACGATGGGTTATAGCCCATGTTTTTTGAAATTTTGAAAAAAAAAGTTAGCCTCGTTTCTCATCATTTTGGACCATGGGCTATAGCCCATATCGTACGGCATACTATAGCGCGCAGTTTTACATCATTTTTGAAGATATGAAAAAAATGACGAAATGACAAAAACGATGGGTTATAGCCCATGTTTTTTGAAATTTTGGAAAAAAAAGTTAGCCTCGTTTCTCATCATTTTGGACCGTGGGCTATAGCCCATATCGTACGGCATACTATAGCGCGCAGTTTTACATCATTTTTGAAGATATGAAAAAAATTACGAAATGACAAAAACGATGGGTTATAGCCCATGTTTTTTGAAAATTTGAAAAAAAATGTTATCCTCGTTTCTCATCATTTTGGACCATGGGCTATAGCCCATATGGTACGGCATACTATAGCGCGCCGTTTTTCATCATTTTTGATGATTTGAAAAAAATGACGAAATTACAAAAACGATGGGTTATAGCCCATGTTTTTTGAAATTTTGAAAAAAAAAGTTAGCCTCGTTTCTCATCATTTTGGACCGTGGGCCCATATCGTACGGCATACTATAGCGCGCAGTTTTACATCATTTTTGAAGATATGAAAAAATTACGAAATGACAAAAACGATGGGTTATAGCCCATGTTTTTTGAAATTTTGAAAAAAAATGTTATCCTCGTTTCTCATCATTTTGGACCATGGGCTATAGCCCATATGGTACGGCATACTATAGCGCTCCGTTTTTCATCATTTTTGATGATTTGAAAAAAATGACGAAATTACAAAAACGATGGGTTATAGCCCATGTTTTTTGAAATTTTGAAAAAAAAAGTTATCCTCGTTTCTCATCATTTTGGACCATGGGCTATAGCCCATATCGTACGGCATACTATAGCGCGCCGTTTTTCATCATTTTTGAAGATTTGAAAAAAATGACGAAATGACAAAAACGATGGGTTATAGCCCATGTTTTTTGAAATTTTGAAAAAAAAAAGTTAGCCTCGTTTCTCATCATTTTGGACCGTGGGCTATAGCCCATATCGTACGGCATACTATAGCGCGCAGTTTTACATCATTTTTGAAGATATGAAAAAAATTACGAAATGACAAAAACGATGGGTTATAGCCCATGTTTTTTGAAATTTTGAAAAAAAATGTTATCCTCGTTTCTCATCATTTTGGACCATGGGCTATAGCCCATATGGTACGGCATACTATAGCGCTCCGTTTTTCATCATTTTTGATGATTTGAAAAAAATGACGAAATTACAAAAACGATGGGTTATAGCCCATGTTTTTTGAAATTTTGAAAAAAAAAGTTATCCTCGTTTCTCATCATTTTGGACCATGGGCTATAGCCCATATCGTACGGCATACTATAGCGCGCCGTTTTTCATCATTTTTGAAGATTTGAAAAAAATGACGAAATGACAAAAACGATGGGTTATAGCCCATGTTTTTTGAAATTTTGAAAAAAAAAAGTTAGCCTCGTTTCTCATCATTTTGGACCGTGGGCTATAGCCCATATCGTACGGCATACTATAGCGCGCAGTTTTACATCATTTTTGAAGATATGAAAAAAATTACGAAATGACAAAAACGATGGGTTATAGCCCATGTTTTTTGAAATTTTGAAAAAAAAAGTTATCCTCGTTTCTCATCATTTTGGACCATGGGCTATAGCCCATATCGTACGGCATACTATAGCGCGCAGTTTTTCATCATTTTTGAAGATTTGAAAAAAATGACGAAATGACAAAAACGATGGGTTATAGCCCATGTTTTTTGAAATTTTGAAAAAAAAAAGTTATCCTCGTTTCTCATCATTTTGGACCGTGGGCTATAGCCCATATGGTACGGCATACTATAGCGCGCAGTTTTACATCATTTTTGAAGATATGAAAAAAATTACGAAATGACAAAAACGATGGGTTATAGCCCATGTTTTTTGAAATTTTGAAAAAAAAAGTTAGCCTCGTTTCTCATCATTTTGGACCGTGGGCTATAGCCCATATCGTACGGCATACTATAGCGCGCAGTTTTACATCATTTTTGAAGATATGAAAAAAATTACGAAATGACAAAAACGATGGGTTATAGCCCATGTTTTTTGAAATTTTGAAAAAAAATGTTATCCTCGTTTCTCATCATTTTGGACCATGGGCTATAGCCCATATGGTACGGCATACTATAGCGCGCCGTTTTTCATCATTTTTGATGATTTAAAAAAAATGACGAAATTACAAAAACGATGGGTTATAGCCCATGTTTTTTGAAATTTTGAAAAAAAAAAGTTATCCTCGTTTCTCATCATTTTGGACCGTGGGCTATAGCCCATATGGTACGGCATACTATAGCGCGCAGTTTTACATCATTTTTGAAGATATGAAAAAAATTACGAAATGACAAAAACGATGGGTTATAGCCCATGTTTTTTGAACTTTTGAAAAAAAAAGTTAGCCTCGTTTCTCATCATTTTGGACCGTGGGCTATAGCCCATATCGTACGGCATACTATAGCGCGCAGTTTTACATCATTTTTGAAGATATGAAAAAAATTACGAAATGACAAAAACGATGGGTTATAGCCCATGTTTTTTGAAATTTTGGAAAAAAAAGTTAGCCTCGTTTCTCATCATTTTGGACCGTGGGCTATAGCCCATATGGTACGGCATACTATAGCGCGCAGTTTTACATCATTTTTGAAAAGATTTGAAAAAAATGACGAAATGACAAAAACGATGGGTTATAGCCCATGTTTTTTGAAATTTTGAAAAAAAAAGTTAGCCTCGTTTCTCATCATTTTGGACCATGGGCTATAGCCCATATGGTACGGCATACTATAGCGCGCAGTTTTACATCATTTTTGAAGATATGAAAAAAATTACGAAATGACAAAAACGATGGGTTATAGCCCATGTTTTTTGAAATTTTGAAAAAAAAAGTTAGCCTCGTTTCTCATCATTTTGGACCATGGGCTATAGCCCATATCGTACGGCATACTATAGCGCGCCGTTTTTCATCATTTTTGAAGATTTGAAAAAAATGACGAAATGACAAAAACGATGGGTTATAGCCCATGTTTTTTGAAATTTTGAAAAAAAAGAGTTAGCCTCGTTTCTCATCATTTTGGACCGTGGGCTATAGCCCATATCGTACGGCATACTATAGCGCGCAGTTTTACATCATTTTTGAAGATATGAAAAAAATTACGAAATGACAAAAACTATGGGTTATAGCCCATGTTTTTTGAAATTTTGAAAAAAAAAGTTAGCCTCGTTTCTCATCATTTTGGACCGTGGGCTATAGCCCATATCGTACGGCATACTATAGCGCGCAGTTTTACATCATTTTTGAAGATATGAAAAAAATTACGAAATAACAAAAACGATGGGTTATAGCCCATGTTTTTTGAAATTTTGAAAGAAAATGTTATCCTCGTTTCTCATCATTTTGGACCATGGGCTATAGCCCATATGGTACGGCATACTATAGCGCGCCGTTTTTCATCATTTTTGATGATTTGAAAAAAATGACGAAATTACAAAAACGATGGGTTATAGCCCATGTTTTTTGAAATTTTGAAAAAAAAAGTTAGCCTCGTTTCTCATCATTTTGGACCGTGAGCTATAGCCCATATCGTACGGCATACTATAGCGCGCCGTTTTTCATCATTTTTGAAGATTTGAAAAAAATGACGAAATGACAAAAACGATGGGTTATAGCCCATGTTTTTTGAAATTTTGAAAAAAAAAGTTAGCCTCGTTTCTCATCATTTTGGACCATGGGCTATAGCCCATATCGTACGGCATACTATAGCGCGCAGTTTTACATCATTTTTGAAGATATGAAAAAAATACGAAATGACAAAAACGATGGGTTATAGCCCATGTTTTTTGAAATTTTGAAAAAAAATGTTATCCTCGTTTCTCATCATTTTGGACCATGGGCTATAGCCCATATGGTACGGCATACTATAGCGCTCCGTTTTTCATCATTTTTGATGATTTGAAAAAAATGACGAAATTACAAAAACGATGGGTTATAGCCCATGTTTTTTGAAATTTTGAAAAAAAAAGTTATCCTCGTTTCTCATCATTTTGGACCATGGGCTATAGCCCATATCGTACGGCATACTATAGCGCGCCGTTTTTCATCATTTTTGAAGATTTGAAAAAAATGACGAAATGACAAAAACGATGGGTTATAGCCCATGTTTTTTGAAATTTTGAAAAAAAAAAGTTAGCCTCGTTTCTCATCATTTTGGACCGTGGGCTATAGCCCATATCGTACGGCATACTATAGCGCGCAGTTTTACATCATTTTTGAAGATATGAAAAAAATTACGAAATGACAAAAACGATGGGTTATAGCCCATGTTTTTTGAAATTTTGAAAAAAAAAGTTATCCTCGTTTCTCATCATTTTGGACCATGGGCTATAGCCCATATCGTACGGCATACTATAGCGCGCAGTTTTTCATCATTTTTGAAGATTTGAAAAAAATGACGAAATGACAAAAACGATGGGTTATAGCCCATGTTTTTTGAAATTTTGAAAAAAAAAAGTTATCCTCGTTTCTCATCATTTTGGACCGTGGGCTATAGCCCATATGGTACGGCATACTATAGCGCGCAGTTTTACATCATTTTTGAAGATATGAAAAAAATGACGAAATGACAAAAACGATGGGTTATAGCCCATGTTTTTTGAAATTTTGGAAAAAAAAATTAGCCTCGTTTCTCATCATTTTGGACCGTGGGCTATAGCCCATATGGTACGGCATACTATAGCGCGCAGTTTTACATCATTTTTGAAGATATGAAAAAAATTACGAAATGACAAAAACGATGGGTTATAGCCCATGTTTTTTGAACTTTTGAAAAAAAAAGTTAGCCTCGTTTCTCATCATTTTGGACCGTGGGCTATAGCCCATATCGTACGGCATACTATAGCGCGCAGTTTTACATCATTTTTGAAGATATGAAAAAAATTACGAAATGACAAAAACGATGGGTTATAGCCCATGTTTTTTGAAATTTTGGAAAAAAAAGTTAGCCTCGTTTCTCATCATTTTGGACCGTGGGCTATAGCCCATATGGTACGGCATACTATAGCGCGCAGTTTTACATCATTTTTGAAAAGATTTGAAAAAAATGACGAAATGACAAAAACGATGGGTTATAGCCCATGTTTTTTGAAATTTTGAAAAAAAAAGTTAGCCTCGTTTCTCATCATTTTGGACCATGGGCTATAGCCCATATGGTACGGCATACTATAGCGCGCAGTTTTACATCATTTTTGAAGATATGAAAAAAATTACGAAATGACAAAAACGATGGGTTATAGCCCATGTTTTTTGAAATTTTGAAAAAAAAAGTTAGCCTCGTTTCTCATCATTTTGGACCATGGGCTATAGCCCATATCGTACGGCATACTATAGCGCGCCGTTTTTCATCATTTTTGAAGATTTGAAAAAAATGACGAAATGACAAAAACGATGGGTTATAGCCCATGTTTTTTGAAATTTTGAAAAAAAAGAGTTAGCCTCGTTTCTCATCATTTTGGACCGTGGGCTATAGCCCATATCGTACGGCATACTATAGCGCGCAGTTTTACATCATTTTTGAAGATATGAAAAAAATTACGAAATGACAAAAACTATGGGTTATAGCCCATGTTTTTTGAAATTTTGAAAAAAAAAGTTAGCCTCGTTTCTCATCATTTTGGACCGTGGGCTATAGCCCATATCGTACGGCATACTATAGCGCGCAGTTTTACATCATTTTTGAAGATATGAAAAAAATTACGAAATAACAAAAACGATGGGTTATAGCCCATGTTTTTTGAAATTTTGAAAGAAAATGTTATCCTCGTTTCTCATCATTTTGGACCATGGGCTATAGCCCATATGGTACGGCATACTATAGCGCCGTTTTTCATCATTTTTGATGATTTGAAAAAAATGACGAAATTACAAAAACGATGGGTTATAGCCCATGTTTTTTGAAATTTTGAAAAAAAAAGTTAGCCTCGTTTCTCATCATTTTGGACCGTGAGCTATAGCCCATATCGTACGGCATACTATAGCGCGCCGTTTTTCATCATTTTTGAAGATTTGAAAAAAATGACGAAATGACAAAAACGATGGGTTATAGCCCATGTTTTTTGAAATTTTGAAAAAAAAAGTTAGCCTCGTTTCTCATCATTTTGGACCATGGGCTATAGCCCATATGGTACGGCATACTATAGCGCGCAGTTTTACATCATTTTTGAAGATATGAAAAAAATTACGAAATGACAAAAACGATGGGTTATAGCCCATGTTTTTTGAAATTTTGAAAAAAAAAGTTATCCTCGTTTCTCATCATTTTGGACCATGGGCTATAGCCCATATCGTACGGCATACTATAGCGCGCCGTTTTTCATCATTTTTGAAGATTTGAAAAAAATGACGAAATGACAAAAACGATGGGTTATAGCCCATGTTTTTTGAAATTTTGAAAAAAAAAGTTAGCCTCGTTTCTCATCATTTTGGACCGTGGGCTATAGCCCATATCGTACGGCATACTATAGCGCGCAGTTTTACATCATTTTTGAAGATATGAAAAAAATTACGAAATGACAAAAACGATGGGTTATAGCCATAGACTGTAAAAAATATGGACAAAGCGTTCCGCGGGTCTAACGTGAACGTAAAATGAAGCCTGTCAGTCCTTGCAATGGAAGTCGCCATCTTTCTAGATCCGTTTTGGCCCAGCTCAGGCCAGCTGGCCCATTGGCTGGCCCAGACAACGAGGCGGGACTTCCCCCTTCTTCTTCGTTGGTTTTTATTTTGACTCGAGTGGGTGGGGGATCCCGTTCATAGACAGTAACGGTAGCCACGCCCCTCAGAACATGCGCGACTTTATGGTCATTTATTTTATAAATGGGACCATAATTTTCCAAAAAGAATATTATGACATTAGAAATGAGACTTTAAACTAGTGACTGGAAGCAAAAAGTATTCATGACCATGTTTATTAAGGTAATACAGTCTAGGTGAAGTTGGGCCAAAATACATGGACTTCTATGGGGCTATGGGGTTTTTTGAGCCCAATGACAGCGCCACAACAGGCCATTATATGAACTTTCATTTCCTTAGTGGCTTCACAAAATATCTCTCTGACTGCCCCCCTGGTTATAGCCCATGTTTTTTGAAAAAAAAAGTTAGCCTCGTTTCTCATCATTTTGGACCGTGGGCTATAGCCCATATCGTACGGCATACTATAGCGCGCAGTTTTACATCATTTTTGAAGATATGAAAAAAATTACGAAATGACAAAAACGATGGGTTATAGCCCATGTTTTTTGAAATTTTGAAAAAAAATGTTATCCTCGTTTCTCATCATTTTGGACCATGGGCTATAGCCCATATGGTACGGCATACTATAGCGCGCCGTTTTTCATCATTTTTGATGATTTGAAAAAAATGACGAAATTACAAAAACGATGGGTTATAGCCCATGTTTTTTGAAATTTTGAAAAAAAAAGTTAGCCTGTTTCTCATCATTTTGGACCGTGAGCTATAGCCCATATCGTACGGCATACTATAGCGCGCCGTTTTTCATCATTTTTGAAGATTTGAAAAAAATGACGAAATGACAAAAACGATGGGTTATAGCCCATGTTTTTTGAAATTTTGAAAAAAAAGTTAGCCTCGTTTCTCATCATTTTGGACCATGGGCTATAGCCCATATGGTACGGCATACTATAGCGCGCAGTTTTACATCATTTTTGAAGATATGAAAAAAATTACGAAATGACAAAAACGATGGGTTATAGCCCATGTTTTTTGAAATTTTGAAAAAAGAAGTTATCCTCGTTTCTCATCATTTTGGACCATGGGCTATAGCCCATATCGTACGGCATACTATAGCGCGCCATTTTTCATCATTTTTGAAGATTTGAAAAAAATGACGAAATGACAAAAACGATGGGTTATAGCCCATGTTTTTTGAAATTTTGAAAAAAAAAGTTAGCCTCGTTTCTCATCATTTTGGACCGTGGGCTAGAGCCCATATCGTACGGCATACTATAGCGCGCAGTTTTACATCATTTTTGAAGATATGAAAAAAATTACGAAATGACAAAAACGATGGGTTATAGCCCATGTTTTTTGAAATTTTGAAATAAAAGTTAGCCTCGTTTCTCATCATTTTGGACCGTGGGCTATAGCCCATATCGTACGGCATACTATAGCGCGCCGTTTTTCATCATTTTTGAAGATATGAAAAAAATTACGAAATGACAAAAACGATGGGTTATAGCCCATGTTTTTTGAAATTTTGAAAAAAAATGTTATCCTCGTTTCTCATCATTTTGGACCATGGGCTATAGCCCATATGGTACGGCATACTATAGCGCGCCGTTTTTCATCATTTTTGATGATTTGAAAAAAATTACGAAATGACAAAAACGATGGGTTATAGCCCATGTTTTTTGAAATTTTGAAAAAAAAGGTTAGCCTCGTTTCTCATCATTTTGGACCGTGGGCTATAGCCCATATCGTACGGCATACTATAGCGCGCAGTTTTACATCATTTTTGAAGATATGAAAAAAATTACGAAATGACAAAAACGATGGGTTATAGCCCATGTTTTTTGAAATTTTGGAAAAAAAAGTTAGCCTCGTTTCTCATCATTTTGGACCGTGGGCTATAGCCCATATCGTACGGCATACTATAGCGCGCCGTTTTTCATCATTTTTGATGATTTGAAAAAAATGACGAAATTACAAAAACGATGGGTTATAGCCCATGTTTTTTGAAATTTTGGAAAAAAAAGTTAGCCTCGTTTCTCATCATTTTGGACCGTGGGCTATAGCCCATATCGTACGGCATACTATAGCGCGCAGTTTTACATCATTTTTGAAGATATGAAAAAAATTACGAAATGACAAAAACGATGGGTTATAGCCCATGTTTTTTGAAAATTTGAAAAAAAATGTTATCCTCGTTTCACATCATTTTGGACCATGGGCTATAGCCATATGGTACGGCATACTATAGCGCGCAGTTTTTCATCATTTTTGAAGATTTGAAAAAAATGACGAAATGACAAAAACGATGGGTTATAGCCCATGTTTTTTGAAATTTTGAAAAAAAAAAGTTATCCTCGTTTCTCATCATTTTGGACCGTGGGCTATAGCCCATATGGTACGGCATACTATAGCGCGCAGTTTTACATCATTTTTGAAGATATGAAAAAAATTACGAAATGACAAAAACGATGGGTTATAGCCCATGTTTTTTGAAATTTTGAAAAAAAAAGTTAGCCTCGTTTCTCATCATTTTGGACCGTGGGCTATAGCCCATATCGTACGGCATACTATAGCGCGCAGTTTTACATCATTTTTGAAGATATGAAAAAAATTACGAAATGACAAAAACGATGGGTTATAGCCCATGTTTTTTGAAATTTTGAAAAAAAATGTTATCCTCGTTTCTCATCATTTTGGACCATGGGCTATAGCCCATATGGTACGGCATACTATAGCGCGCCGTTTTTCATCATTTTTGATGATTTAAAAAAAATGACGAAATTACAAAAACGATGGGTTATAGCCCATGTTTTTTGAAATTTTGAAAAAAAAAAGTTATCCTCGTTTCTCATCATTTTGGACCGTGGGCTATAGCCCATATGGTACGGCATACTATAGCGCGCAGTTTTACATCATTTTTGAAGATATGAAAAAAATTACGAAATGACAAAAACGATGGGTTATAGCCCATGTTTTTTGAACTTTTGAAAAAAAAAGTTAGCCTCGTTTCTCATCATTTTGGACCGTGGGCTATAGCCCATATCGTACGGCATACTATAGCGCGCAGTTTTACATCATTTTTGAAGATATGAAAAAAATTACGAAATGACAAAAACGATGGGTTATAGCCCATGTTTTTTGAAATTTTGAAAAAAAATGTTATCCTCGTTTCTCATCATTTTGGACCATGGGCTATAGCCCATATGGTACGGCATACTATAGCGCGCCGTTTTTCATCATTTTTGATGATTTAAAAAAAATGACGAAATTACAAAAACGATGGGTTATAGCCCATGTTTTTTGAAATTTTGAAAAAAAAAGTTAGCCTCGTTTCTCATCATTTTGGACCATGGGCTATAGCCCATATCGTACGGCATACTATAGCGCGCCGTTTTTCATCATTTTTGAAGATTTGAAAAAAATGACGAAATGACAAAAACGATGGGTTATAGCCCATGTTTTTTGAAATTTTGAAAAAAAAAGTTAGCCTCGTTTCTCATCATTTTGGACCGTGGGCTATAGCCCATATCGTACGGCATACTATAGCGCGCCGTTTTTCATCATTTTTGAAGATTTGAAAAAAAGTGACGAAATGACAAAAACGATGGGTTATAGCCCATGTTTTTTGAAATTTTGAAAAAAAAAGTTAGCCTCGTTTCTCATCATTTTGGACCATGGGCTATAGCCCATATGGTACGGCATACTATAGCGCGCCGTTTTTCATCATTTTTGAAGATTTGAAAAAAATGACGAAATGACAAAAACGATGGGTTATAGCCCATGTTTTTTGAAATTTTGGAAAAAAAAGTTAGCCTCGTTTCTCATCATTTTGGACCGTGGGCTATAGCCCATATGGTACGGCATACTATAGCGCGCAGTTTTACATCATTTTTGAAAAGATTTGAAAAAAATGACGAAATGACAAAAACGATGGGTTATAGCCCATGTTTTTTGAAATTTTGAAAAAAAAAGTTAGCCTCGTTTCTCATCATTTTGGACCATGGGCTATAGCCCATATGGTACGGCATACTATAGCGCGCCGTTTTTCATCATTTTTGAAGATATGAAAAAATTACGAAATGACAAAAACGATGGGTTGTAGCCCATGTTTTTTGAAATTTTGAAAAAAAATGTTATCCTCGTTTCTCATCATTTTGGACCATGGGCTATAGCCCATATGGTACGGCATACTATAGCGCGCCGTTTTTCATCATTTTTGAAGATTTGAAAAAAATGACGAAATTACAAAAACGATGGGTTATAGCCCATGTTTTTTGAAATTTTGAAAAAAAAAGTTAGCCTCGTTTCTCATCATTTTGGACCATGGGCTATAGCCCATATGGTACGGCATACTATAGCGCGCCGTTTTTCATCATTTTTGAAGATTTGAAAAAAATGACGAAATTACAAAAACGATGGGTTATAGCCCATGTTTTTTTAAATTTTGAAAAAAAAAGTTAGCCTCGTTTCTCATTATTTTGGACCATGGGCTATAGCCCATATGGTACGGCATACTATAGCGCGCCGTTTTTCATCATTTTTGAAGATATGAAAAAATTACGAAATGACAAAAACGATGGGTTATAGCCCATTTTTTTAAAAATTTTGAAAAAAAATGTTATCCTCGTTTCTCATCATTTTGGACCATGGGCTATAGCCCATATGGTACGGCATACTATAGCGCGCCGTTTTTCATCATTTTTGATGATTTGAAAAAAATGACGAAATTACAAAAACGATGGGTTATAGCCCATGTTTTTTGAAATTTGAAAAAAAAAGTTAGCCTCGTTTCTCATCATTTTGGACCGTGGGCTATAGCCCATATCGTACGGCATACTATAGCGCGCAGTTTTACATCATTTTTGAAGATATGAAAAAAATTACGAAATGACAAAAACGATGGGTTATAGCCCATGTTTTTTGAAATTTTGAAAAAAAAAGTTAGCCTCGTTTCTCATCATTTTGGACCATGGGCTATAGCCCATATGGTACGGCATACTATAGCGCGCCGTTTTTCATCATTTTTGAAGATATGAAAAAAATTACGAAATGACAAAAACGATGGGTTATAGCCCATGTTTTTTGAAATTTTGAAAAAAAAAGTTATCCTCGTTTCTCATCATTTTGGACCATGGGCTATAGCCCATATCGTACGGCATACTATAGCGCGCCGTTTTTCATCATTTTTGAAGATTTGAAAAAAATGACGAAATGACAAAAACGATGGGTTATAGCCCATGTTTTTTGAAATTTTGAAAAAAAAAGTTAGCCTCGTTTCTCATCATTTTGGACCGTGGGCTATAGCCCATATCGTACGGCATACTATAGCGCGCAGTTTTACATCATTTTTGAAGATATGAAAAAAATTACGAAATGACAAAAACGATGGGTTATAGCCCATGTTTTTTGAAATTTTGAAAAAAAAAGTTAGCCTCGTTTCTCATCATTTTGGACCGTGGGCTATAGCCCATATCGTACGGCATACTATAGCGCGCAGTTTTACATCATTTTTGAAGATATGAAAAAAATTACGAAATGACAAAAACGATGGGTTATAGCCCATGTTTTTTGAACTTTTGAAAAAAAAAGTTAGCCTCGTTTCTCATCATTTTGGACCGTGGGCTATAGCCCATATCGTACGGCATACTATAGCGCGCAGTTTTACATCATTTTTGAAGATATGAAAAAAATTACGAAATGACAAAAACGATGGGTTATAGCCCATGTTTTTTGAAATTTTGAAAAAAAATGTTATCCTCGTTTCTCATCATTTTGGACCATGGGCTATAGCCCATATGGTACGGCATACTATAGCGCGCCGTTTTTCATCATTTTTGATGATTTAAAAAAAATGACGAAATTACAAAAACGATGGGTTATAGCCCATGTTTTTTGAAATTTTGAAAAAAAAAGTTAGCCTCGTTTCTCATCATTTTGGACCATGGGCTATAGCCCATATCGTACGGCATACTATAGCGCGCCGTTTTTCATCATTTTTGAAGATTTGAAAAAAATGACGAAATGACAAAAACGATGGGTTATAGCCCATGTTTTTTGAAATTTTGAAAAAAAAAGTTAGCCTCGTTTCTCATCATTTTGGACCGTGGGCTATAGCCCATATCGTACGGCATACTATAGCGCGCCGTTTTTCATCATTTTTGAAGATTTGAAAAAAAGTGACGAAATGACAAAAACGATGGGTTATAGCCCATGTTTTTTGAAATTTTGAAAAAAAAAGTTAGCCTCGTTTCTCATCATTTTGGACCATGGGCTATAGCCCATATGGTACGGCATACTATAGCGCGCCGTTTTTCATCATTTTTGAAGATTTGAAAAAAATGACGAAATGACAAAAACGATGGGTTATAGCCCATGTTTTTTGAAATTTTGGAAAAAAAAGTTAGCCTCGTTTCTCATCATTTTGGACCGTGGGCTATAGCCCATATGGTACGGCATACTATAGCGCGCAGTTTTACATCATTTTTGAAAAGATTTGAAAAAAATGACGAAATGACAAAAACGATGGGTTATAGCCCATGTTTTTTGAAATTTTGAAAAAAAAAGTTAGCCTCGTTTCTCATCATTTTGGACCATGGGCTATAGCCCATATGGTACGGCATACTATAGCGCGCCGTTTTTCATCATTTTTGAAGATATGAAAAAATTACGAAATGACAAAAACGATGGGTTGTAGCCCATGTTTTTTGAAATTTTGAAAAAAAATGTTATCCTCGTTTCTCATCATTTTGGACCATGGGCTATAGCCCATATGGTACGGCATACTATAGCGCGCCGTTTTTCATCATTTTTGAAGATTTGAAAAAAATGACGAAATTACAAAAACGATGGGTTATAGCCCATGTTTTTTGAAATTTTGAAAAAAAAAGTTAGCCTCGTTTCTCATCATTTTGGACCATGGGCTATAGCCCATATGGTACGGCATACTATAGCGCGCCGTTTTTCATCATTTTTGAAGATTTGAAAAAAATGACGAAATTACAAAAACGATGGGTTATAGCCCATGTTTTTTGAAATTTTGAAAAAAAAAGTTAGCCTCGTTTCTCATTATTTTGGACCATGGGCTATAGCCCATATGGTACGGCATACTATAGCGCGCCGTTTTTCATCATTTTTGAAGATATGAAAAAATTACGAAATGACAAAAACGATGGGTTATAGCCCATTTCTTTTTAAATTTTGAAAAAAAATGTTATCCTCGTTTCTCATCATTTTGGACCATGGGCTATAGCCCATATGGTACGGCATACTATAGCGCGCCGTTTTTCATCATTTTTGATGATTTGAAAAAAATGACGAAATTACAAAAACGATGGGTTATAGCCCATGTTTTTTGAAATTTGAAAAAAAAAGTTAGCCTCGTTTCTCATCATTTTGGACCGTGGGCTATAGCCCATATCGTACGGCATACTATAGCGCGCAGTTTTACATCATTTTTGAAGATATGAAAAAAATTACGAAATGACAAAAACGATGGGTTATAGCCCATGTTTTTTGAAATTTTGAAAAAAAAAGTTAGCCTCGTTTCTCATCATTTTGGACCATGGGCTATAGCCCATATGGTACGGCATACTATAGCGCGCCGTTTTTCATCATTTTTGAAGATATGAAAAAAATTACGAAATGACAAAAACGATGGGTTATAGCCCATGTTTTTTGAAATTTTGAAAAAAAAAGTTATCCTCGTTTCTCATCATTTTGGACCATGGGCTATAGCCCATATCGTACGGCATACTATAGCGCGCCGTTTTTCATCATTTTTGAAGATTTGAAAAAAATGACGAAATGACAAAAACGATGGGTTATAGCCCATGTTTTTTGAAATTTTGAAAAAAAAAGTTAGCCTCGTTTCTCATCATTTTGGACCGTGGGCTATAGCCCATATCGTACGGCATACTATAGCGCGCAGTTTTACATCATTTTTGAAGATATGAAAAAAATTACGAAATGACAAAAACGATGGGTTATAGCCCATGTTTTTTGAAATTTTGAAAAAAAAAGTTAGCCTCGTTTCTCATCATTTTGGACCGTGGGCTATAGCCCATATCGTACGGCATACTATAGCGCGCAGTTTTACATCATTTTTGAAGATATGAAAAAAATTACGAAATGACAAAAACGATGGGTTATAGCCCATGTTTTTTGAAATTTTGAAAAAAAACGTTATCCTCGTTTCTCATCATTTTGGACCATGGGCTATAGCCCATATGGTACGGCATACTATAGCGCGCCGTTTTTCATCATTTTTGATGATTTAAAAAAAATGACGAAATTACAAAAACGATGGGTTATAGCCCATGTTTTTTGAAATTTTGAAAAAAAAAGTTAGCCTCGTTTCTCATCATTTTGGACCATGGGCTATAGCCCATATGGTACGGCATACTATAGCGCGCCGTTTTTCATCATTTTTGAAGATATGAAAAAAATTACGAAATGACAAAAACGATGGGTTATATCCCATGTTTTTTGAAATTTTGAAAAAAAAAGTTATCCTCGTTTCTCATCATTTTGGACCATGGGCTATAGCCCATATCGTACGGCATACTATAGCGCGCCGTTTTTCATCATTTTTGAAGATTTGAAAAAAATGACGAAATGACAAAAACGATGGGTTATAGCCCATGTTTTTTGAAATTTTGAAAAAAAAAGTTAGCCTCGTTTCTCATCATTTTGGACCGTGGGCTATAGCCCATATCGTACGGCATACTATAGCGCGCAGTTTTACATCATTTTTGAAGATATGAAAAAAATTACGAAATGACAAAAACGATGGGTTATAGCCCATGTTTTTTGAAATTTTGAAAAAAAAAGTTAGCCTCGTTTCTCATCATTTTGGACCGTGGGCTATAGCCCATATCGTACGGCATACTATAGCGCGCAGTTTTACATCATTTTTGATGATTTAAAAAAAATGACGAAATTACAAAAACGATGGGTTATAGCCCATGTTTTTTGAAATTTTGAAAAAAAAAGTTAGCCTCGTTTCTCATCATTTTGGACCGTGGGCTATAGCCCATATCGTACGGCATACTATAGCGCGCAGTTTTACATCATTTTTGAAGATATGAAAAAATTACGAAATGACAAAAACGATGGGTTATAGCCCATTTTTTTTGAAATTTTGAAAAAAAAAATTATCCTCGTTTCTCATCATTTTGGACCATGGGCTATAGCCCATATGGTACGGCATACTATAGCGCGCCGTTTTTCATCATTTTTGATGATTTGAAAAAAATGACGAAATTACAAAAACGATGGGTTATAGCCTATGTTTTTTGAAATTTTGAAAAAAAAAGTTAGCCTCGTTTCTCATCATTTTGGACCGTGAGCTATAGCCCATATCGTACGGCATACTATAGCGCGCCGTTTTTCATCATTTTTGAAGATTTGAAAAAAATGACGAAATTACAAAAACGATGGGTTATAGCCCATGTTTTTTGAAATTTTGAAAAAAAAAGTTAGCCTCGTTTCTCATCATTTTGGACCGTGGGCTATAGCCCATATCGTACGGCATACTATAGCGCGCAGTTTTACATCATTTTTGAAGATATGAAAAAAATTACGAAATGACAAAAACGATGGGTTATAGCCCATGTTTTTTGAAATTTTGAAAAAAAAAGTTAGCCTCGTTTCTCATCATTTTGGACCGTGAGCTATAGCCCATATGGTACGGCATACTATAGCGCGCCGTTTTTCATCATTTTTGAAGATATGAAAAAAATTACGAAATGACAAAAACGATGGGTTATAGCCCATGTTTTTTGAAATTTTGAAAAAAAACGTTATCCTCGTTTCTCATCATTTTGGACCATGGGCTATAGCCCATATGGTACGGCATACTATAGCGCGCCGTTTTTCATCATTTTTGATGATTTAAAAAAAATGACGAAATTACAAAAACGATGGGTTATAGCCCATGTTTTTTGAAATTTTGAAAAAAAAAGTTAGCCTCGTTTCTCATCATTTTGGACCATGGGCTATAGCCCATATGGTACGGCATACTATAGCGCGCCGTTTTTCATCATTTTTGAAGATATGAAAAAAATTACGAAATGACAAAAACGATGGGTTATATCCCATGTTTTTTGAAATTTTGAAAAAAAAAGTTATCCTCGTTTCTCATCATTTTGGACCATGGGCTATAGCCCATATCGTACGGCATACTATAGCGCGCCGTTTTTCATCATTTTTGAAGATTTGAAAAAAATGACGAAATGACAAAAACGATGGGTTATAGCCCATGTTTTTTGAAATTTTGAAAAAAAAAGTTAGCCTCGTTTCTCATCATTTTGGACCGTGGGCTATAGCCCATATCGTACGGCATACTATAGCGCGCAGTTTTACATCATTTTTGAAGATATGAAAAAAATTACGAAATGACAAAAACGATGGGTTATAGCCCATGTTTTTTGAAATTTTGAAAAAAAAAGTTAGCCTCGTTTCTCATCATTTTGGACCGTGGGCTATAGCCCATATCGTACGGCATACTATAGCGCGCAGTTTTACATCATTTTTGATGATTTAAAAAAAATGACGAAATTACAAAAACGATGGGTTATAGCCCATGTTTTTTGAAATTTTGAAAAAAAAAGTTAGCCTCGTTTCTCATCATTTTGGACCGTGGGCTATAGCCCATATCGTACGGCATACTATAGCGCGCAGTTTTACATCATTTTTGAAGATATGAAAAAATTACGAAATGACAAAAACGATGGGTTATAGCCCATTTTTTTTGAAATTTTGAAAAAAAAAATTATCCTCGTTTCTCATCATTTTGGACCATGGGCTATAGCCCATATGGTACGGCATACTATAGCGCGCCGTTTTTCATCATTTTTGATGATTTGAAAAAAATGACGAAATTACAAAAACGATGGGTTATAGCCTATGTTTTTTGAAATTTTGAAAAAAAAAGTTAGCCTCGTTTCTCATCATTTTGGACCGTGAGCTATAGCCCATATCGTACGGCATACTATAGCGCGCCGTTTTTCATCATTTTTGAAGATTTGAAAAAAATGACGAAATTACAAAAACGATGGGTTATAGCCCATGTTTTTTGAAATTTTGAAAAAAAAAGTTAGCCTCGTTTCTCATCATTTTGGACCGTGGGCTATAGCCCATATCGTACGGCATACTATAGCGCGCAGTTTTACATCATTTTTGAAGATATGAAAAAAATTACGAAATGACAAAAACGATGGGTTATAGCCCATGTTTTTTGAAATTTTGAAAAAAAAAGTTAGCCTCGTTTCTCATCATTTTGGACCGTGAGCTATAGCCCATATGGTACGGCATACTATAGCGCGCCGTTTTTCATCATTTTTGATGATTTGACAAAATTTTTAAAAATGGGTTATATCCCATGTTTTTTGAAATTTTGAAAAAAAAGTTATCTGCCATAATTTTCTTCCTGTTAGTTTGGACAGATCTACAGCATAGAAGGCTGTAAACAGTGTTAAGCAGGCTACATGCTACCATAATGATACCGGAAATAAGTCACATGACGCCACATCACATTTTGTACACACAGTCCACTAGTGAAGAACTAGGGCAATAGGCAAGGAGAAATAAAATACTTTTTTTTATTAAAAGAGAAAGGAAATAGAAATTCTAATAACTCGACACAGAAAACCGCACAGAAAGACTACAACAGAACATACATAATGTGATGTGACGTGACGTGACAGCTTTACCCGTAAATGATGTTAAACAATACATATATGGATGAATGATCCAAACATGTCAGGTTGCAGGTCTGCTTTCTATTCTGTCCCTAGAGTCAAAACTAGACATGGAGACATTTTTATATACCACATATTGAAACAAACTCCCAGGAAGCTGTAGTAGGTGTGCTACATCTCTCAGTTATTTTAAATGAAAGCTGAATACTTTTCCATTTGTCGCTGCCTATTATTGAGGCTTTTGAGTCATTTCCTAACCCCACCTTTTTCCCCCTATTATCTTAACTTTAATTATTTTCAAACTGTATTTAAATGTTTCTAATATGTGTTTGGACACACATGCAACATAGTCCTACAAAAGGACTATTTACTCACCTTTAACCGAGGCAAAAATGGTCTCCGAGATGGAGACTGTGAACCCTGTGAGGTTAAAGGTCAGAGTGCACGTGTAGGAGTCACTGTCCTGAGGTTCCACTCCTCTCAGCTTGAGCATGGTCACATCACGGTAGGTGAACTTTCCATCTCCATCCTTTATGGCTGTACAGTTCTGAAAATGAAACCGAAGCAATTAACACATAACACAGGTTGTAGGCCTAATAGCACATTGGAGTTTTACAGTGTGACACTGAAGGGGACAGGACAGCCATCTAGTTAAAGTCTTGTTAAAGTGCTGTTTGCCTTTTACACAGAACTATGCGTTTATATGTGTCGTGCAAAATGTCCAGTGCACGTTACACACAACAGCCAGGTAGTCTAGTGGTTACTCCTCGCAGAAGATAAAGGTCAAAGGTTGAGTTCCTATATAAATTCTACAGTGCACCCTTGAGTAACTGAACCCCTAGAGGTTGGTTGATTGATTGATTGAAGTATTTATTAACAGTTTGCAGAATGGGTACATTTCACATGAAAGCACAACTCAATATGGTTAAAATGTAAATTTTACATTTCAACAGTAAAGCCTCGTTTCTCATCATTTTGGACCGTGGGCTATAGCCCATATCGTACGGCAGGGATATTCAATTGGAACTGCCTCAAGGACCCTGGGGGTCCCCGAACCCCACTTTGGAATCACTGCTCTATGTAATGTTTGTGTGTGTGTGTGTGTGTCCGTCCAGCTGATGGTCGTTAATGTCAAAGCAATGCTGTTTATGCACTGTCAAATAGGTCTAGGCCTACATCTATTCTAAGGTGGCATATACCTGTATAGACATATTACCCTGCTCATTACTGTGCGGAAATATACATAAATCTTCGTGTTTGAGCACAAAAAGCATTTTGAGAACCCACAAATTTCCGCGCTTCGCGCGCACACTGTGCGGCCCCCCACACACAATCATTCTACAGTTGTGGCCCCCGGCCTAATCTAATTGAATACCCCTGTCGTACGGCATACTATAGCGCGCCGTTTTTCATCATTTTTGAGGATTTGAAAAAAATGACGAAATTACAAAAACGATGGGTTATAGCCCATGTTTTTTGAAATTTTGAAAAAAAAAGTTAGCCTCGTTTCTCATCATTTTGGACCGTGAGCTATAGCCCATATCGTACGGCATACTATAGCGCGCCGTTTTTCATCATTTTTGAAGATTTGAAAAAAATGACGAAATGACAAAAACGATGGGTTATAGCCCATGTTTTTTGAAATTTTGGAAAAAAAAATTAGCCTCGTTTCTCATCATTTTGGACCGTGGGCTATAGCCCATATCGTACGGCATACTATAGCGCGCAGTTTTACATCATTTTTGAAGATATGAAAAAAATTACGAAATGACAAAAACGATGGGTTATAGCCCATGTTTTTTGAAATTTTGAAAAAAAAAGTTATCCTCGTTTCTCATCATTTTGGACAATGGGCTATAGCCCATATGGTACGGCATACTATAGCGCGCCGTTTTTCATCATTTTTGATGATTTGAAAAAAATGACGAAATTACAAAAACGATGGGTTATAGCCCATGTTTTTTGAAAATTTGGAAAAAAAAGTTAGCCTCGTTTCTCATCATTTTGGACCGTGAGCTATAGCCCATATCGTACAGCATACTATAGCGCGCCGTTTTTCATCATTTTTGAAGATTTGAAAAAAATGACGAAATGACAAAAACGATGGGTTATAGCCCATGTTTTTTGAAATTTTGAAAAAAAAAGTTAGCCTCGTTTCTCATCATTTTGGACCATGGGCTATAGCCCATATCGTACGGCATACTATAGCGCGCCGTTTTTCATCATTTTTGAAGATTTGAAAAAAATGACGAAATGACAAAAACGATGGGTTATAGCCCATGTTTTTTGAAATTTTGAAAAAAAAAGTTAGCCTCGTTTCTCATCATTTTGGACCGTGGGCTATAGCCCATATCGTACGGCATACTATAGCGCGCAGTTTTACATCATTTTTGAAGATATGAAAAAAATTACGAAATGACAAAAACGATGGGTTATAGCCCATGTTTTTTGAAATTTTGAAAAAAAAAGTTAGCCTCGTTTCTCATCATTTTGGACCGTGGGCTATAGCCCATATCGTACGGCATACTATAGCGCGCAGTTTTACATCATTTTTGAAGATATGAAAAAAATTACGAAATGACAAAAACGATGGGTTATAGCCCATGTTTTTTGAAATTTTGAAAAAAAATGTTATCCTCGTTTCTCATCATTTTGGACCATGGGCTATAGCCCATATGGTACGGCATACTATAGCGCGCCGTTTTTCATCATTTTTGATGATTTGAAAAAAATGACGAAATTACAAAAACGATGGGTTATAGCCCATGTTTTTTTAAATTTTGAAAAAAAAAAGTTAGCCTCGTTTCTCATCATTTTGGACCGTGAGCTATAGCCCATATCGTACGGCATACTATAGCGCGCCGTTTTTCATCATTTTTGAAGATTTGAAAAAAATGACGAAATGACAAAAACGATGGGTTATAGCCCATGTTTTTTGAAATTTTGAAAAAAAAAGTTAGCCTCGTTTCTCATCATTTTGGACCATGGGCTATAGCCCATATGGTACGGCATACTATAGCGCGCAGTTTTACATAATTTTTGAAGATATGAAAAAAATTACGAAATGACAAAAACGATGGGTTATAGCCCATGTTTTTTGAAATTTTGAAAAAAAAAGTTATCCTCGTTTCTCATCATTTTGGACCATGGGCTATAGCCCATATCGTACGGCATACTATAGCGCGCCGTTTTTCATCATTTTTGAAGATTTGAAAAAAATGATGAAATGACAAAAACGATGGGTTATAGCCCATGTTTTTTGAAATTTTGGAAAAAAAAGTTAGCCTCGTTACTCATCATTTTGGACCGTGGGCTATAGCCCATATCGTACGGCATACTATAGCGCGCAGTTTTACATCATTTTTGAAGATATGAAAAAATTTACGAAATGACAAAAACGATGGGTTATAGCCCATGTTTTTTGAAATTTTGAAAAAAAATGTTATCCTCGTTTCTCATCATTTTGGACCATGGGCTATAGCCCATATGGTACGGCATACTATAGCGCGCCGTTTTTCATCATTTTTGATGATTTAAAAAAAATGACGAAATTACAAAAACGATGGGTTATAGCCCATGTTTTTTGAAATTTTGAAAAAAAAAGTTAGCCTCGTTTCTCATCATTTTGGACCATGGGCTATAGCCCATATGGTACGGCATACTATAGCGCGCCGTTTTTCATCATTTTTGAAGATATGAAAAAAATTACGAAATGACAAAAACGATGGGTTATATCCCATGTTTTTTGAAATTTTGAAAAAAAAAGTTATCCTCGTTTCTCATCATTTTGGACCATGGGCTATAGCCCATATCGTACGGCATACTATAGCGCGCCGTTTTTCATCATTTTTGAAGATTTGAAAAAAATGACGAAATGACAAAAACGATGGGTTATAGCCCATGTTTTTTGAAATTTTGAAAAAAAAAGTTAGCCTCGTTTCTCATCATTTTGGACCGTGGGCTATAGCCCATATCGTACGGCATACTATAGCGCGCAGTTTTACATCATTTTTGAAGATATGAAAAAAATTACGAAATGACAAAAACGATGGGTTATAGCCCATGTTTTTTGAAATTTTGAAAAAAAAAGTTAGCCTCGTTTCTCATCATTTTGGACCGTGGGCTATAGCCCATATCGTACGGCATACTATAGCGCGCAGTTTTACATCATTTTTGATGATTTAAAAAAAATGACGAAATTACAAAAACGATGGGTTATAGCCCATGTTTTTTGAAATTTTGAAAAAAAAAGTTAGCCTCGTTTCTCATCATTTTGGACCGTGGGCTATAGCCCATATCGTACGGCATACTATAGCGCGCAGTTTTACATCATTTTTGAAGATATGAAAAAATTACGAAATGACAAAAACGATGGGTTATAGCCCATTTTTTTTGAAATTTTGAAAAAAAAAATTATCCTCGTTTCTCATCATTTTGGACCATGGGCTATAGCCCATATGGTACGGCATACTATAGCGCGCCGTTTTTCATCATTTTTGATGATTTGAAAAAAATGACGAAATTACAAAAACGATGGGTTATAGCCTATGTTTTTTGAAATTTTGAAAAAAAAAGTTAGCCTCGTTTCTCATCATTTTGGACCGTGAGCTATAGCCCATATCGTACGGCATACTATAGCGCGCCGTTTTTCATCATTTTTGAAGATTTGAAAAAAATGACGAAATTACAAAAACGATGGGTTATAGCCCATGTTTTTTGAAATTTTGAAAAAAAAAGTTAGCCTCGTTTCTCATCATTTTGGACCGTGGGCTATAGCCCATATCGTACGGCATACTATAGCGCGCAGTTTTACATCATTTTTGAAGATATGAAAAAAATTACGAAATGACAAAAACGATGGGTTATAGCCCATGTTTTTTGAAATTTTGAAAAAAAAAGTTAGCCTCGTTTCTCATCATTTTGGACCGTGAGCTATAGCCCATATGGTACGGCATACTATAGCGCGCCGTTTTTCATCATTTTTGATGATTTGACAAAATTTTTAAAAATGGGTTATATCCCATGTTTTTTGAAATTTTGAAAAAAAAGTTATCTGCCATAATTTTCTTCCTGTTAGTTTGGACAGATCTACAGCATAGAAGGCTGTAAACAGTGTTAAGCAGGCTACATGCTACCATAATGATACCGGAAATAAGTCACATGACGCCACATCACATTTTGTACACACAGTCCACTAGTGAAGAACTAGGGCAATAGGCAAGGAGAAATAAAATACTTTTTTTTATTAAAAGAGAAAGGAAATAGAAATTCTAATAACTCGACACAGAAAACCGCACAGAAAGACTACAACAGAACATACATAATGTGATGTGACGTGACGTGACAGCTTTACCCGTAAATGATGTTAAACAATACATATATGGATGAATGATCCAAACATGTCAGGTTGCAGGTCTGCTTTCTATTCTGTCCCTAGAGTCAAAACTAGACATGGAGACATTTTTATATACCACATATTGAAACAAACTCCCAGGAAGCTGTAGTAGGTGTGCTACATCTCTCAGTTATTTTAAATGAAAGCTGAATACTTTTCCATTTGTCGCTGCCTATTATTGAGGCTTTTGAGTCATTTCCTAACCCCACCTTTTTCCCCCTATTATCTTAACTTTAATTATTTTCAAACTGTATTTAAATGTTTCTAATATGTGTTTGGACACACATGCAACATAGTCCTACAAAAGGACTATTTACTCACCTTTAACCGAGGCAAAAATGGTCTCCGAGATGGAGACTGTGAACCCTGTGAGGTTAAAGGTCAGAGTGCACGTGTAGGAGTCACTGTCCTGAGGTTCCACTCCTCTCAGCTTGAGCATGGTCACATCACGGTAGGTGAACTTTCCATCTCCATCCTTTATGGCTGTACAGTTCTGAAAATGAAACCGAAGCAATTAACACATAACACAGGTTGTAGGCCTAATAGCACATTGGAGTTTTACAGTGTGACACTGAAGGGGACAGGACAGCCATCTAGTTAAAGTCTTGTTAAAGTGCTGTTTGCCTTTTACACAGAACTATGCGTTTATATGTGTCGTGCAAAATGTCCAGTGCACGTTACACACAACAGCCAGGTAGTCTAGTGGTTACTCCTCGCAGAAGATAAAGGTCAAAGGTTGAGTTCCTATATAAATTCTACAGTGCACCCTTGAGTAACTGAACCCCTAGAGGTTGGTTGATTGATTGATTGAAGTATTTATTAACAGTTTGCAGAATGGGTACATTTCACATGAAAGCACAACTCAATATGGTTAAAATGTAAATTTTACATTTCAACAGTAAAGCCTCGTTTCTCATCATTTTGGACCGTGGGCTATAGCCCATATCGTACGGCAGGGATATTCAATTGGAACTGCCTCAAGGACCCTGGGGGTCCCCGAACCCCACTTTGGAATCACTGCTCTATGTAATGTTTGTGTGTGTGTGTGTGTGTCCGTCCAGCTGATGGTCGTTAATGTCAAAGCAATGCTGTTTATGCACTGTCAAATAGGTCTAGGCCTACATCTATTCTAAGGTGGCATATACCTGTATAGACATATTACCCTGCTCATTACTGTGCGGAAATATACATAAATCTTCGTGTTTGAGCACAAAAAGCATTTTGAGAACCCACAAATTTCCGCGCTTCGCGCGCACACTGTGCGGCCCCCCACACACAATCATTCTACAGTTGTGGCCCCCGGCCTAATCTAATTGAATACCCCTGTCGTACGGCATACTATAGCGCGCCGTTTTTCATCATTTTTGAGGATTTGAAAAAAATGACGAAATTACAAAAACGATGGGTTATAGCCCATGTTTTTTGAAATTTTGAAAAAAAAAGTTAGCCTCGTTTCTCATCATTTTGGACCGTGAGCTATAGCCCATATCGTACGGCATACTATAGCGCGCCGTTTTTCATCATTTTTGAAGATTTGAAAAAAATGACGAAATGACAAAAACGATGGGTTATAGCCCATGTTTTTTGAAATTTTGGAAAAAAAAATTAGCCTCGTTTCTCATCATTTTGGACCGTGGGCTATAGCCCATATCGTACGGCATACTATAGCGCGCAGTTTTACATCATTTTTGAAGATATGAAAAAAATTACGAAATGACAAAAACGATGGGTTATAGCCCATGTTTTTTGAAATTTTGAAAAAAAAAGTTATCCTCGTTTCTCATCATTTTGGACAATGGGCTATAGCCCATATGGTACGGCATACTATAGCGCGCCGTTTTTCATCATTTTTGATGATTTGAAAAAAATGACGAAATTACAAAAACGATGGGTTATAGCCCATGTTTTTTGAAAATTTGGAAAAAAAAGTTAGCCTCGTTTCTCATCATTTTGGACCGTGAGCTATAGCCCATATCGTACAGCATACTATAGCGCGCCGTTTTTCATCATTTTTGAAGATTTGAAAAAAATGACGAAATGACAAAAACGATGGGTTATAGCCCATGTTTTTTGAAATTTTGAAAAAAAAAGTTAGCCTCGTTTCTCATCATTTTGGACCATGGGCTATAGCCCATATCGTACGGCATACTATAGCGCGCCGTTTTTCATCATTTTTGAAGATTTGAAAAAAATGACGAAATGACAAAAACGATGGGTTATAGCCCATGTTTTTTGAAATTTTGAAAAAAAAAGTTAGCCTCGTTTCTCATCATTTTGGACCGTGGGCTATAGCCCATATCGTACGGCATACTATAGCGCGCAGTTTTACATCATTTTTGAAGATATGAAAAAAATTACGAAATGACAAAAACGATGGGTTATAGCCCATGTTTTTTGAAATTTTGAAAAAAAAAGTTAGCCTCGTTTCTCATCATTTTGGACCGTGGGCTATAGCCCATATCGTACGGCATACTATAGCGCGCAGTTTTACATCATTTTTGAAGATATGAAAAAAATTACGAAATGACAAAAACGATGGGTTATAGCCCATGTTTTTTGAAATTTTGAAAAAAAATGTTATCCTCGTTTCTCATCATTTTGGACCATGGGCTATAGCCCATATGGTACGGCATACTATAGCGCGCCGTTTTTCATCATTTTTGATGATTTGAAAAAAATGACGAAATTACAAAAACGATGGGTTATAGCCCATGTTTTTTTAAATTTTGAAAAAAAAAAGTTAGCCTCGTTTCTCATCATTTTGGACCGTGAGCTATAGCCCATATCGTACGGCATACTATAGCGCGCCGTTTTTCATCATTTTTGAAGATTTGAAAAAAATGACGAAATGACAAAAACGATGGGTTATAGCCCATGTTTTTTGAAATTTTGAAAAAAAAAGTTAGCCTCGTTTCTCATCATTTTGGACCATGGGCTATAGCCCATATGGTACGGCATACTATAGCGCGCAGTTTTACATAATTTTTGAAGATATGAAAAAAATTACGAAATGACAAAAACGATGGGTTATAGCCCATGTTTTTTGAAATTTTGAAAAAAAAAGTTATCCTCGTTTCTCATCATTTTGGACCATGGGCTATAGCCCATATCGTACGGCATACTATAGCGCGCCGTTTTTCATCATTTTTGAAGATTTGAAAAAAATGATGAAATGACAAAAACGATGGGTTATAGCCCATGTTTTTTGAAATTTTGGAAAAAAAAGTTAGCCTCGTTACTCATCATTTTGGACCGTGGGCTATAGCCCATATCGTACGGCATACTATAGCGCGCAGTTTTACATCATTTTTGAAGATATGAAAAAATTTACGAAATGACAAAAACGATGGGTTATAGCCCATGTTTTTTGAAATTTTGAAAAAAAATGTTATCCTCGTTTCTCATCATTTTGGACCATGGGCTATGGACCCATATAGTACGGCATACTATAGCGCGCCGTTTTTCATCATTTTTGAGGATTTGAAAAAAATGACGAAATGACAAAAACGATGGGTTATAGCCCATGTTTTTTGAAATTTTGAAAAAAAAAGTTAGCCTCGTTTCTCATCATTTTGGACCGTGAGCTATAGCCCATATCGTACGGCATACTATAGCGCGCCGTTTTTCATCATTTTTGAAGATTTGAAAAAAATGACAAAAACGATGGGTTATAGCCCATGTTTTTTGAAATTTTGAAAAAAAAAGTTAGCCTCGTTTCTCATCATTTTGGACCATGGGCTATAGCCCATATGGTACGGCATACTATAGCGCGCAGTTTTACATAATTTTTGAAGATATGAAAAAAATTACGAAATGACAAAAACGATGGGTTATAGCCCATGTTTTTTGAAATTTTGGAAAAAAAAGTTAGCCTCGTTTCTCATCATTTTGGACCGTGGGCTATAGCCCATATCGTACGGCATACTATAGCGCGCAGTTTTACATCATTTTTGAAGATATGAAAAAATTTACGAAATGACAAAAACGATGGGTTATAGCCCATGTTTTTTGAAATTTTGAAAAAAAAAGTTAGCCTCGTTTCTCATCATTTTGGACCGTGGGCTATAGCCCATATCGTACGGCATACTATAGAGCGCAGTTTTACATCATTTTTGAAGATATGAAAAAAATTACGAAATGACAAAAACGATGGGTTATAGCCCATGTTTTTTGAAATTTTGAAAAGAAATGTTATCCTCGTTTCTCATCATTTTGGACCATGGGCTATAGCCCATATAGTACGGCATACTATAGCGCGCCGTTTTTCATCATTTTTGATGATTTGAAAAAAATGACGAAATTACAAAAACGATGGGTTATAGCCCATTATATGTTAGTTCTATTCAGATACCCTGAATAGATGGATACTTCTTTTCAGTAGCAAAGCAGTGGAATTAGCAAGTCTAGTCAGTGAATAAAACCTGCAAACCTGAAATGATCAGGGCCTGGGCTGTGGCTCAGTGGTCCAGGCACCTGGCCGGTAGCCCGAGTCTGGCAGTGTGCCGCGGGCTCGACTCCCGATCCCAACGGCCTTTACTGCATGTCACTCCCCCATCTCTCTCCCCCATTTCCTGTCAGCGTCAGTCAGCTACAGTCCCTCTATAAAAAATATAAAATAAAGGCGAAAGCCGCAAAACAACATTTGGAAGAAAAAAAAGCCTGAAATGATCAGGAAAGCGTGAGTTGGAATGGCACATCTGTAGCACCACCCTGTGGTAACTGTGGGAACTGTTTTGTTATGTTTGTAGTCATTTATGTTGTATTGTAAAGTGCTTTTAATGTATAATAAATGCTGGTGAGAGGACAACATTGGAAATACGTCTTAGGAGTTTGTTGTTTATCCTCGAACTGCAACTTTGTGGTATTTTGTATTCATGCACACACACACACGCACACACACACACACCCTCAGTATATTAACAGGTCTACACCAAAATAACCCACATAATGTTAACGTTTGTCATGTTATCGACTGTGTGATTAAAAATTAAAAAAATATTCTACATATTTACAAGTTATTGTAATGTTATTATATTTACATTACAGTTGTTCAGTGATTCAGTGATTTCTTCTCCTTTTGCTTATAATGAATCCATTCAATTCCAGTGTAGTTTGCATACGACTAAAAGGTTGCTGGTTTGGATTCCACCTCCAACAAAACCAGGCATTGCATTGTGTGGTCAGATGTGAATTTCCTCAGTTTTGCCTTTGAGCAAGTCATACCTCCCCTTTCTTCTCGGTCGCAGACACGTGTCCCAATCTTGGCTGCTGTCAGCTGAAACAACCTTACCCACAGACATAACTTCATTCATTTTCATGGTAAAGACTTTTCCATCCAGTTCAAATTGGTAGGACCCCATCACAAGGCCAACAGCGACATATTCTCTGGACGAACAGCTCTTTTACCCCTCACAGGCATGTGGTACCTAACCTCCTTCCAAAATCTGGAGGACGGCGACAGAGGCAAGGATGAAGCCTCCTGTCCTCCTTTCTCCTCATCGGCTCCAATTCTCTCCCGCAAACGTGTCCCCCAGCCTCTCGAAGTCTTCTGGTTCTTCCACCAGCACACAGCTCCCTGTTTCTTCCGCAGGTGACGCACCGACTCCGGGAAGAGGGCTAGCTGGGCCGGGCTGACCTCTTCCATCTCCACCAAGACCACCTGCAGAATGAGAAAACAAGGGAGGAAATAGGAAATTATGCACAGTGAGCAATAATTATCTGATTTTGAGTTAGTACAATTAAATTAATTGTACAGAGAGAGAGATAAATAGACAGACAGACAGACAGACAGACAGAGACAGACAGACAGACAGACAGACAGACAGACAGACAGACAGACAATATTGACCTTCAGGGATCCCTCCATCAGTGCTCTGTACATGGCGGTGTCGTGTTCAAACTGCTGGCCAGGTCCTGGAATGTCTCCATCGTTGCAGGATGTATCTGAACTGGTACAGTTGTCACTGATGTTTATGTTGTGGTAACTGCTATGACCACTGTGACCGTCACTGTGATCCTTGTGGCTACTGCTGTCAGACATATTACATTTAACATCACTACTGTAACACTGGTTCTTATTGTCACTGGTGTCACTGCTATTGAAGGTGGAGGCGGTGTAGAGCAGGAGGAGGCAGCGACTGGCCTGGATGTTTTCCTCCACCGAGTCCACAATGGCTAGAGACGGAACGGAAAGCGGAGAGAAGGAGAGATTTAGAAGGAGAGAATTAGAGACAGAAATACTTTGTGTGGGAACACGCTAGTAGCCGACTGGATAGTGCATTCATTCAACATTCAGCAACTTTGTGCAGCTGTACTTTTGTTCCGTAAGATAGCGTACCTTGTCCAGGCAGGCTGTCACGGCCGGCTATAAACAGCTTGTAGCCCCAGGTCCTCTCCAACACCTGAGGCAGTGTGTGGAGAGCAAACATCTCCACTTCTCCACTGGCTCCAGTCCCAAAGCACTGTGCGTATGCTATGTAGGCGTCGTAGCGTTTACCGTCAGACTCTAACAGAGAACATGGAATATGGTACAGGTTTAATCTAAAGTGCAATATAGTTAGCCATGAGCTACACAGTATGCATCAGGATTTGGATTTGTTCGACCACATCAAAATGTGAGCAACTGCACTCTGTGTACTCTATGTCCTGTCAATATCATCAGTGTTTTGCAGTGTGTGTGTGTGTGTGTGTGTGTGTGTGTGTGTGTGTGTACAGCACTGTGAAATCGTACCTGTGTTCTTGTAGAAAACAGGGAAAGCCCTTCTGAACCACAGCACAATGTCGATCTTGAAAATGTAGTAGAAGACAACAGTGCTGATGAAGAGGACAGTGACACCTCCCAGCACCGATCCAATGGGCAGCAGTATGTTGTGATCTGAGGAGGAAAAAATAGAACATACCCATACAATATCACCAAGGCTCATGTGCAAATGAGAAGGATGTTAGTGGTGAGAATTTAAAACAGACATGATGGCCATCCCCTGCACGCTTCATCAGAACAGCAGTTAGGAAAGCATAGCATATTGCCTGAAATATGAAAATGTCAAGTGGTCTGCCAATTCCATCCTGTTCTTTCTTCATATAACTCCTCGTGTTGACTTATCAGTTACTTACTATTAATAGCCTCTTGTACAAACTCTTCTGTAGCCTACGCTACTCTATCACTCACTCTATCAAACATACAGTACACATACAGTGTGCACCACTGTAGCCACTGTGTTCATTGGTTTGTACCTGCTGGCAGCAGAGTGAATTGACTATGGGGACAGCCTCTGTCATTGCAGGCAAAGCAGGTGTAGTTCTTGTAGAAGTCCTGCTCTGTCAGGTGGGAGAACTTCAACAGGCGCTCCACCCACACACCTTTCCTTGGACTCTCTTCTCTGGTTGAACTAATGTAGGAGAGGAGAACATTGTGAACAGGAGAGGAAAATATAAATAATTTGTTCTCGCATGCATATTATGTATGCCTTGTTTCTAAAATGCAAAGCGGAATAGAATGGCTGCTGTATGTGCGTCTCAAAGAGGAGCATAAAGTAATGTTAAAGTCACACTACAGTACTACAAACCTTTGTGATTCCATGTAAATGCGTTCAGAGGGCTCTTCTGAGACTGCAGTGTCTTCGCTGGTATACCAGTAAACATCCACATAGGACCTCCCCACACAAGGCACGAACACCCAACAGCGCTTAGTGAAGCTGGAGCCTGGACAAACACACGTGCACGGGAAGAGATACAGATTATTATTACACAGCTTGGTTGAATGCTTGATTCTGATTGGTCAATCGCTGAATTCAGCTTTCTGGATAACAGACAGCCCGCTGCTTAATCAAAGGCTCGGAAAACTTTGGAATACTTTAATTACCCTAAGCAAGGAAATACTTATTTCTGTTGTAACTTTTGGGTCATTTTAATTAATGTATTAAGTAGCCGTGTCATTGTTTATAGATAAATCACCCTATCAGTGATTTATTTATCAACAATGACCACCTAGCCATCCCTTACATAACATGCATCGTGCACGTTACATTGTGCATTTTCCATTCCACGGTACAAAAATAATTTTTGCTTTAAGTTTATTCGTTTTTATTTGTATCTATTTAGGATGTTTTACTTTTAAAAATTTTACTCACCCCATTGGGCCTTGATAACCTCCCCGAAGCTGGTTGGGTCATGGATTTCGGGAGGTAATTCATACTCCTCTGAAAGTAAAAGAGCAAATGTGATTAATTTGACTGTCTTCATTGTTTGATTTGTCTGCACTATACAGTATGGACAGATGGTTGCTGTTCTTCTTGAATCTGACTTGAGGGAGATGGCATAATGGCTCTCATAGCTTTAGAACTACGTACGTAAGTATTGTATTGTCTTATTTCATCTTTCTCATCTTATCTTCTCAGATTGTATGGTGATTTTCTTTCAACATGGCACACATAATGAGATTAAATAATAGTAAATGGTTTTAATATGACTTCATTAATTGTCCTTTACTTACAGTAAGTAACAGAGTCTTTACAAGTCTCCTTAAAATCAATCAGACAGCTGAGGTTGATTCAGAACCCAGCTGCTCGAGTCTTACTAAGTCCAAGAAAGTACTGTATATCTTATCGCTCCAATTCTCAGAAATGTACACTAGATTCTTGTCAGTAAAATAATCAATTTGGTTTGATTAAAGTATTGAATGCTTTAGGGCCAAAATACATATGATTTTATGCTACATTATGAATGATCCAAACATGTCAGGTTGCAGGTCTGCTTTCTATTCTGTCCCTAGAGTCAAAACTAGACATGGAGACATTTTTATATACCACATATTGAAACAAACTCCCAGGAAGCTGTAGTAGGTGTGCTACATCTCTCAGTTATTTTAAATGAAAGCTGAATACTTTTCCATTTGTCGCTGCCTATTATTGAGGCTTTTGAGTCATTTCCTAACCCCACCTTTTTCCCCCTATTATCTTAACTTTAATTATTTTCAAACTGTATTTAAATGTTTCTAATATGTGTTTGGACACACATGCAACATAGTCCTACAAAAGGACTATTTACTCACCTTTAACCGAGGCAAAAATGGTCTCCGAGATGGAGACTGTGAACCCTGTGAGGTTAAAGGTCAGAGTGCACGTGTAGGAGTCACTGTCCTGAGGTTCCACTCCTCTCAGCTTGAGCATGGTCACATCACGGTAGGTGAACTTTCCATCTCCATCCTTTATGGCTGTACAGTTCTGAAAATGAAACCGAAGCAATTAACACATAACACAGGTTGTAGGCCTAATAGCACATTTTTTTACAGTTTTACAGTGTGACACTGAAGGGGACATCTAGTTAAAGTCTTGTTAAAGTGCTGTTTGCCTTTTACACAGAACAATGCGTTTATATGTGTCGTGCAAAATGTCCAGTGCACGTTACACACAACAGCCAAGTAGTCTAGTGGTTACTCCTCGCAGAAGATAAAGGTCAAAGGTTGAGTTCCTATATCAAAAATTCTACTGTGCACCCTTGAGTAACTGAACCCCTAGAGGTTGGTTGATTGATTGATTGAAGTATTTATTAACAGTTTGCAGAATGGGTACATTTCACATGAAAGCACAACTCAATACAAAGACTGTTACTGTGGACGACACACCGATAAAGTGTCAGGGTCCACACTTTTCAATTCATCAGAACATTTAGAGACGTACAAATATACACTTCTATAAAAAAAACAGGAAATCATGTAAGGAGGTCAAAAAGAGAAAATAAACATATACAGTATGGAGGAAAGGGGGTGGGGCTGGGGATTCAGATTTTACGCGGGGCAGTTTCAAATTGCAGCCGTCCGTATGTGCCCTTTGAGAGCGGTTTTGAAGGAGTCAAGGAATTTGCATGTCTCAATGGCTGTTGGTAGGGCGTTCCACATTTTGGTGGCATAGGATACATGCGTATCTTGGTGGTGTAGCGAATCTTGTGGACCAGACCCATTGCAAGATGCTGTACTCTGTCGTCAACCCTAAGCCATTCCAGGTTCAGTTGTTATGGATAAAAGTGTCAGCTAATTATCTAAAATGCATTTCATCATCTACATGGCACAACTCACCTTGTACCATTTGAGGGAGTACTCAAGGGAGTAACTCTCCAGTTTCTCTGTGATGTCTTTCAGAGGGCAGGACAAGATGTCGTTCACCTCACTGGTGAGTGTTTGGGTAGTAATCCGCGGTCTACTGCAATTTCCAGGGACAGGCTTGTCTACGACCAGCTTTGAGTCCTGTCTGTAGCACCGAGAAGGAGTGCTGTTGAAAAACAAAAGAGAAATAATTATTCTTCTGCGACTTTCAGTGATGCCTTGATAGTTGGTATGATTATCAAAGTCACTGGTCTTAGAAGTCGACATTTCGAATTGTTCTTTTATAGAGCTAGACTGATATATATTGTGTGTGTGTGTGTGTGTGTGTGTGTGTGTGTGTGTGTCTTCTCCCCAATTTACTCATTTTCATTCCCAAGTGATCAGTGAGCTTGTACAGTAGATATGCTATTTTCGGCATGCAACGCCGTTGTACAACGGAGTATAGATTGCGCAATATACAGACACCCTCTCGCTCCACAATGAGACTGTAGTACCTCACAATGCACACGTAGTCTCCAGCATCCTCCGTGGTCACATTGAGGAACCACAGTGTCTCCGCGCGCACCAGAATGCGTCCAGTCTCGTTGCCCAGTTCTCTGCCCGATAGCAGGTGGTACCAGGTGACATTGTACGGAACGACGCTGAAGTCGAAGACGCTTGGGGATACTAGTGTGCTGTTCAGCATGGCCACGTCCCCAGGAACGGAAAACACCCGTTCAAACTGCAGCCTGTAGTCGGTACAGTTCTCTGAAGAAAATAGGAAGACATAGACTTTACGCAATTCTGTATTTAAGCCCAGAAAGGTTTAGAGAGGAGCTCTGCTGTTTTAACTGGTACAGGAATTAGCCACTTCACTAAGTCCCTCCCCAACCCATCCTTGTCCAATAGGCACGTTAACAGCGAAGAAAGCTTGACCTGCATAGCAACCGTTGCTAAACTATTTGGATTGGCATTGGACAATCACGTTTTGGGGTGGGATTTAGTAAAGGGTTAGTTTCTTCATGAAAAGGGGCCCACTGAGCATTTTTCAGGGTATTAGACGTCTAAAATACGTCTAAATGTGTCTATAAATGTATGTTTTTTTAGCGGTCTAGGCTTAGATCAGACGTTGAAACGACCTTGTTTCAACGTCTGATCTAAGCCTAGACCGCTAAAAAAAACGTAAAAATATATAGATGTTTAAAAAACTGCTAATCAACGTCTTGACCTCTAAAAAAACGTATTTTTTTAGACACGGTATAACACATTTTAGACGGACGTCTAATTACCGACTATTGCTCAGTGGGGGCCAGACATGCATTTATCACTCACAACATCAGAGGGAGAAGGGTGAAGGCATTTTACTAAACACCTCAGTCTGATGCCCACAAGGTGTCACTGTGGAGCTGCTCTGTGCTTCTAGCTTTTGGAGGCAAAACAGTTTCACAGTAGTTTCACAAGCTGACACTACTGTAAATGTTGGTTCATATTTTCAAATATAGGTACTGTACTTGTTTCAAATATTTCTATTTAACACTACAGCAACATCTTTCTTCGTCTTCTTTGTAGAATTCTAGATACATACACACAATTAACTAGGCAGTACCTTACTGTGTAGTAAATATTATGCCAGTTTTGACAGCCTCACATATTGCATATATTTTGACAATAGTGAACTAGTGAAACCAGAAAATCTGTCTCTTCCCCTGTATTTTATAATAATCTACTTTCCCTGTATTTTGTCCCTTTCTCCATTCTGTTGATTTGATTACTTGTAAAACTCACCTCCTAAAGCCGAGGAGCCTCCAAACAGACACAGTAGAAAGAGGACAGCTGCCAGTATCTGACTCACGCCCATGACTGAAAGAGAGGTAAACAAAACACAGTAATTTACAACATCATACTTTAAAGATAAGTAAACAATTAGAATAAATGACTAACAATTTACTGTCTGGAAGAACAGGTAAACACACAATGAGAAGGTACATATATGCCTAATGTCTGGCCTCTACCTGACAAGATACTATAACGTCCCAAAATGCAGTCAACAGGCCACATCACATGCATTCATTCCTCCATTGCTGAAGTAATCCTGAACTCTCACTAACCACAGCATAGGGATTGCGTTAGGCCCAACAGGGAACCACACGGACTGACGTAATCCTACTGGAAGACACTCCCACTCAGCGTTGCCAGTAAATTTACGTTCAGAGGGAGGACAGGACTTGTTGAGATGCTTGTGATCCATGATGTTTTTCTGTCACCCCTGTCCCTAAATGTCCTACTCACTGTGTGTCATTTATTCTGACGCACAGAATAAATGGCAAACAGTAGATGATCACTAGTTGAGTGAGCTATAAAGTTGCTGACCTAATTTCTTATCAGAACAGTCTGTTGCACGCGGTGGTGTAAGTACATTTACTCAAGTATACACATACATTTTAATGCCAATTTGTGGGCTTTCACTTGTAATTTATTTTCTAGATTTGAATAGCTACCACACAGCATGTCAATAATACATTACGGTACTCTTACCATAGTAGGCTGTATCACGTTTCTTCTTTTCATTCAGTATTCTTTTAGGGTAGATAGTAGCCTATAGATAGCTTTAGTTAGGGTTTCTGTGGCGAGAGCTACTGTATAATTGATAAAGACCTTTACCAGAACGCATTTGCAAATGCAATCACATGCGATCATTGCGATGGAAACCAAGATGAGGAGAGCGAGAGAGAGAGAGAGAGAGAGAGAGAGAGAGAGAGAGCACCATTAAAATAATATAGTTTCAAGTCTCTACGCCACCACAAGACAATGTTAAGATTGAGTTTATTATTTTTGTCATGAGACAAAGACGGACCCTTAAGGCACTGGCAGGTTAGATTGAACAAACCCTTTCTTCCTGTGAGGAAAAGTTTAAACTGTCATGCAGTCCTGACAGTCTGGATGTTGCTGTGAGAGGTTTGGAATCAGTAATACAGCAGACAGTAGTAAAACTCCCAGGGACAGGCCCAGGCACAGTGAGGAGAGCGTGGGAAGTAGATTTTCCAGGCTCTGGTGTATACGGGCTGAGACGTGGGAGTGACGTTTGGAAGTCAGAGTTCAACTGAACTGGCTGAGTGAGTCAGGGAAGGGCAGGTATTCTCCCTCTCCATTCCTGATTGTGTTTTTGACTGATATGAAGGGCGGCACAGCGGGTTCATTAGCAGTAAACCTGCACGTCTCACAGGTTCCATAGTAGTCTACGTTTCAATAAAACTGTTTTCATAGCCCCCACTAAGTCCCCCCTTCCCCACAAACCCAATTGACTGACTTCTATGTAAACCAACATTCATTAGCCCCCGCTCTAAATTTGGATAGACTATAGATCATATCTATAGTCCCCCCAAGTCACAATTCTCTGGAGCTGTCGCTGACCCATGCATGCACAGAGACTCATGCTTCTGTAATGCATGTCTACTCTTGTCCAATGTCCACTATAGATGCTTCCAACGAAGCAGATAATTAGGCATACGTTTCTTGAGGGCAGCTCGGGGGAATTAAAGGGGAGAGTGCATCTGCCCTGTCTTTCCCATTGTGGTCTAGGCTAAGAGACTTGAACTGAATTGACTCAATGTCATTGCTGAAACCCCAGTGAGGGAGGGAGGGACCCTAAATCCAAGGCTTTCTCAGCGAAAATGCTGACATGCTACCAGAAAACGGCTACCAGTTATGGGGAAACGGGACTTTAAAAAAGGGAACACATGTTGCCCAATGTTTGCTGACACTACATGAATCTACCAGGGGACAGTGGATGTTTCCGTCCGTGTCCATTATGCCATGAGTGAAATGTTTGCCAGTTCAGTCAGATGAACTTTGTCCATCTGTTTTAGGATTGCCGCAGTAAAGAGGCCATATGTACAGGACTAGTGTAAAACCTCAACACTGAACAAAATCTAAACAAATCTGCGAGATAACATTATGCCAGCTTGACACTCTTTACAAACACCGCACCTTACATTACCACAATCGCATATATTTTGACAATAGTAGGCTAGTGAAACCAGAGAATACTTCACCAGACACATTCATTAAAATATATTCAGTAGTAGCAGGTTACATAGTGAAACAAAGTTAGCATTAATTGCAGCTGTGACAGAATGTGACAGTATGCTCTGAAGGTGAGAACTCATCATGTCAGAATGTGACAGTATGCTCTGAAGGTGAGAACTCAGACAGAATGTGACAGTATGCTCTGAAGGTGAGAACTCAGAATGTGACAGTATGCTCTGAAGGTGAGAACTCAGAATGTGACAGTATGCTCTGAAGGTGAGAACTCAGAATGTGACAGTATGCTCTGAAGGTGAGAACTCATGGACACTGATTTGATGTGAAGGAGTCCTTACAGTGATTCAGTGTCAGTTAAGCTGACATCCTGTAGAGTCACCCCGAAGGAGCAAACACCAACCATGATTCAGCAACAAGGCATTATAATAATCGTCTAAAGATAGGAGATAGAGGCAAAGGGATGACGCTAAAGAGACTTTAAACGTTTTGAGTGGACGTATGCTCTATGAACCAAATGAGCACACGTGTGTGAGTGTGTGTGTGTGTGTGTGTGTGTGTGTCTTACCTTTATTGGAATGTTGATTTAAGAGGGTAACGCACCATAAGTCAGAGCGTGGTGGTCACAAGAAGTGTGTGTTTTCAGGTCCGTTTGTATAGTGAGATCTGTGATATAATTATGATGACAGCAGTGTGCACGAACAAGGGTTTAAATGTGTTCTCCTATACAATGCCACCAAAATGTCTAATTGATTGTTTTCATTGATTTCCTCCCGCACACTCAGATCAGCCAACGCAGGGAAGCTGGAAGTACCCTCACTAAAAACACCGGGACAACGCTCCACACGTCCCAAACTCTTCTCCCTTCTGGCTCCAAAACTATGGAATGCACTTCCCATTACAATCAGAACTGCAGCCTCACTCCCAATCTTCCGCCATAGTCTGAAAAGCCACCTTTTCAGACTCCATCATGGCCCGTAGCACTTACCCTACCCCCTTAGACAGCACTTTTTGTAGACTTAGATAGCATTTGATACAGACTTATACCATGTTATGTAGACAGCACTAGAATTGCATTGTATGTACTGTAGCGGCGGTTATATATATTAGCATTTTGTGATGGGGGAAAATAAATTGTGGGAATATTTTAATATACAGTAGATGATGGAACTCATTCAACTCAACTCAACTCTGAGTGCCATAACTCAAATCATACTCAATCATTATCTCAGATACTGTAGTCTGACCCTAACCCAGTTGAGGAGTCTTGATGCCAGCTAGCTATCAGCTTAGCCTTTGAATTATGATGGATGGTGAGAAGGTTCTACAAAGCACATGAAGACTAAACAGCAAAGAGCCCGCTCTGATTATGGGAAGTTATGTAACACTGATGAGCTTCAAAAAGGAATGTGAAAGAAAAAAACAAAAAGGCGGTGGTGAAGGTTCCCCATAAAGCTGTGTGGAGCACAGCTTTATTAAACTAAACACATTTCACACTGGATGAAACCATTTTCAGCAGATGTGACGTATGCCTTTCATGCATCTGCAGAGTTGATAACGTGGTCAAATGGTTACTTGTTGCGCTAAAAGATGGAGGCATACACAGCAATGTGTATGCATGCAGGCGGCAGATGTGCCAGAGGTTTATAGGACAGCTAATATTTGCAATAACAGGTAAGGAAAAGTAAGATAAGATAAGATACACCATGTATTTATCCTTAGGGGGTATTCAGGTGTCATAGCAGCAACAGCCAACCTTCTAAAAGAGGTCCCTAAAAATAAAATAAAACAAAACAGCCCCACTATTTTTGATATTTCACTATTAAAGGTAGGGTAAGTGATTTCACTTAAAAAACCTTAGGTTTCGTTTTTGGCTGTGGGACCTAAGCCTTCGTCCAATCAGGATAGAGAGTCAAAAACGAAACCTACGGTTTTTTGACCCCCAGGGGGTTAACTGGGGACAGGGAGGAACTCCTTATATGGTCAGCACACTCTATAGTAGAGAGGATTATCACAACAAAACAAAAAAATAAGTGATATTTGAATTAAGTGAAATCACTTACTCTACCTTTAAAAAGAGAAGCATTTTGGATTCACTTTTTGAATACTTTAGCACCTAACGGCCTCAACATGGAATTTGATCTAAGACCCTTTATGGATGGTGGCCCTGGGTAGAGCATCACGTCTAGCAGCCTACTTGGCCTGGACTTATTTCCCCCTCTCCCTGATCTATTTCAAACCCATGGCCTAAATCTCTTGGAAAAAAATGTTTTGTGATCTCTGTATATCCACTTGATTTAACATATGGCTAGCTATTAGTGCTCCTTTCTGTATGAGCTCTCCTCCACAGGAAGACCCACATTGATCTCCTTGCCATTTTTGTGCTGTCTTGTTTTTGTCCTGGGTTTTATTATGCTGTTTTTGTGGAAATTTTTCGGTATTTTATAGCCTACCCTTTATACTCTTCATACATTTTTTTATGCATTTAACAAATGCAGCTTAGTTGAAGGTGTTATGGCCTGGTATGGAAACTGTACTGCCCAAGAAAAGATAAGCCTACGGTGAGTAGTCAGTATACGTTGTGTATATGGCTACAGTCTATATCAACAGCTGAATGAATAATAACCGTTAGAATGTAATGCCTATTCTTTCGGTTGTCTGAAAATCCCTAGTCGGCTAGTCTACTCCTGCAAGTTCTTATCAAAATCAAAGGTGACTCAGGTCCTGACTATATTAAAGGTGACTCAGGTCCTGACTATATTACATTTCCTTACTCATGGTCACACAAGTCAACCGTCAACCACAGCACTTCCCACTTTCCCACTATTCCAGTGTTAAGTGTAACTAAACTAAAGAGGAGTGATCCATCTCTCTTCCCTTACAATCTGATGATAGTTGTACAGTAGCGACTGCAAAGCAAAATATGACACATAACGATTATAGTAACAAGAACAAAACATATAGCTTGAATATTTATTTTTAAATTACCCATTTGAGTTCAGAAGAGTACTATTCATTTTAGACTGACACATGTGTAGCTATTCTTTAATCAAATGTATGCCGTCAGAATAAGCCTAAAGACACCATAAGTTGCTTTAATGAATTTAAATTTTTGTTTGTCTTTTATTTGAATAGCAGCGTAATCACCAGCTAATCACATGCATTTTTGAATTAATTATATGTTTTGTTAGTTACTTAGAACATGTCTAAAATAACCTAAAATATATTTTTAAGGTGTTAGCTAAATAAGTGTCATAATTCGATTAATCGGCAGATGAATCGATTATGAAAATAATCGTTAGTTCCTTTACTTTACACAAAGTATAAAACATTGTTTGACACCAACAAGATTGGAGTACATGTGTAGTGGCCAAAAATAGGATGCCCGTTTTTTGGGAATAAAAATAAAGCTTGGAAAACACTGAAAGACATTCAAGATCAGATCTGTCGTTCAAGTCAGAGTTGAAATACATATCAGTTTGAGGAACACTTCTTTCACAGAGGCACTTACAGAACTTCTGAAAATAGAAGAAATAAAACTCACCTCAAGGAAAAGGCAGCTGAGACACCAGCACTGTGGAGATCGAAAGGAAGAGTGAGGAAGGAAGTGAGTGTTTCCTCGACAGTCACAGTAGGAGAGGAAACCTCCCTAACATGCAGGCAGGAGGGCCTGAGAGAGACACACAGATCAACCAATGTAAACAAAAGCTCTGCCAAGTCAGAGTCTAGCTGTGCACACATCAGAAGAGTCATACAAAACAAGACTTTTTAGACTAGTCTAAAAACATATTTCATGGCCATCTGCCCATTTTGAGATATTGTCCGCACTCTGCCATTGAAAATGTTGTGGTGCTGTATAGAGAAAGGCCATGTGGTCTTCAAGATTTGTTCTGTAAAGTAAAAAATTCATATTCATTATTGTGTGTGTGTGTGTGTGTGTGTGTGTGTGTGTGCGTGTGCGTGTGCGTGTGCGTGCGTGCTCGCTGCTGTCCTAAATAACAAATTTGTAGGGGTTAGGGCATTGTATAAAAACGGCAAAATAATGAATAAGGTAAAAAAAAATGGGATTCCCAGACATTCATTTGGACCTGAACATTTAACCCATGTACTATTCCCACGCTTTTCTTCATAATATAATAACGGTTCATAATTTAGAATTCGGTACAGAATTTGAAATTATTATTTTTGGGGGGGGGGGGGGGGGGGGGGGTAGGGGGCCCCAGATTATTTTCCAAAAAATAACTGAATGGCTAGAAAATGGAAATTAAGAGTTTACATAGTACATGCACACATTTCCTTAATGATTATATCTGGTTTCAGTATTTATTTATGATGAAGGGGGGGGGGGGTCCCCCAGCCACTGTTCAAAACCCCTGTTCTACCACACACTACTACAGGATTGAATCAGGACAGGAGAGCTGCTCAGAGAGAATACACATGCTGCTGAATGTTTGTTCCTTCACACACATTTCAGTTACACTGAGAACTGTAAAACACAAACCACAAAGCAAGCTCAGAGGCCTTCCACACGGCTCTGGCTGTTCCCCGCTCACGTTTATAAACTTTCCTGCGTCTACATTGCGGTTATGTTAATTATGTATGCTGTATACACGAGACCTCGTCTGGATGGCCCCTCCGTCGCAGAAAGAATACCCCCTGCCACATCCCGCCCTCACCCACAGGAAACTTCTACTCTCTCTTTCTCACTGTTCTCGACACGCTCCTTGTTTGATGGAAGAATAGGGGGTCGCTGTCTTGCTGAGGTTAGGTAGAATACATACATGGGCAAAGGTGTTCAGACAGACTGAACACGTTTGTCCATGTACTGTATTTTTGCAACACGCTAGTGTTGAACTTTGTTCAACATGATGGTGTGTGTGTGTGTGTGTGTGTGTGTGTGTGTGTGTGTGTGTGTGTGTGTGTGTGAGTCCATACTTCCATGAAGTCGTTGTTGTTGAAAAAGAGACCTGTACATTTCACAAGCAAGTTTCAAAACATACAAAATATTGCCCAAACATAAAAGAACTAGAATATATTACAGCCTATACAGGATGTTACTGCATGTCAAAGAAGCAGTTTACTCATGTGTTTGAGAATCTGACCCCTTTGACCCCCCCCCCCCCCCCCCATGCAGTGTGCACTTCCATGATAGATAGTACGAAACAAAGGCATGCACCTTTGTGGGTCTGTAACTCAGACAGTGTACACATGGTGTACATTTGCACACTCTCAGAGTTACATAAACATGATTTTACAATATAAATTGTGGTCCCAGAGATAGAAATGCCATTAAATTGGGGTCCGTATTCCGTAATGCATGTCAAACTGGGGGTCCTTGAAATGAAAATGATTGAGAATCACAAGGTGTAAACATCTTCTCTTATGGGGGTCCCCTGGCATATCTTTTCAAATGGGGGTCCACAGGCTTAGTTATAAGTGTCAATTTGGGGGTCCTTGACAAATATATAGTTTGAGAACCACTGCTGTGAACCACATCATGATCATTCATGTTTATTGAACAGTTTTGTTCTAGACTCATGCTCTCGGCAATACATGAGGAGTGGAATAATAAAACATAGCCTTTGCTTGTTTCTCCCACGGATAATATATGGACAAACAGACAACTTTAAAACATGATGCACAAATATCGTGTAGAAAGAAATTAAGAATGACGTAGACGTCAGGTGGGTGGGGTTTTGTAGTAGACTACTACACGTGAGAAACAAACAGCTTTGTCAGTTTACAATGCAAACAGGCTGAAGACCATTACACACATACACATTCATAGATAAACTTTTAAAACTTACCGAATTGTCGTTCTTCTCCACGTTGATCGCAGTAGCATAGCCGCCTATAGCTATACGGCAAATATTCTCCTATGTTACAAAAACACTAAACAAAAACGGCATAAATTCACGTCTATCTCAGTTTAAAAACGTGCTCCAAGCCTCCAACTCACGACTACGCTTAGCCCCATATGTGCCCTCTCCCTACGCTCATTCTAAGGGCACATGCAAAGTTGTGGATGTTGCAATTTCCTGTAAAGATTCTGTTGGAAGTTGTCATCTGTTTGTTGCAATAAGGATGCATTGAGGATAGAGACATTTGTGGTTGATTCACTCCATGCGGAATTCCATTAAAATGTTTTACTCGTGTATCATTGTTTAAGGCTCCGGTCAGTCCGGTGGTTTGATGGTAAACGTCGCCATCGGAGGTGCTGCATTCACCGCTGCTGCTGCCGGCGCCGCCGCTCCCCCGTCCACGTTCATGCCGGCTCGTCTGTAGGCCTACTGTTTTTCTCTTGAATAAAGTCACTTTCTCTCGCCGCGCACCGTTGCTCAAAGTAGCTCCACTTCTGATACCATGTTGTGTTCTTTGTCGGAGGCAAGGAATACTACCAGAGCTTGGGTAAAGTAGTTTACTGAACAATAGTTTTCAGAGCATCAATCAACGTGTGTTTACAAGTAGGTATAGCTTGTCGCCTCCCAAACATTCCCCGGCCCTTTAGTATGACGTCATCATTAATGTGTTCACCCAGGTAATGACATTACACCACAAGTGGGAACAGCATACTCAGTGACAGTGCCTTAGTTTTACCAGAACAGGGTTCAATTGCAGTGCCCTGCTCAGTTTGTGTTTGAGAAGCACTGATTTACTAACCTGACGCTGCCAGATGAGGGCGGTATTGGGGAAACATAAGCTGTGAAACAAATTTGTGTAGCAAGCTTTTTGGATCTGGCAGCGTCAGGTTACTGATTTACTGCACCCATAATAAATAATCTTCAGACACTGCAATGCAGTGTGAACACTAGATAGAAGCAAAACGTCGGTTTTCCAGTCTGTCCATGACAGGTCTGACAAGCTAGTAAAACAAACACGTTGAAACTACACACCCGAAGACAGTTTCACCTGCATCATGTATTTGAAATTAAAATTGCATAAAAATAATATATACTTTTCAGGATTCCAGTTAAAAAATAGAAAACATTACAATATAATATTTAGTGGCCGGGTGGCCCTCTGGAGTGAGTGTGGAAATATATAGTGGCCCTCTGGAGTGAGTGTGGAAATGTATAGTAGTGGCCCTCTGGAGTGAGTGTAAAAATGTAGTGGCCCTCTAATGTCTATTCCATTTGTACACTCTCAGAGTAATGGGGGTCCTTGACATTAAAAAGTTTGAGAACCACTGTACACTATATGGAACAGAGCCTTCATTATTATCATCGGTAAATCATCCCAAAAAGGGAGCAGCATTTTGGTGTGCAGATCATAGACATAGAAAGTCGCCATGCAACTCCTTGCAACCAAACGGTTGCGAGTAGATGCATGGTGTCTGGCGGTCGCCATTGGTGTGGTTTAATTTGGGCCATTGAATTAAACCAGTTGAACCACTTGGGTCGACATGGGTCGACGTGCAACAGGACATCTCACACCACTGGGACGAACGCTAAAACCTATCTCGTCCCGTCTCAACTCTTTGTTTTTTTTGGGGGCTTTAGAGGCAGTATGATTTTCTGGAACTGTAGTCTTTAGTTTCAAGAAGGTGGCGTAGGCTACAGTAGCCCTACAAGTTCCTTGTTCTGTGTCTCATCGCTTCGTTTGAGTGGCTTGGCAGCAGATTTGAACCGGAAATACATTTGACAATTTAATAAAATATATGGCATGTATAATGTATTATTTGATGCTCTTGTCCCGGCTTTTGAGGCACTAGCCCCTCCAATGCATGGTTTTCTGAAATTACGTCATACATAGGCCAGCTAAGTCTGTGGACTGTTAAAGTTTGCCAGGAGCTTTTTAATGTTTGTTTAGTTTAAAATAAAATATATTTTTATGCCAGTCAAGTCTATGGACTTTAATGTTTATTTAGGGTAATTATGATGTAATTTGTGCCAGCGAGGTCTCTGGACTTTAATGATTTGTTTAGGGTAAATAATCAGCGACGTCATTGATATAAATACATGTAATACATTTATTTCATTTTTCACGGACATAATGAGAACATCAATATGCCCCCAACAATCTGGGCGCCCCTCAATTGAGTCACTTCACACAAGTGCGTTTTCCCCCTTTATTCTCCTTTCCCCTTTGTTCCCCCTTTGTTCTATATTCTCTATTTTGTAACTGCAAAACATTTGGTCCTTGTACAGAAAATCTTTTCAACAAATCCTTTACACCGGTAAACTTGTGATATGACAATACACTTTAAGTTGAAGTTGCTATTCAGTCAATGGTTGCACTGTTAGAGTATATAGGCCTATAGGGCAGGCCGATAACTTGAAAAAATAAGGAAAGAGACACTTTCAAACAAGGTCCTTAATTGCACAGATCAACCATGCAAATTTGCCATGACGTGCACATCATACCATACTAGTACTGCAACAATGCTTTACGTGGGATACTGACACTCAAAGGAGGTTTACTCAACATCCGTTCATCTACTACTGTAGCAATACGGTTGTGACAGCAATGACAACAGACATGAATGGGTACCATCTATTGGTCCAATCATGGTCCTGTGCATGACTTGTGGTCTAGGGGAAAAATTACAAGCTTCAGAGACACACAAATGAGCCAAAAACACACAAAGAAATACCTTTGCTTGGACCTCCAACACCCTCACATGATGTTGATTCCCTTTCCCCTATTTGCACACACTAGGGGCGTATTTGTCACTGGCTAAAATAATATTGTCTGCGTTTACATTTGAGGGGTAGAGGGGTATTTTCAGTTGTACCAGAGTTTCTGACCTGTTGCATTATATTTATGTACTGTTTGTAAACTTGACTAGCTGGAGAATTTCCCACAACACGCAACATGCTGTAGGCCTCACTACAGTTAGTCAGTCATTAACACTGGAGCCAGGAACTGCAAGTGCAGTCTGTGGTTGTGTCACCGCACCATTTAACCACTTGAACCCTATACTACACATTATTAATTGCATTTAGCTGCAGTTGTAACTTGTGTTGACTGAATGCCCTGTTTAGTTTTTAACCTGCAGGAAAACGTTCAACAAAAACAGCCAAGGGATTCATGCCTTTATGTCTTGAAAGCTCTTGCAAATCACTGTAGAGTAGATTACCGGGATGCATTGGTTTTTACAGGTTTCTATTCACTCCATAGTTACTAGCTCATATGTATTGGAATACTATTTGGCCTAGTACTATTTTGGACAGAATAAACAATGGCAGAATAACGGAACATTAATTGTGACCATTAGACCCATCCCAAACCTTACTGCATGCTTATGAACCTACACAGTGAGCACAGTCTGACATTTTAGAACAGTTGCCACAGGCAGAGCTGGCTCCCAAGAGGACACTGCTGTGCAGTGCAGTGTGCACTGACTGCACACAAGATAATAATAACTTTAATAATAACTTTATTTATATAGCACCTTACCAAAAACAAGTTTACAAAGTGCTTTATAGATAATAATAGCAGTAACAATACAATAAAAAAAAGGCTGTGCAATAAACTAAATTTTAACCGAAAGTTTAACTTGTTTTTAAACAACTATAAAATCTTAAAATCTATTCTAAAATGTACGGGTAACCAATGAAGTGCCGCAAGGACAGGTGTAATGTTCTCACTTCTCTTAGTGCGGTTCAGTAGCCTGGCAGCTGCATTCTGTATCAGTTGCAGTCTGTGAATGTTCTGTTTACTGATACCTGAATAAAGTGCATTGCAGTGATCTAATCTGGAAGAGATAAAAGCATGGATGACTTTTTCTAAGTCTGAAAAAGTAAGAAATGGCCTGACCTTAGCTAGTTGTTTCAACTGGAAAAAACAGGATTGGACTACCTTAGTCATCTGGAAATCAAAGGATAGCTCAGGATCAAACATTACACCTAGGTTTTGGGCCTTCATGTTTTGATTTCTGGAGAGCGTACCAAGACAGGAGGTGAGATTATCAGTAATTTGTGTGTTTGGGCAGGGAGGGGTGAATATAATTAATTTCCGATTTAGACTCATTTAGTTGCAGGAAGTTTCTGGACATCCAACTTTTTAGGTCAAACTGAGGCAGGCCTCGATTCAGGTGATGTCAGAGTGACCAAGGCTTTATGGGGACGTATAATTGCTTGTCATCCGCATAACAATGGACATTTATATTGTGGTTCCGCATGATGAGGTGGAAACTGACCTACTGTAGCAAGACAATAGGAATATATACAGTACAACCCACAGATAACAAAGACGCACAAAATAATAATTAAACAACATGACTAACAAAAAAACTCCCATATCTGCTGGGTGGGATGTGCAAACATATAGTAGCAACATCTGTGAGCTCTTGCGACAGGAAGAGTACATCCACAGAAATTACAACCTGAACCACCAGTAACTAAGGGGTTTAGCATGGGCGAGTCTCTAATGTACCTAGGCTACAGTACAAACAGAGCAGGTACCATTAAATATGTTTTGATTTGCTGCTATTTCTTTCCTTTCTATGTAGTTTTGTACACTAAACTGTGAAGTTGCAATGTGTTTACCGTTTTCTTCCACTGTTTGGTTTGTAACCACTGCCTGTGTAGCCGTGTGTTCCCTTAATATGTAAACAAACTGACCTCTCCCTCTGACATAAACAGAAGATCTGCTGCACTCTGTTGTAAACGTCAAAATAAGACCACTTTTAGCTGGTAGGCTACTAAACATTACAGTGTGTGTGTGTGTGTGTGTGTGTGTGTGTGTGTGTGTGTGCGTGCGTGCGTGCGTGCGTGCGTGTGTGTGTGTGTGTGCGCATGCGTGCGTGGGTGGGTGTGTGTGTTCTTCTGTGGTTTGTTAAACTTAGAGAGCGAGAGAGGGCTGTACATTATATTGGGAAACCTGTGAAATTTCCACTGTAAATGTGTTGTGTGGGCAGTTTAAAACCACCAACTAACTGTCAGATCACACAGTCAGACAGACAGACAGACATACAGACAGACAGACCACATCATCAGTCCACAACTCCACATCATTACCCTGCAGGTGATGGACCACTCGAACGTAAGTAAATATTTTAACTGTGTGTGTGTGTGTGTGTGTGTGTGTGTGTGTGTGTGTGTGTGTGTGTGTGTGTGTGTGTGTGTGTGCGTGTGCGTGCGCGTGTGCGTGCATGTGTGTGTGTGCTCTGAAGATAGGCACTGATCCAGAAAAGTGTAGGAACCGCTGGGCTACACATTAACGTTACATGACATATCATGATAAAGTATATATACTGTATATGTGTGTGGTAGTGTTAGTGTACAGTATACTGTAAATGTAACATAGTAATGCATACGGTTGATATATTCATATGGTTGATATGATTATGTAGATTTGATGTATACTCATTTACCAGCACATGTCACTACTGTACAAATATTACGGAATGACTCACAGTCATAATTCTAACCAAATAATCTCATGGGGGAAACCATGCATCACTCTGTGTGGGTGTAAAGGATTGCCCTGCTTATGTAACGAATGAAGCATTTCCAGAAAACACTTAATGAAAGTGGATTTGTTGTTACTGATTATTTTTACAATTGCTGTTGTAAAAAAACAATGCGTACCTGCCTAATGCCTATAGTACTGTACTTGCCTGCCTCTCAGTGTCTGTTCTATAGTGCCTATACTGACCTTACTGTATATTAGACTGTAAACATGTAATACAGAATGGAATTCAATAAATAGACTATATGATTGGGCTTCAAGAGGACAGTTTCAGTATCTATGAAAAGCCTCTACCAATGACCTCTAGCCATAGAAACCATGCCATTGAATTGCATGCATAAGCGGAGGCGGTTTCATTTTGTCACAAAGATTGGTCACTAGACTGGTGACAGGAAGGTGGGAATGTCACACTGTGATGATGTCACACACTCTATAGACTACATATAATGTCGTCTTCAACATTAAGGACAAAAATGTGATTGAGCATTTGTGATCAATTCAATACGCACCTCCCTGAAGACCTGAATTTCCTGAAATGAGCATTTATGTCAGTATCATCTTCTGTCTATTATTAATTTCTCAATACTATTATTTTATTTTCAGTAGTATAGTATACAATAATGTTTATGTTATATTTCTTCCTCATATTGAATCATCATTCATTTATTTAAGCTAGGCAGATTAAATGGCACTAGTTGTTAAACATTTGCTATCTATGCTTTGAAATTAATTGAGTAGCTCACAATGCAGGTGACATTTTTGGAGCAAATTCTATTCAACCAAATGAGAGTTGGCATCTTGTTCGAAAGCTTTTCATTGATGCTTTGATTTTGATTTTTCTCGTTCAGAGTGTTATGGTGTTCTTGGCACTACTGTATGTTGTGGCCCTCCTCATTGGCTGTGTGAATGGACGGCGAGCTCTACCTCCTCTGCCAATCAAAGGCAAGTATACAATTCTGATTGTACTTCATAGTTACTTGTTGTTTGACACAATATCTCAGAGGCAACGCCTGGCTTTGTGTGCGCCCTCGGTGACGTGTTTCGACCCTTGGTGTCTAAGGGCAAAGACCCGTAACATATCTTAAATGAAAAGCAGCAGCAACAACATTCATTAACAAAAAAACTAAAAGTGAATAAATGAATGAATATTTACATAAAATGGATCAATTAACTGAAATTGGGCTAACAACAACAAAAGACAAACTATAACTAAACCAAAAGGGATCCTTTCCGAAGGGATCAAACTAATAATCAAAGTCACTGGCTAAAGTGGTTGGTTGGGGGAAGGAGGAATTGCGCCTCCTACCCCAGCTCAGTGAGGTGAAGAGCAGCCACCCAATCCTGTGAGGGTGATCAGTTCCTCACAGGTGAGAAGGAACCTGGCCACGCCTCCGTGACCAGAGCATCAATTACTGGTGTTGATTGGCGATGAAGCCATTTGGGGTGTGGTGTTGAAGCCAACACCCCACCCCAGCCTCTTTCACAATGAAGCCAACACCCAAGCCTCTTTCACAGAACGCTGCAGCTCACAACCTGGACTGAAGACAGAGAACGCAACCCAATACCATCCTACTAATAATAATCACCCCTCAAACTATCGTTAACTAAAAGTATAATAATGTACCATCATATGGATATACACTAATATATAACTCTAATATAATCACAATAATAATACATATGGCCAGGGGCCATAAACGACGTCATGTGGCAGCCAAGTCTATGGACTTTTTATGTTGGTCACTTGGTCTTATTCATGCCCCCCGTGAACACCCCCTTGGCGTCATGTGGCAGACAAGTCTATGGACTTCGTGCATGCCCCCCTCACTTCACTCGAGTGTGATCTTTTAATTTGTTTTACTGTTTTACAATTATTTCACATCTTTACTTAGTTACTGGTTACTTTGCTGATGTAGACCACTATTAATACAAAGAATACATTAAGTGATAAAATGGTGCTGTCAAAAAACGAACCGGGGCAATTTTAATGCAGTCACGCAACGCGGGCAGTGGAGCCACCCTTCATTGATTAAAAAGGGAACATTCCCTGACGGTGACGGAGACGCGACACTGACGTGCCCGGTGGAGCCCCGGTGTTATGTTCACACATTTAATGGCTCTCTTCTTCTTCTCTCCCAGACGGATGCTTCCAGGTCTCTGCGGAGCTGGAGCTTTTCAGACTGCGGGGGGAAGCAGTGATCCTCACCTGGCCCAAGCTCCAGAGGACCCTGCATGTACGGCGGCTGACCTCAACCACAGCAACCTACACCTTCTCCAAGGGCAGCGGGACAGGGGCCAGGGCCTCGACCACAGCAACTCACACCTTCTCCAAGGGCAGCGGGACAGGGGCCAGGGCCTCGACCACAGCAACTCACACCTTCTCCGAGGGCCGCGGGACAGGGGCCAGGGCCTATGGTCTCGAGGGGCGCGTCCAGCAGCATGACGGACAGTTGTGGCTCCTCCCAGCCCAGGCCTCGGATTCAGGAGAGTACACCTGCATCTACAGGTGCTTAAAACAGAACGATCAAATATTTAATGGAACTAACTAGGAGCACTGAGCACTGAGCAGCCATTCTATGGCACTCGGGGAGCAAATCAATTAGGAGTTTAGAGTCTTACTCGGGGACACACATCGACACATTGCTGGCCTGGCCTGGAATCGTACCTGGGACAACCAGGCTCTCTGGCTCCCCAGGCAGGCTCACTACTCACCACTCAGCTATGGCCGCCCCCATAGATGGTAACTATGTTTACGTTAGATGGCCTTTCCGTGGCGTCATTTAAATGTGTTCCTTCCTTGTTCTTCTCTGCAGAAATGAGACGTACTGCATAGCCGGGAGCATCGCTGTACACGTGTATGACTCCAGGTCCATAGATATGGACAAGCTGTCTTATCCCTGGTCTGCCGACGCTGGTCAAAGTGTGACCCTCGCATGTCCCTCACTCGCTCACTTCAACTGGACAGATCACATGGAATGGTTCAAGGTGAGTGGTAGACGTGTGTGTGTGTGTGTGTGTGTGTGTGCATACTGCTAGGATTAGGGGTTTCATTTTGCATATCTTATCTGCTATGCTTTTAGAGGTTTAATAGTTCAATATTTTTCAGTTTCATATTTCTTTGTTAAAGCAGGTTTACTAGTTTTTTTTTATTTTGTAAAAAGGATTAATTAAATTTAGGACTGAAACTAAGGACTTTTTTTATTTCAATTAACTAAACTAACTAACTAAACTATCTTCTTTCTTTATTTCACATCAAATCTGTATTTTGTCAGTTTTAGTCAACTAACTACTGTATAATAATGAATAACCTTGGTTGGAATGTATTTCTGTGGACACACAAACATTGTATCACTCTTTGTCAGCAGTGACATACGAATATAAAACAGTGATTTGTATTGCCTCACTTCACACGACGGTGTCCTGGTTTGGTCCTACCAGGAGCCCAGTGCCACGGCGCTCCAGCTGCGTGCCGCCGGCGCCTTCCGCAGAGGCGGAGACGACCACCAGATGACCATCCCTGAATTCAGCCACTCCCAGCAGGGCCTGTACACGTGTCGCCTCACCGCCCTCATCAACGACCAGCTGTATAACGTCAGCAGGACCATCAGGCTCCATGTACAAGGTGGGTCCAAACAAACAACAACCTGCAGTCACAACATCGGAATACCGCAGGGTTATAGGCATTACAGGCATTAGCCTGTGGACCCCCATTTGAAAAGATACGCCAGGGAACCCATAGCAGTGATTCTCAACCCGTTTCATTTCAAGGCCCACCAGTTTGACATGCATTAGGCTACGGACCCCCATTTAATGTCATTTCTATCTCTGGGACCCCCAATTTATATTGTAAAATCAATGTTAATTTAACTCTGAGAGTGTACAAATGGAACCAAATCCATTTGGTTCCATTTGTACACTGAGTTAGACCCATAAAGGCTCATACATAGTCTGGATTTTCGGTGGTGAGGTGACCACCGAACTACAACATGACGTCACAAGCCGCAGTGAAGAGCAAACCACCACCACCGCTTATCTCTGTTTTTACTCACCACCGCTCAACGTTATTTCAGCTCCGGTGGTCAGCTCACCACCTAGGGCATATGCACAGACTGATTGTTATAGTGGGTTCCAACAACTTGGGATGCCCTAGAAGGAGGCAAAAAGGCTGGCAAAGTATTGTGGTGTCTCTGCTATAATTGGCAGCCGTCATATATGGGCGGAGACGCTGTTACTTATATTATATAGAGTAGCCTATATACTATTGAGTGACATGCCTGTTGTACCTTGACAACACATGCCATGAATTTGTAAATGTGACTCTAATGCACCTATAATATTTGTGTCCTTGTATGCATCTCTTTTGTGTGGACATACATTGTTAAAGTGTGTGTGTGTGTGTGTGTGTGTGTGTGTGTGTGTGTGTGTGTATGTGCATGCATTGCCTACTACCAGGCATAGATCCAATAATGCAGACATCAAGGCCTACCACTGACCTTTCCATGACCTCTGATCCCAAACATCCTACCAGCACTGTTGAGAGTGAGTAAATTACCCTCTATATTAAAGCCTATCATCTTTTTATTTTATTTTATTGTTTTGTCTATATATCATTTTGGTTTTTTTGGTTGGATTGTCTATAAATGGAACAGTCTTTGAGAGTGCTCATGGTGAGTACTAGTACTGTGATTTCAAACTTGTGACGTATGTCCCAGTGTGTTTGGGAACTAGTGTACTATAGCACTATACAGTATAGGCTACAGCAAAATGCCAGTGCACAAAAATGGAACCCAATCGTTCCAATTGTGAACTCTCACAGTGCCTTACTGTGTCTAATGATCTCTCTCTCTCTCTCTCTCTCTCTCAGACACCATGTTCACCTGGATAGTAGTGGTCATGGTGGGTCTGTCCTGCGCTCTGACGGCGGTCTCGGTCTTCCTCTACTTTCTCCTCAAACCCAGAAGGAAGACGGACTACGCCCTGGCGCGACAGAGCAGTGTCTTCTAGCCCTGCGTGGTCCAACATTATGTCCTTTCAGCACTCCAATGGAAAGTTTTAATGTCACAATGTTTACTGCACTGGCTCTATCTGGTATTTGACACAACACAGCTGAGTTGACTGTTTGAAGTACTGTAAATGCACTGTTCTTTTGCAGGCACGTGCGGTCGTGCACACATAATATAGACATGAAAGGGGGCTTGAGCCCCTGCCCCTTTTACACCATGGTTAAAAAGTGCCCTCTCCAGACCATGGAGAGGGCACTCTCCATTTAACTATGGGGAAATAAATAAGGGCGCTCTTATCATCGTACATCATCCAATAAAAAAATGTATATACTTCCTCATGAATTCATTTGTCAACTTAGGTTATTATCTTTTAACCATGATAGAATGTTTAAAAAAATCAATCTATTTAATGTCAATATAATAAAAAATTATATACAAAAAATACATACAAGCAGGGTCCTGCAGTGCTTGGTAGCAGGACCCTGCTACCAAAGCTGTTGCTGTAGAGCTGCTCAGGTCACTGCGAGAGGATCCAGGTGCACTCAGACAGGCTGAGATGGTCAGATGGTCTTTGAAATACCTGTATTTGAAACAGGTTTAGTATTTTCTCATTTTGTATTTGGCTGGGACAGAACAAATCTGATGTAACTTGTATCAAGATACTTGACCTTTTAATGGCTCTATTTATTTGTGAATTAAACTTGGATGGTGGAAAATGGGACATGCGTTTCTCTCGGAAACTGTAAGCCGGGCTACAGTTACCAAACTTGGTAGAGAGGATCACAGTCCAGAGGCCTAATGCAGGAAAAACTAATTACAACAGTCGGCAGAGGCTGCATATTTAAATTACTTTTCATAGTTTATTCAAAGAAAAAAGACCTTCAGGAAAATACAGGGTATTCCTGTCATACACAGAGCACATAAGTTAGAGTAGCATGGCAGAAACACGTGAGAGAAAAACAATAAGAAACATGTCAAAACGGCATCTAAAGCCTGCGAGAGAAGAACGGTAATGTTTCCACGTCCAAATGAACAATACATTTAATTCTGAGAGTGTACTAATGTAGACAAATAAACCACATTATGGGTCCATTTGGTTACATTTCTACCCTCTCAGGGTTAAATTACAAAAGGTGTACAATGTGTGTTCTTTATTGACCTGTGAGTAAGTTATTGAATTTGGGGATAAAGCGCGACAATGGCAAAAAACAATAACTTTAAAAAAATTGCTAAAACAAAAAGCAGCAAAGATGCTTATGAATACAACATAAATAGGATCCACATTAGTGTAACAAAACAGTGTTTCTGTAAAAAAAAGAAAAAAAAGGGGGAAAGAAAAGTCCACCTAGGGTTGAGTGTTAATATTAAACCACTGCATATTCACCAAATACATAAAACTTACAGAAACAACGCAGAATAAACTACTGTATCGTTAAGTTTCTCGACTAGCTCTAAAACGCAAGATTACACAATGCTTCAAGTTCAATCTTTAAAATGCATTTCCAAGTAGTGGTTTCCATAACAACACGTCTATACTTCTTTTTTTTTTAATTAAAGTTTGCCCTCTTAGTATCGACCCCGCCCAATCATAGATATTGTTTTAATATAGGCAAATTATTTCCACATGTTCCTACACAAGTGAATAAAACAAGTGACCGTGGAACCTTTGAACACATATTGTGGACCTCAGACAATACAGAACTCGGGTCCACTTTTTCTATTGGCTTCTTCAAATAGGGAAGAGTTGGTGAAAAATAATTTCCGTATTGATTGTACTGTACACACACACACACACACACACACACACACACACACACACACACACACAAAGGAGACACACGTGTGCGTGTGATTGTTTTCATGGAAAAAGATGGGAGGGGTTACTTTACTTGTGAAGTCAGAGCAGACACTGGGCTGGAGTTTGCCCGTTTTTGAGTGAACCATGTTCCATCCTTCGCTGAAGCAGGGTTTCGTGGGAAATGGAGTTAACGCCACCTGTCTGTGAATGACAGGTGTTGAGTGTTGATATTGCAGTCCATTGATCAGTCTTTCACATAAACAGACTACTTATAAAGCAAGGGTGTGTGCCTGGCGTGTGTGTGTGTGTGTGTGGGGGGGGGAAACAAAGATTCACTCGCAAAAACAGGGTATTCGTCTTCTCTTTCTTCACAAAAGAGGAAATGTTCTGCTTGGCGTCTGGTTCGTGATCGTGCTGCAGTAACACGACATCACAAGAAAGGGACAGAGTCCGACACTTGAGTGGGAGCCTGAATTAGTCCTAAGTGTTTGAATGTTGAGCAAAAAGGCTCTTCCACCATGGATTGAAATTACTTATCTCGTCAGTGTGCCGGAGGATCTCACACATTCGTTTCTAGAAGCATCTTCTCTGGCAAACCTCGTACGGCGTTGGTGACGAGACGAGTCGAGTCGCACAACTTTGAAAAAAAGTTTACAAAGATCTGCCCACTGAAAAATCTTACATCTTATGTATGAGGCTGTTAAACTTTGAAATTGAACATCTAAAGTTGATCACTTTGTGAAAAGAAAATAATCATGTCATGCCTTGGACCAACCATCACACAGTATTTTTTGTCTACATTCTTGACACTTAGTGCATTGCATTCATAAACATGATACAAAAGAAAAGTTACGAAAACAGAGAGAAACTCCACCATTCATCTGCAATTGTGAAAGAAAACAAAAAAACGAAACGAAACATTGCTGACCATGTGTAACCGTCTTGCTACAAAAACTTACATTTATGACAACACGACCTTCCTCCTTGCCCGTTGGCCCTTTTACAAGCACACACACACATACTAAAATCACCTTTGACGTTTTAGCACGCTCTTTTATTCATTTATTTTTTCGTTATATCCAACTCTTCACAGCAGTACTAGATCCTCAAGCTCGGGATGCTCTGAGTTGTGACTGCTCGCAAAACAGGAAGAGATAAACATGAGCACTGACACTACCCATGAGATTAAATGAACTTTTATTATACATAGACACCATTATTTTATTTTTAACTTTTTTTGGACCGCACCCACATCTGGCTCCTTCGACTTCTCCAGAGACAAAAAAAACAAACTAAAACTAAAACATGGTTCTGTGGGGTTTCTGAGTTAAAAGCAAGCAAACTGTGGACCATGTTTAAATGTGTGTAAATCTTTTAAAAACAAAAGTAAAAGACATAGTTTAACTCCACATAGTTACACTTATGTTTTAGGGAATAATAATAATAATTCAAAAAAATACTATCTGAAATCCAACTGGTTGAACATCTCTCTCTCTCTCTCTCTTTCTCTGTCTCACAGATTCCCCTTTTAAGAATGCCTGCCCAAACTGCACAATACTCAACAAGGAACACACGACGTCTATCGTGCCCTGCCCCGACATACTACCGGGGTTATGGTAGTAAACTTTAGGCTCCTCCCAACCCAACCCAACCCGTCCATTGGCTGCCTCTCTCGCTTTTTCCCCGCCTCTTTATCTCTCTTTTCTCTGACTGACGGCTTCAACCTCCAACCGGCAGTCAGCAGTCATTGGACCAAACATTAATACAGTACATTTACATACACTACCGTAAGCATTAATACTGGAGACTCTGCCTCCTCATGCCCCAACCCTCCCCCCCTCCCCCTTATAGACGCTATTAACAGGGACGAGAGAAGAGTAGGGGGCTCTGGAAAGATGCAGAGTTGCAGAGAGTAATAGTAGTAGTAGCAGTAGCTAGAAGACCCCAAGCACATTGGCCAGTCCCAGGAAACGAGAAAAAACGGCAGACGCGGAGGTCATGCATCGGCACGGCCATCGACCTTACGCCACGTGCCCAACAATCTGACAAAGCACCAAGAAAACGGGGGAAATAATCGCCTTCACCCCGTCCCCCACCCCCCGCCCCCCACCCCTCCTCATAATTCACATTTCGTTTTGCGCTCTATATATATGTTTTCTTCCGTTCATCCTCGATTAACGTAAAACTCGTATTATGTGTACATTTCGTCATATCTGGTGTTTCGCGGCCTAAGGGACGACGACGACTACGCATCTTTGACCGGCTGTCGGGTTGACATGGTGACCAGCAGGAGCCCCGGTCAGGTGCCCGGTTGGATGCAGCCAGGGCGGGTTGACATGGTGACCAGCAGGAGCCCCGGTCAGGTGCCCGGTTGGATGCAGCCAGGGCGGGTTGACATGGTGACCAGCAGGAGCCCCGGTCAGGTGCCCGGTTGGATGCAGCCAGGGCGGGTTGACATGGTGACCAGCAGGAGCCCCGGTCAGGTGCCCGGTTGGATGCAGCCAGGGCGGGTTGACATGGTGACCAGCAGGAGCCCCGGTCAGGTGCCCGGTTGGATGCAGCCAGGGCGGCAAGCCCCCCAGGTCGGGTTGCCACTGCAGCTGTTCTACGTGTTGAAGCCTATTCGGGGTTGGACTTGGTCGGTCGGTTGGTAGGTTGGTTGGTTGTCTTTTTGGTTGTCCATTGGCTTGGAAAGGACTTCCGACGGTGAGTAGATGGTGTTGTTGTTGTTTTTGGGATCCAGTGTTAGCGAGGGAGAAGTGGGCTTCCTGGGCCTCTACCAGCTGAGCAGGTTGGTGCGTCCCAGGGTCATGAAGTAAACCTGGCTGGAGCCACCGGACCGCACCGAGGCAAAGAACACCTGATGGAGGGACACAGACCCAAGGATTAAAGCTAAAAAAAATCTCACCACTGCAAAATGTTGCTGGGCCAAGTCCTAATACAGCGCGTGTAATAATAATAATAATAATAATACTGTGTGTCCTACAAACTTAACACAATACCGGTATGTAACATTTTGATGTTTTGGTAGCCAATGCTAGCCATACATCTAACCGCCGGTTGAAGACAATTGCAGATTCAGGCGTTAACGTTTGCGGTTAGGGTTTTCTGGAAGACTGAAATAACTAATAACCGAAAATAGGCTATCTAGTACAAGCTTACAACACGTCCCAGCGCAACGTGTTGTAAGCTTGTAGATAGCCTATCTTTGGTGCAGGACACACTTCTATAGAAGACATGCCGACTGGGCATGTGGGTGGGGGGGGGGGTTTCATAAATTGAAAAGGAATTAAATAAATGTTCTACAATAATACTTAATATATTTTTTAGAAGTAGTGAAAATAGCCGATCTATTTACAACAGTGGTTTTCTACCCTTTTCATGTCAAGGTCCATTATTCATTCGAGCATTTGAGCCATGGACCATGGAATCATGATGAGATTTAGCCCGTCAGACCCAAAACTAAAGTATTCCCTATTTGAAGAAGAAAATAATATTTTGTCATCGTTGGATACGATTTTGCCCACAATTTGTTGGTTTATTGGTTAAAGAGATCCAATTATTATACCCAGTTGATCATATTATTATCTAAATCATTAATGTTAAATAAAGAGCCATTTATTTAAAGGCATAATGTGATTAAATACAAATGTATTATACATTTTTGAGTATATCAGGATATTGATTCAGCCATGTTTAAACCTTTAATCTATATGACTAAATTATGACAAATACACTGTCTGCCCATATTTCCGTAACTGTGTTTTCCCCATACAGCATCAAACGCTCCTCTGATATGAGCTTGTTGATAAGAAATCTAAAAATGGACACTCAGCTGTTAAGCAAGGAAAACGGAAGTACCAGAGGAGAGGTCAAGAGGCCTCTCTGCATCACGCAGTTCCATATTTTCTATATGTTGTATGGTTCGTCTATGCTTTGTCCTGCAGGCTAACGCTCTGACTAAAATGACCATCGCATAACCCCGAGGAAAAGCAGAAGTATCGAGGGGAACATACAGAAATCGTCATCTGGAATCCACCGTTTTTGGCTTTATGTTAACTTATAAAATGGGCAGGGAAAGCATTTGACCAGTGCGCAGACTTCACAAACTGTCACTTGGTAATCTGCAAGGGATAGAATTCTGACGCCCATGAGATCTCATGTAGTACATTTCATATTCATTCTATTATTCAATCTGTAATACTTTTAACTTTATGCAATTTGATTAAATACATGTTAAATCCTTAATACCTTTGTCCGTTCTTAAACTTCACCAATTAAAGGATGCGCAGAGATAGAGCGCTCCAAGAGGGTTTTTCTAAAGTATCTCACTGCACAATTTGTTTGTTGTTATCAAGAGCCTATCTCCAATAAATTCCATGCTGTATTGATGTGGTACAGATAACAAACGTGGCTGAAACATTGATCAAAATAACATTCTATAATTATGTAGACTTCTTGTGAATAAATTAATGTAGATGTTTAGGAAACTAAATGGACCCGTACGGGTCCATTTCGTTGTATAATTTTGTTGTATCTTTCTGATACAGAGACAGTCACTGTTCAGGAGGAGAAAAAATGTTTTTTTTTTAATCCAAAATGAGTTAATAGCACAGGCAGACTCTTCACATGGAGTATGAAATCGGCATGTAAATAGTTGAAATGTAAATATGAAATAAATGCACAGAAGTGAACCTTTCAAGCCTGTTTTCTCAACTCGCTGTTTTCTGCACTTCTTACTCTATAAGCCATATCTCCAAAACTGGTGGGTCAAACTGAACAACCCTGCTTTCTAGGCATGTAACGATACACTCAACTCACGATACGATTCGTATCACGATATGAGGTTCACGATACGATTTTTCACGATATTTTAAACAAATTATTTTCCAGACAAAAATGGCAGAAGAACATTTATTTTAATTTCTCTTAAACAAATCCAGTACTTTCTTTTGCAATACGGTTTGTTCTCAATACTGTAGCAACTACCAAATGACAGGAAACTTTTAATTTCTCTTCCACAAATCTCAAATCTTTTTTTTAAACAATACTCACTCTAGTCTCTTACCCTCTTTTCAATAATGTAAGCTTTAGGGCCTAAAGCCTAATTATGGATATTAACAACACGACTAGCCTATTAATACCTTTTATATTTCATATTGTGAGTTTGTAGAACTGTTGAGTGTTGCCACGTCTAGTCATTATAAACTACTTTGGACTTGTTTATCTGTACATTTCTTAGAATATTAGTGGTCCATGACATGAAAATGTTTGAGAACCACTGCTCTAAAACAACATTGGACAATGATGTTTGACAGTCAGCAATATTGTTGCTTATTCTAGATTTATTTTCTGACTTTTTCGGATTTTCTGACTTGATATGGCCTGTTAACATGTTCATAGACCTGGTTGCTTGTTTCCCTCAATGTGGCAACCCTGCGTTGTTGACTGTGTTGTGGTTCCATATGATAGCTTAGCACACAACAGCTAGGAGAATGCCTGCCGTCACGTTTAGCAGTATTTTGCGCAATTTATGTCCCCGAATTTATGGATATGGAGCTCCATCGCTGCCTCTTTCTTTAGTAGAAATATAAATTTAACGTGTTGCTGACCGTTTACCGTCGCGCGCGCGCACACACACACACACACACACACACACACACACACACACACCGCCTCCTGGCCATGACTGAGTCACTTTTCCCCCTCTTTTCTCTCTCTTTTCCCCCTCTTTTCCTCCTCTTTTATCTTGCTCTCTCTCTGTGTGCTGCCGCCCGTCTGCACTCCACATTAGCCTGTTCTTGTCTTTCTTTCCCCGCGGTTCTTCTATCATGGACGCTGAACAAGAATGGGAGTTTAACGCTATTGCGCCCTCTGCTGTTTGGATCGCGATATATGCATTTAATAAATCGATACGTAGCGTCAACATTTTATATCGATATATATCGATCTACGATATATCGTTACATGCCTACTGCTTTCAGATTAAATGAAAAAACGAAATTACAAAAAAATCTATCACTTAGCCTCACTCAGAAACGGTAACATTTGGTTTCATTATAGGCCCTCAAGAGATCTAAGGGTCCATTTGTATACCAGCTCTTCATCATTTAGCTGGGGACCACATGGAACCACCTCAAGGACCACTGGTTGAAAACCACTGATCTACGAGTGAGCTTGTCGATCGGCCATTTCCACTGGTTTGGGTCCCCGGGGGACACATCACATTTCTCTTTTGGGAAACGGCGAAAGAGTGCACTGGGCTATGGCAGTGGTTCCCAAAGTGGGGTCCGGGGACCCGCAGGAATCCTTGAGGGAGTTCCAGGGGGTCCCCAGCTAAATGGGGGAAGGTAGCCTAAATCCATGTAAAACTGGGGGTCCTTGAAATTAAACCGGTTGAGAATCATTGCTAGAGCCATAAAAACCTTCTCTTATGAAGGTCCTCCTTGGAAAATATTTTCAAATGGGGGGTCTGCGGGCTAATGAGTGTCAATTTGGGGGTCCTTGACATGCTACGGCAAATAAACTACTGAGTCCTACCTTGTCATTTCTCTCACAGAGGAACTTGAGTCTCTGGGCTCTCTTGTGCATGAAGACCCCGTCCAGATGACCTGTCTCCACCGAGCGGATCTCGATGGCCTTCTCTCCCCAGCCCATGATCTGGTTGGAACGGATGTAGGCTGGAAGGGAGAGACAACCACAGAGAGAGGCATTATTTTATTACCATGCTCATAATGTCGTACACGAGGGGACACTGAACCCCTAATTGCTCCTGATGCGCTGGTTTGTGCCTTGCATGGTTTCTTCCGCCATCGGTGTATGAATGTGTGTGTGAATGGGTGAATGTAGTGCACAATCCATGTAAAGCGCCTTGGATAAAGGTGCTACATAACTCACCCACTGAGGTGGGCATCTCTCCCCACTGCAGCACCACATCCTTGGTGATGCGTCCGTAGGTGTTGACGTACACTCCCTCGTCCTCGTAGCAGACCAGCAGCTCGATGCCGTCCGTGTTGGGCAGGATGATGATGGCGTGGGACTGGATGTGGCTCGTGATCTGAGGAACCAGAATGAATCCAATCATACTCAACTCCGTGGCTAAAATGATTAACCCATTTAAACCTACAAAAGTGAAAACCCTATGTTTCTATGTCAGTGGTTCTCAAATTATTTCATGTCAAGGACCCCAAAAAATATATATGTAATTGGCCACCGACCACCCATCTGAAAATATGTTGTTCAACACTCACTACGCACACTTTAGTATCATTGGAACAAGCACACACTGTTTACCTTTCGTCAGGTCCGTGTATATACGGACCTAGGATATAACGTCCCCTAGCGGCGGGGTCTGTATATATATTCTGTGTGTGTATGTGTGTGTGTGTGTGTGTGTACCGTACGTGCGTATTGTGCGAGTATGTGCGCGGGCAGGTAGAAGGTGTGTGTGTGTGGTGCACATACGTGCGTGGGCAGGTAGATGTCGTAGACGGCTCCCGAGTCGACGTCCACGGCATGGAAGCCTGAGCAGGAGCCATAGATGACCTTTAACCTCTGACCCTCTTCCACTGTCAGGTCAACCAGTAGAGGCTTGTGGACCAGGTCACCAAACGACTGCAAACAACAGAGAAACAGAAAGGTCAGGTCAATCAGTAGAGGCTTGTGGACCAGGTCACCAAACGACTAGAAACAACAGAGAAACAGAAAGGTCAGGTCAACCAGTAGAGGCTTGTGGACGAATACCAACTCGCGCCCGGCGTACAGCCAGCAGAACTGCTCAGCCTAAATTATGCTTAAACGGTTAAACCTACAGTAACCCCATTCCTAAACTTAACCCCAGTAAAATCCTAAACTTATTTCTAACCTTATTCTCAGTAAAACAAAACAAAGAATACAAGAACCGATGAAGCATGTGGACTCTCTAGAGTCTAGACTTATTATTAGGGTTTACGCTGGTGAGGACGATGGAAACAAGCCTAAAGGCTTTTCTGGTTTTCATCCTTTTAGCAGACCTTGAAATTGTACTTCCCTTTCCCTGTCCTGTTATTAGTAATAACCCATCCGTTACTACATGTGGAGTCAACTCCCGCAATTTCCTTCTTCCCATAGTGCGGGCGCGAAATTCTAGTATATAACAAGACGATTTGAAACATGTGTTAATTTGGCCTACTGGAGACAGACAGACACTCTTGCCTTCAGTCGCTTGGACAAATATGCAATTAAGCATGTAAAAAAGAAAAAAAGCCATCGTCCAATGTAAAAATCACACCTGTGTGAACTGAGTGCTGCAACTCTCTGTTTCTGGCACAACATGGTACTCAACACTGGTACTCATAGTCATACTGGTGCTCATGGCCACATAGGTTAACGTCACATAGGTGAACACATAGGTAGGTGAACACGGACATTGCTGTTCCTTGGAGTGGTTGCACCACTCAAAAACTAAATCACACACACACACGGTCAGAAAAGGAAATGAGCACGACGTTTCCATAATTTGTGTAACTCATTGACAATGAATACGTTTTGAGTTAAACCTTTTCAGATGGATAAAAACGGACGGTCTTTATGCAGTCACCTTGAAGGCCATGAACTTGTGGTAGGGTTTGGGCGCCCAGGCGTACACCTCCACAGAGTTCTTCAGAGCCAGCACCAGGAACTTGATCCTCTCGTATTTCACTGGGGAACAAAATGAAAAGGTCTCGCGTGAGAACGCCGTAACAGCAAAACATATGTACATATTTATTCATACGTTTATTTGGGAGGGACAGCGCATATTAATGAGCACTACAGTGCAGTGGGAAATACACCGGATTTATAAAATATAAAGAAAACTTTATTTATTGTTCATTCAATCTTACATGGCACGCTGGCATCAGTAAACAATAAAACATTGTAGCAATAACACTAGTTACCATCCATACAGAGTACAGAGTATGGGGTAATTTCTTTTATTTTTATTTTTTTATTAAATAATTTAATTGAAGAAAAAACAGACAACACAACAAACAAAAAAGGACAATACGAAAAAAGGAAGAAGACAAAAACCAAAAAAAGCGTTGTGTGATCACTTTCTTACTTGTTGCTAAGATGATCTTGATTAAATATTTATCATGTATTAGAAACTCTTCAGGGATATTTCCCAGCAATAAAAAGGAGGTATCTTAAAACACAGAATGGTCTCTAAGGTGGAGTGGATATCCTGCCAGTATTTCTGAATTTTAAGTCCAGAATATATGAGCGTGGCCCGCCCCCTTGTGGCCACACAGTCTCCAGCATGGCTGTTCTGTTTTCAATTGTCTAGACTTAATTTTAGGTGTAATAAAAAATCTCAATAGGTTCTTCCAACAGTATTCTCTCCACATTCTTGAGTTGGTGGACGTAATTTGTGTTTTGCACATATTTAATCATTCGAGTATGGGGTAATTTCATACAAATTATGAAATGTGCTAGCTACCTCGTCGCGTGTCTGCTGACCGCAGGGATGAAAGCACTGAAATGCGCATGTAATGCACATGCAAATGTGCATGTTATACCAACAATGTCACTTGTGACCCCTGGATGACCTGGAAAAGGTTATATCTTCCAGTGGCAGGGGTTCAGTCCCCACAGAATGTTCTCACGAGACCACGAGGATTCTAAGTGCTATGGCGGTCATTCAGGATTCATAGAACCGTTAACGTTACTTCTGTCTATGGGTTTTATAAATATGCTTATGGATGGAATACGCGCAGCTTTGGACATGCGGTACAAGGTTTCCACAGTCCAGGGCCTGGACTGGTCACGGTACTGTTGATTCGACACCATGAAAGTACCCAACATTAGTCGTGCAACGTTACATACCAACTTTGTAGTGAACGCAGCCCTCCAGCTCTCCAACGGTGGTCCAGCCCTGCTTCTTCTCTACTTCTGGGTCGTTGTGAAGGATCTTGTTCCTGAGCCAGGACAGGTAGTACACACGCAACTTGTTCTTTTTACCTGTGGGAGGGAGAGAGGGAGGGAGGGATGAATCAGGGGAAAAGGTGGAATATGGGGTAGAAATGGGGAGAGTGGGAGAAACGATATGTAGAGTATATTGCACAATCACTTTGCCACGCCCCCCTCATCTAGACTGAGTGGCAAAACATAGAGCAGCACGGACACTCAAGGTTTTACATAACATTGTATTGACGCGCAAAGGCGGTTTACTCAACATCCGTTTAGCTACAGTAGAAATACTGTTGTGACAGCACTGCCCGATGACAAACAAGGACAGTGTGTGTGTGTGTGTGTGTGTGTGTGTGTGTGTGTGTGTGCGTGCGCGTGTGTGCGTAAGCGCATGTACTGTCTGTACCTGAAACAGATATAAATAGTACAGATGGGTCTGTACTAAGCGCCCTACTTCTGTGTTCCCAGCCACCTACTTTAATGCTGGGCAACCCGGTGACGCGTATCTCAATGGGAACAGGCGTGCAAACAGACGTCATCCTCTTCCCCGTCTACCCTGTGCGACACGACGACGGAGGCACAGCGTAGGACGGGACGGGACGGGGTCGGCTATTATCGTTTGAGAATCACTGTTCTATGGCATTGGTAGACCCACCGGGGCTAATTAGTGTCGATTTGGGGGTCCTTGACATGAAAAGGTTTGGGAACCACTGGTTGAGAGGGTCTAAGAGTGATATTGATGAATTCCAAATATCATTTCAATATTCTACAGCAGCCCTGGACTTGCACCACGGCACCCACATTGAGAATCACTTGTTCTACAGCAGAGGTTCTCAAACTTTTTCATGTCAAGGACCCCCAAATTGACACCTATTAGCCCACGGACCCCCATTTGAAAACAGGGACAGAATAACCCATTTAATGGCATTTCTATCTCCGGGACCCCAATTTATATTGTAAAATCAGTGTTAATTTAACAGAGTTACAGACCTATGAGGGTCCATTTGGTTCCTAACTATCCATCATAGCTGGGGACCCCCTGGAACTCACTCAAGGACACCTGGGGGTCCCCGGCAGCCACTCTGAGAATCACTTGCTCTTCTAGTACCTGATATAGTGACGAGGACGTTGAGTCCTTCCAGCACGTCCATCTGCTGGAAGCGCCGTCGGCTGATCAGAGGATACACCTTCCCCTGACCGCTACGATCCAACAGCATCAGCCCACTCTCTGTGCCCACCAGCAAGTTCACCCCTACACACACAAAATACATTTGTATTGTCTTTTATTTCATCTCTTTAACATTAACATCTATTGACTTGCTGATCAGTGTTCTAGCGGTGTTCATTTCGTCGACTAAAGCCATGACGAAAAATGTTCAGCTATGATGACTAAAACCAAGACTCAATATTGACTCAATTGTTATTTTGATCAACATTTTGCCAAAAGCATGGAATTGTAGACAAAATCTTATCCAACGACAACAAAATATCCGTAACGTTTTGGATCCGAGAGGCTAAATTAAATAAAACGGTGGTCCATGGCTCAAATGCCGAATAGATAATGGACCTTGAAATGAAAATTTGTCGAAAACCACTACAGTGCTACAGTACGTATATTGTCTTAGTTAATGCATGGTCTCACCCCAGAGCTACAGTAAGTATATTGTCTTAGTTGATGCATGGTCTCACCCCAGAGTAAGTATATTGTCTTAGTTAATGCATGGTCTCACCCCAGAGTAAGTATATTGTCTTAGTTAATGCATGGTCTCACCCCAGAGTAAGTATATTGTCTTAGTTAATGCATGGTCTCACCCCAGAGTAAGTATATTGTCTTAGTTAATGCATGGTCTCACCCCAGAGTAAGTATATTGTCTTAGTTAATGCATGGTCTCACCCCAGAGTAAGTATATTGTCTTAGTTAATGCATGGTCTCACCCCAGAGCTACAGTAAGTATATTGTCTTAGTTAATGCATGGTCTCACCCCAGAGTAAGTATATTGTCTTAGTTAATGCATGGTCTCACCCCAGAGTAAGTATATTGTCTTAGTTAATGCATGGTCTCACCCCAGGGCTACAGTACGTATATTGTCTTAGTTAATGCATGGTCTCACCCCAGAGCTACAGTAAGTATATTGTCTTAGTTGATGCATGGTCTCACCCCAGAGCTACAGTAAGTATATTGTCTTAGTTAATGCATGGTCTCACCCCAGAGCGCGGCACACAGGATCTCAGAGTTGAACCTCTTCTTGTACTTGCGGATCTCGGGCGTGTCGCTCTGTGGGCGCGTGTTCACCGGGTTGACGTTCACCACCGAGCCCTTCCTCGACGGGTCGGCCCTCAGCGCCTCCGCCAGCCTGGCGTCGTTACCGTAGCCTACGAGGTCAAAGACAGGGTCTAATAATGGTCAATATTAGTGTTGCTTTTAGTTTTCTGCTCGGTTACGTGACGTTTTTTTTGCATAGCATTGCATTTAATTACATGTTTTTGATGAATTGAGTACAAAAGGACCCCTATGGAAACAAGCCAATAGGATTTCTTGGATTCATCCTTTTAGCAGACCTTGCATTGTACTGTACTTCCCTGTGTACCAACATCAATACAGCATGAAATTGTAGACAAAATCTTATCCAACGACAACACATTGGGTCTGAGAGGCTAATAATCTCATAAAATGGTGGTCCGTGGCTCAAATGGCAAAGAAACAATGGACCTTGATATGAAAAGTGTTGAAAACCATCTTTCAGTTCCTGTCAAAAAGGCAAAAGGGATTTATCCCGTATTTGTTCAAATTGACGTCTTTCTAAACGTCCTCTTACCGACGTTGTTCAAGGCGCTGCCGGTGGACGGAGAGACCTGGAGGAGGCGCGGGTCGATGAACGGTGTGAAGGAAGAGGAGGACTTGTGTTTCTGCATGGTGTTACTGCTGGACTGGCTCTGCAGTGGAGGAGAGGAAACGCCACACAAACGCCGTGAAATGAGGCTCAGACACATGAAATGAGGCTCTTACTGCGTGCTACATGGCCTGGGAGATCAATGTATCATTTATACAATACTGTTATTCGTTTATTACACGTGATTCTCGTAGGTAGATACACTACATAAGTACATAATCATAAAGGAGAAAGAAAACCAAAAGGCTGTTTCGAGAGACAACATGCAGTAGAGATGACCGACGAGATGAGCAAACAAACATGAAACTGAGGACATGCAAAATAGAAAAATGCAACAGGACTTTGACGAGGAGAGATGATACACTGGGGGAAAAAATTAGAACAGGCAAAAAAAAAAAACGAAGGGCTCATGGTGGAGGGTAAAACAAATGAAATCCTCCAATCAAAAAAAAAAAAAAAGAAAAAAAAAAGAGGACAATTAAAATACCTGGCGTCCTCCTCCTCTAACCGTTGCCCTCGCTGTCAAACGTTATCTGGGGAACATTTTGAGTGATTTACTGAGCAGGATTCAACGTGAGGAATACATTCCTTCAGATGAATCTCAGGGGGGTTTGCTTGGACGAATAATCTATGGCAGAGGATCCAGCAAAATTATATTGCCACTAATCTGGCTATAACATCTATTTTGAGCCTAACAAAACTCACTCTGTTGGTTCAATCGTTCATTAACACAGCGGGCTCTTTTCTCTTACAGTGTGTCCCCCGTGTGACGCAAGACCAAAGCGGCCGGCATGTGAATATGAGGTTCTCAGTCATAATGATGTATTGAGAAGTAAAATTCTTAGTTAATTGTGTAAAGGTAATAAGAGTGTTCTAAATTGGTTAACGGCTATTCCAATCAGTGTAACATAAATAAAGAAAACCACAAAAATCTTCTTTTAAATTGTCTTTGGAAAAAAATAAGTCTCAGAAAGTGGCCCTCCACCTGGGTCATCTGGTTAATAGAAGCTTGTGTCAGTAGAGGGAAAAGTGGAAGAAGAATTCAGATTGCCAGAGAGGGCTGCCACACACGAAGGCGCTCCAACCAATCCAGGCGATAGGAGGAAGATGTGAAGAAGACCATATCATCACAGCCCTGTTAGCGTGGTGGGATAGCAGTGCACAAGCACCATGTGAGTGGTTGGTTGTGCACTGCAACCCAAGTGTCCCTCCAAAACGTCATTTCAATGGACACTTTAAAAAAAATAAAAAATAAATAGTAATTATAATAATATGAATGCGTACTTGTCAGTGGTTCTCAAAGTGGGGTCCGGGGACTCCCAGGGTTACTTAGGGGGTTCCAGGGGGTCCCCAGCTAAATGAGTTAATATAGCATAAAAATCGGTTTAACTACTTGAATCCTAGTTTGTACTTAGCCATTCTACAAGCTCACGGTGGCTGAGTTGTGCGTTTGTAGATCTGCCATTTTTAAACATCAATAATTCATAATGTTGAAACATTTCAACCACACACATCTTCAATTATGGGGGTCTCCCAGCACAAAATCCCTTCAGATGGGGTCCACGGCTAAGTACAAAACACAAAAGAATGTGGGGGTCCTTGACATGAACATTTTTGAGAACCACTGGTCTATCTATGGTAATGTTTTAAAATTAGAAATAAGCCTTTACTGTGTTCTACTGGCCATGATGATCCAGACTTCTCCCCACCATTCCTTCTACTTCAGCACTGAATGGAAGAGAAAACAGCAGCCTTGGCCCGAGAGGCGCAAGGGAGCAAACGTACCTCCATGAGGATGGCGAGCTTATCCAGGGGGCTCTGGGGGGACATGGATGAGGGGCTGGCGAGGCTGGAGGGGGACGGGGAGATGGAGGAGGAGGGAGACGAGGGGAGGGAGGAGGCGGGATGGTGGCTCTGCTGGATCAGGTCGGGGAGGAGGTGAATGCGGCCGGCAAAGCCGTTCCTGTCTGCATGCTGCGGCTGCTGCCCTCCGCCTGGGTGTGGGGGGTGGTGGTGGTGGTGATGGTGGTGTTGGTGGTGGTGGGGGTTGGTGGGGGTGTGGTGGCCGAGCGGCCCGGAGCCCGGCACGGAGCCGGGACTCGGGGCAAAGCCTGTGAGCAGGCCGGCGGGGCTTTGGCTCTGCCCCTGCCCCGGACTGGGGACGGGGCGCTTTTGTTTGCCGTCACCTGCACTCTGGAAGTACAAAGAGGGATACAGAACCTTGGGTCTAGGTGGTATGCGTATGAGCCGAGAGGAAGGGAAGGTGTTAGCTAGGGAGAAGGGCCAACTACGGCGGCTAGTCTACAGACAGAAAAAGAAACGTTGTTAGTATTCCTTCAAACGGTTGTCATAATTCAGTCGTAATGACAATGTGATAATGTAATAATATTTTTATTTCAGCGTATGCAGTAGGTTGGAAGAATTAATAGATTGTTTATAACCCTGTCCCGTTTAAAAAGCAGCAAATATGAAGTAAGTTTACAGTATGACTTAGTCATACTGTATCTGTATCTAAAACTCTCTAACTCTCCAACTCTGTACCACCGGTAGCAAAACGACTAAGGGATAAGAGAGACACAACAAAACACAAATGCAGTGGCAAAAACATCAGGGAATGGATGGAAAAAAACACAACGGAAGAACTGAAAGTGTCCGATATGCCAGCGTTACACAGCGTCGCTCTACCTGTCTGACGACCAGCGTGCCGTCTTTGCACGGCGTGGATTTGGCATCACCTTCGCCCTCGTCGTGAACAATCATGGTTTTCACCGACTCCGTCTCTCCGTTGCTCAGCCTGGAAGAACTGAAGGATAAGGATGAATATATCATATGTTAAATGTGCTATAGACAACAGCCGGATATAGCACTCCACAACCTACACAGTATGTTACATATAGGGTTCCTTATTTCCCTGAGTAATGTGACGGATAATTCGGGTGCAATAAAAAGCATCTTTGTGTTTTATTTTGTTCTTCCTTATACCGTTTGTCGTTCAGCACCTTCCCAAACTTGGGGTTTGATGTCTATAAGGCAGCATTCATTCATGCAAGCAGCGTTGTTATAAATGTGTTCAAATCCGTTAAAAAATCTGGGTCTGTCCTTTGTAGCTCAGTAGGCGAAGCGTGATGCTAATACTGTCAGGGTTATATTTATTCATACAGGCCAATAGATAATACCAAAGGTTTAAACCAAAAAATTAAATGTGGTGTACATACAAAGCTTTGGAGTCCTATAATAATAATATATAATATATAATAATATATATATAATACCAAAAGGTTAAATGTGGTGTACATACAAAGCTTTGGAGTCCTATAATAATAATATAATAATAATATATAATATATAATAATATAATACCAAAAGGTTAAATGTGGTGTACATACAAAGCTTTGGAGTCCTATAATAATAATATAATAATAATATATAATATATAATAATATAATACCAAAAGGTTAAATGTGGTGTACATACAAAGCTTTGGAGTCCTATAATAATAATATAATAATAATATATAATATATAATATATAATATATAATATATAATAATATAATACCAAAAGGTTAAATGTGGTGTACATACAAAGCTTTGGAGTCCTATAATAATAATATAATAATAATATATAATATATAATATATAATATATAATAATATAATACCAAAAGGTTAAATGTGGTGTACATACAAAGCTTTGGAGTCCTATAATAATAATATAACTAGAAAGGCAGTTCCTGTAGAAACTGCGTGGGCTCGCATAAATTGCAATGTATAAAGTTTTTGCCGTGTCAAGTTTGAAACTCGGGGACCGGAGTAATAGTGTTCCCATTGGTGGTCTAAATCCATAATCAAAATTTCGGGACTGTAGCATATTGTAAACAAAAGTAGAAAATGTATTAAAGCTGAAGTAAAAGTTTTAAAAAGTATGAACATTTGGAAAAACTATAGTTTAAGCATAAATAACTGCATAAAGCGGAATAAAGTATGTGGAAGCTGTAGAAGTGTTTTTAAAAGTTTTTCTTTAAATGAAAAAAAAAAAATCTTTATTAAAAAAATTCAAGTTTTTTCTTTTAAGTAAAAAAAAAAAAAGAGGTTAAAGTTTTGTTTTTTTTAAGTTTTCATTTTTTTCAAAAAATTACTTTTTTTTCAAAAAATTACTTTTTTTTCAAAAAAATACTTTTTTTGGAAAAAATACTTTTTTTGGAAAAAATACTTTTTTTTGGAAAAAATACTTTTTTTGGAAAAAATACTTTTTTTCATTTTTTTGCGTGCGTGCGTGCACTTGCGAGAGCTGTGTAAAGGCCAGCCAATAGGAAGACAGGGTGTGTGTGTGCGAGCGTGCGAGCGAAGACAGGGTGTGTGTGTGTGTGTGTGCGTGCGTGCGTGCGTGCGTGCGTGCGTGCGCTTGCGAGAGCTGTGTAAAGGCCAGCCAATAGGAAGACAGGGTGTGTGTGTGCGTGTGTGCGTGCGTGCTCTTGCGAGAGCTGTGTAAAGGCCAGCCAATAGGAAGACAGGGTGTGTGTGTGCGTGCGTGCGTGCAAAGACAGGGTGTGTGTGTGTGTGCGTGCGTGTGCAAGAGCTGTGTAAAGGCCAGCCAATAGGAAGACCGGGTGTGTGTGTGTGTGCGTGCGAAGACAGGGGGTGTGTGTGCGTGCGTGCGTGTGTGCGTGCGTGCGTGCACTTGCATGTGTCTAGCCTAATTGCACAAATAGCAGACCTACAAGCTCACAAGGTATCGCAGAGCAACTCATTGAGATCTTGTAACTTTAATGTCAAGCCCTGTAATTAAGCCCTTATATGTCTCAGCTGTGGAAGTAAAAAGAGTTCTACTACTTGCCAGCACTATGACTGGGAGATTTCAATGGTCCTGGATGGAGGAAACTATGCCCCGAACAAATTGCTCTATCGCAAAAAGTAAAAGTCGAATGCAAATATTTTTTTCGCTGTGAGTGGCCTGAGATATTGACGTACACCATGTGCGATTGTGGCGTTGGTACGATTGAAAATGTGGTTATAAGAGCGAGTTAAGAATTGTCAGCGCGATAATTTCCTCGTAAGAATTATACAATGGAGGTCAATGAGCAGATTGACTGTTTTTGTGTCACTTAAAAGGCTGTAGTTCACATTCTGTATGTCTCTGTGCTTTGGTGGTCACAATGTGTGAAAGAGGACATGTGTGGCTACAAAATGACAAAAGAACATGCGTGTAAAATGAATACTTTGGCCGGGACGACAATTTGTTTGGTAAATTTTCAAGGAAAGAATTTCAGTCTCCACACTCTAGTCAAAGAAGGCCCGCACTCTAAAATGGCACTAATTACGCGAAACGGCATGCGATTGAACTGCGATTTTGGAAAAACCGTTTAACGTATTCGAATACGGTTTGAACCACGAAAAAGTCCAGAGTCGTGTGAGCGTTCTAAAGTTTAAATCACGTTTCTACGACAAAGTATGCCAGAGTAATGAGGCTGCAAAAGTGAGGTTGATTTAGAGATAAATCCCATTCATTGTCTATGGGAGGCAAAAACTATAAATAAAGTTAAATATTTTAAAAAGTATAAACTTTTTCAAAACAACTTTTTCACCAATGAAAGTTCAAAGATAGATGAACATTATAAAGTTTGAATGAAGTTTCAAAGTGAAAGTATGACGGAGTAATAAGAGCTCAAAAAAGTTAACTGTGAAAAATGGGACCTTTCTTCCATCGACTCTCATTATAAAGGATGTAAAAAAAAGTTAAAAAGTTAAAAAGTATAAAAAGTATAAAACTTTGTAAAAATAAAAATACAAGCACCCATCACTGCAAAGAGCTGAACAGTTTGAAGTTTGAACTAAATTTCTAGCATAAAGTATGTGGAAGTAGTAGTGTGTCAAAAAAACGGGTGGAATAAATAAAGAATAAATATAGGCTGGCAATAACTAGTGTGTGCTCGCTGTAGCGAGCCCACAATAATAATATATAATATATAATATATAATATATAATAATATAATACCAAAAGGTTAAATGTGGTGTACATACAAAGCTTTGGAGTCCTATAATAACTAGAAAGCAGTTCCCTACAGAAACTGCGTGGGCTCGCCAAAAGACGCAATGTATATAATGTACAGTAGAAAATGTATTAAAGCTGAAGGAAAAGTAAAAAAAAAGAATGTATAAAAATGTGTAAAAAGAATAAGCATAAATAACTGCATAAAGCGGAATAAAGTATGTGGAAGTTGTAGAAGTGTTTTTTAAAGTTTTTTCTTAAGTAAAAAAAAAAGAAGTTAAAGTTTTGTTTTAATAAGTAAAAAAAAAAAAAGTTAAAGTTTTTTCTTAATAAGTAAAAAAAAGAAAATTCAAGTTTTTTCTTAATAAGTAAAAAAAATATATATATTTTTTTTTCATAAGTAAAAAAAAAAAAGGTTAAAGTTTTTTTTTTTTACGTTTGCATTTTTTTCAAAAAATTTCATTTTTTTCAAAAAATTTCATTTTTTTCAAAAAATTTCATTTTTTTCAAAAAATTTCATTTTTTTCAAAAAATTTCATTTTTTCAAAAAAATACTTTTTTTTCAAAAAAATACTTTTTTTTCAAAAAAATACTTATTTTTCAAAAAAATACTTATTTTTCAAAAAATTACTTTTTTATTTATTTTTTTGCGTGCGTGCGTGCGTGCGTGCGCTTGCGAGAGCTGTGTAAAGGCCAGCCAATAGGAAGACAGGGTGTGTGTGTGCGTGTGTGCGTGCTCTTGCGAGAGCTGTGTAAAGGCCAGCCAATTGCACAAATAGCAGACCTACAAGCTCACAAGGTATCGCAGAGCAACTCATTGAGATCTTGTAACTTTAATGTCAGCCCTGTAATTAAGCCCTTATATGTCTCAGCTGTGGACGTAAAAGACTTCCAAGTTCTATGCCAGTACTATGACTGGGAGATTATAATGGCCGTGAATGGGGGGAAACTATGCCCCGAACAAATTGCTCTATCGCAAAAAGTAAAAGTCGAATGCAAATATTTTTTTCGCTGTGAGTGGCCTGAGATATTGAGGTACACCATGTGCGATTGTGGTGTTGGTACGATTGAAAATGTGGTTATAAGAGCGAGTTAAGAATTGTCAGCGTGATAATTTCCTCGTAAGAATTATACAATGGAGGTCAATGAGCAGATTGACTGTTTTTGTGTCACTTAAAAGGCCGTAGTTCACATTCTGTATGTCTCTGTGCTTTGGTGGTGACATTGTGTGAAAGAGGACATGTGTGGCTACAAAATGACAAAAGAACATGCGTGTAAAATGAATACTTTGGCCGGGACGACAATTTGTTTGGTAAATTTTCAAGGAAAGAATTTCAGTCTCCACACTCTAGTCAAAGAAGGCCCGCACTCTAAAATGGCACTAATTACGCGAAACGGCCTGCGATTGAACTGCGATTTCGGAAAAACCGTTTAACGTATTCGAATACGGTTTGAACCACGAAAAAGTCCAGAGTCGTGTGAGCGTTCTAAAGTTTAAATCACGTTTCTACGACAAAGTATGCCAGAGTAATGAGGCTGCAAAAGTGAGCTTGATTTAGAGATAAATCCCATACATTGTCAATGGGAGGGAAAAACTATAAATAAAGTTAAATATATTAAAAAGTATAAACTTTTTCAAAACAACTTTTTCACCAATGAAAGTTCAAAGATAGATGAACATTATAAAGTTTGAATGAAGTTTCAAAGTGAAAGTATGACGGAGTAATAAGAGCTCAAAAAAGTTAACTGTGAAAAATGGGACCTTTCTTCCATCGACTCTCATTATAAAGGATGTAAAAAAAAGTTTAAAAGTTAAAAAGTATAAAAAGTATAAAACTTTGTAAAAATAAAAATACAAGCAAGCATAACTGCAAAGAGCTGAACAGTTTGAAGTTTGAACTAAAATTCTAGCATAAAGTATGTGGAAGTAGTAGGTGACCGAAAAAAGTGGCGGAAATTGGAATAACGAATAAATATAGACTGTGGATAACTATTGTGTGCTCGCTGTGGCGAGCCCACAATAATATAATAATAATATATAATATATAATATATAATAATATAATACCAAAAGGTTAAATGTGGTGTACATACAAAGCTTTGGAGTCCTCGGGGCCGGAGGTGGACTCTTCGCCTCCGTCCTGATCCACCTCTTCGTCGTCGTCTTCGTCGGTGGTGCCCGAGTCCTCGCTGGACGAGGAGTAGTCCGTCACCTTGTGCGGAGGACGCACCTCCTCTACCGCACGCAGCTCCTTCGCCAGGGCCGTGAGGTCCTGAAAGGTCAAGAGGACGCACGGTCAAACTTAACGCTTGTCGGTCGTACCGGCCGCGCCACGCACAAAAAACAGCCAATATAACAAGCTTGTAGATCAGCTATTTTCAGCGCAACGCCGCCAAAAATATTAAGTCGGGCTCTTTCATTTGTGTCCAGTCCCCAAGCAAAGGTTTTTTTGCACAAGCCATTTGTGACAGTGTTGTCAAAGCAAACATACACAGTGGGAGCATATCGATAATGCTTGGTTTTTACTTCGGTTAGTCTCTGCTGTAAGGAAAAAACACAAAACTGCTGAAGAGGAAAAAGTGAGGTCAGAGTCGGACAGGTTCGGCAGCCAGTGAGAAGCCAGTCAGCCTGTGTGTGAGTAGTAGCAATGAGCCAATAAGATGAGGCGAGGAGAGAAGAGGGAGAGAGAGATGGCGGTTGTAAGGTAAACCGCTGCCGCCACCAGAAACCAAACCATGACTACTAGAGCGTTGAAGACAAAGCTGCAGGAAACATGAAAGTGAAGGTGAAAAAGGTATTGTATCATAGTCTTTGTTTTGTTTAATGGGCGAGAGAACGAATGAGTTAAGATGGCCCATGCAAAGGCCAAGAAGACCAAAAGGGAGAGAGAGAGAGAGAGAGAGAGAAAGCAAAGCGTTTAGTGAGAGGAACCCTTCAGCCAATAAAGCTCAATCCAGAGAGAAACGACATTTTTACAAAGGCTTACCACTTCACCCTATCAGGACACATGAGTAGGTCACATGACACAATCCAAAGAAGGCCATTGGTTAATATTCAGACACATACACAAAGACGAGAAAAAGAAAAAAAACATTGTCAGGACAGACAATCATCCGTCTCACACAAAATAAATCTACCACAATCATTGACATCAGATTTCAAAAGCAAACCCGCATTCCAATGCTTTTCCCCCAGTGAGCAACATGATTATGTTATCCCTCACACAGCCAAGCAGCACTGTTAGTCCAACCACACAGCAAAAAGCACCGTTCGCACCCGCCGGCACTTAGAACTACTTCTAGGCTAGCTAGTGCCACCACTAACTACTGGCTAGTCTGGGGTCGAGATCTCACCGCCGGTCTGTTCGGCCTGACCACCTCCCTCCTCTCCTCGGGTTTTTTCCCAGCATTCTCGGACCGCTGGAGGGGCGAGCCCTCTGACTTGGAAGACGCTGAAGAAGGGGGGGGGGGGACAGTGGAGTCACAGGTCACTGTCTGTAAACGGCTCTGGTTCTGCTCCTAAGTTGGCTCGATATTAAGTGAACACTGAGGATTTTACTGACGTTTGTATGTCTGTATAAAACTTAAATTTACACTGAGATAGGTTGTTTTTTGTGTATTCTATATATATATATATGGTTTCATTTACATGTGTGTAATATGTGTATATTTATGCACATCTTTGTGACCAAATGCCGTGTGTAAATACACTACATCTACACAATGAATTTGGAGTTGTGTTGTACTGAGATTCGTTTAAATGTGGTCTTATAAATAAACGTTCACTTAATGCATTTTTATGTTGGGGTCTGAATTGGTCTAGGCCTGTCTGTCTGTCATTCCAATCCACCGTGGAACTCACAGCGGGGCCTGAACCTCTCCCCAGAGCCATTGTGGGAGCCAGGCTTGGAGCTGGAGTTACTGGAGGTGCTGGAGGAGCTGGAGCCTCCGCTGCCACTGCCGTTAGTGGCAGCGGGGCTGTGTCTGGAGCCTCCGCTCCCAGTGCCGTTAGGGGCAGCTGCAGGGCTGTGTCTGGAGGAGCCTCCGCTCCCAGTGCTATTAGGGGCAGCAGCGGGGCTGTGTCTGGAGGAGCCTCCGCTGCCAGAGCTGTTAGGGGCAGCTGCAGGGCTGTGTCTGGAGCCTCCACTCCCAGTGCTGTTTATAGGGGCAACAGCAGGGCTGTGTCTGGAGGAGCCTCCACTGCCAGTGCTGTTAGGGGCAGCAGCGGGGCTGTGTCTGGAGGAGCCTCCACTCCCAGTGCTGTTTATAGGGGCAGCTGCGGGGCTGTGTCTGGAGGAGCCTCCACTCCCAGTGCTGTTTATAGGGGCAGCAGTGGGGCTGTTTCCACTGCCCCCCGTGGGTGCGGGCCTGCTGGGGACCAGCTTCTCCACCCGCTCCCACAGCAGACGAGGCTCTGGTGCCGCACCACCACCGCCGCTGCTGCTGCAGAGACAGAGAACAACAAGCCACACGTTAGGTCAATGTTGGAGCACTGTTGTTTACCCAAAACAGTACAGTAGGTGGGTCAAGAGGAGGAGGAGTCATTTTCTGGGTGGCTGCATGGCAGACACATTTTAGTTTCCCCAAAAACATTTGTGTTAATTTCTAAAAGATTTTCACAACATTAGGATTTATTTTTTACTTTAGAAAAAATAATTACAGAAATCCCACCCAACCAAAATTCATATTTACTTTAAATGATCCACCATGAGGCTGTCTGTCTGAGTGTTTGCGGTCTATCCACCAGAGGGTGCTGAAGTGGCTTCACTAATATGCATTGTTGTTGCATCGTTTTTATATGGGCAGAAAATATCTCTGCATTTGAACTCTTAATGGTTTTTTCTTCTTCATGAATGAATGCCCACACACCTTCGTCCTCTTCTCAAATACTATGCTCGAATTGCATGTTGCTAAACTACATGTGTTGTATATTTATGGAACATAGCCTGCCCTACTGAGAAGTTGTTCACACAAAGTTCACCTAACTTTGCTACTACAGGGAAACTATTTTTTACTCTTCGTTTGCTCTTTTTCTCACTATTTATTCTATCCTTTTTGTTTCCTTTTCTTTCTTTCTTTTTTACTGTTGTTGCTGTTTGATGTTATCTATGCTGCTACATTGTCTGATGGAAGCCAAACAAAAATAAGTTTTACTCTTATGTGCCTGTACATAAGATGTACGGTACATAAGAAAGTACAATTGTTTTTTATCAGGCATGCCTGATGAATGTCTGACCGACGGACACATTGCTGCTTAAATAGATTAAATAGAATTCTGTAAAGTGAAGGCAGTGTGCGGGATTCCAGTCTTTTCCTACTCATTTTCCTATGCATTTATCCAACACAACTGTCCTCCGTAGGTGTGCATAAGGAATTTCATGACAATAAAGTACAACCTTGAACCTTGAAGAAAGACAGGCGGAGATACGTTTATTAGGGCTGCCATCACAATTCGGGGTATTAGATCCTAGAAGAGCTAAGCTACTTATTAAGCTCTGTGTGGCTTGAAAATGGATTTTGTTCAATTGGATTCACAAAAAACCTCCACCAGTGACTCAGTAAGTAAGTAGCCTTGCCGAGCCATGAGGCCCACAGGGCAGGAGCCTATCTCCTGTTTCTGTAGCGTAAGCCAGCTTGATGTACAAGTACACCCCCTGGACATGACGCTAGTGATGATTACTGTGATAGGCTGCTTGCCCTTTTTTGTTTTTGTTTTCTTGTTTGTTTTTGTGCTTTTAATGTATACCTTTCTAGTTTGTCCTACTTTGTTGGTTTGCATGTGTGATACATCTTTATGTGAAAACATAATAAAATCAATAAACAGAAGGCCATGAAACGTTGCTGTACCTGGTGGTGGCGTTGCGCTGCGGGCCTTGGTTGCCAGGTACGTTGCCGTGGTGATGTGGCGAGTCCTTGCGCGACAACACCGGAGACCTTGATGTGGTCCTCACTGGAACCTTGCATCATAAAGACAGTGACCGGCTCACACATGCACACACACACACACACACACACACACACTCTGTGCGTGTGTGTGTGTGGTGGTGAAACACACATGGACATGCGTTTCAGAGTGGTTGGTTGAACATATATAAATGTACATAGTACACAACAATGAACATAATCATTCCTGAAAATGCAAACACAATAATTCATTGTGTTTCAATCAGCATTGGTGTCATGTTCCTCTATGGCCATTTAGGAGGGGATGACTTTCCCAAAAACAAAAGCCATATAAAGTCTATCCCAAGTCTGCGACCAATAGCAAACCAATAACAGTATGACTGTTGCACTACAGCTTTCAACTGCTCAGACACCACTAAAACCAAATACATTTTAACTAAAGTAAAATGAAGCTCTTGAGAAAAATGCTGTATCGCACCAGAGACCATATTCACAAAGTATACTCCCTAGCTACTGTACAGGGTTTCTCTTAAAACACCACGCTATGCTTCAAATCCGTCTTTCCCACTTTTGCTCACAACCTAAGAAAAGCTGTATTTTGGGCAGTTTACGTTTTTTTTCGGTGTTCAGTGTGTTTGACTGTACCCTGTACTGATTACATTTCTGTTTGACTGTACCCTTTACTGATTATATTTCTGCCAATAAAGAATTAAATCAATCAATCAATCAAGTACGGTACTAGCCTTCAGCACAGAGACACATGTCTTGGTGTGTGGGTACGGTAGGTGTGTGGGGAGGTTGGTGGGTAGGTGTGTGGGGAGGTTGAGTAAAGAAAGGCATGAAGCTGATGATGTGCAGCATCCAAAGCAGAGCGCAAAGCCTGATTTATTTTATACTAACACCGGAAAAAAATAGCCGATCTACAAAGCTCACAATGCATCATGCCGTGACAGTGTGACACGTTGTGAGCTTGTAGAGTGTCTTTTTTGTTGTTGTCTGTGCTAGACATCCGGCGCGCCAAGTATAAAGGAGCCATAACAGACAGCATAGTGCAGGGCAGACCACACAGCCTGCAGTCAGTACAGCCAGTACCACTCTGACATGGACCAGATAGACAAGCAGCATCATGTGTCTTCAATGAGGACGAGAGAGAGAGAGATAAGAGGTCAGCGAAGGTCTGTACCAGCGTTGATGAATGGGTGACAGTTTAATGCTGCTAATGCCTCAATGTCAGGGAAAGTGGGAGTGCATTTTGGGGGGGGGGGGGGTTCAAAACTAATGCTTAAAAGGCAGCTATAGCTGAGGATCCGGTTCGACCTTCGTCTCACCCAGTCTACAGTACACATGCAGACACATTTTTATGGGTCCCGTTATTTTTTTGTTTCCTACGTTTAGTTTTTTTACTATTATTTCAAAACATTTTTCAATGAACATTCCCAAAAAAGTTAAATAATTCATGAATTAAAAACAAAATTCAATGCTTTTTGTTTCTTCTTTTTTTCAGTAATTTCATGAAGAAATCAATGAAAAATCAAATAAATTCCATACATTAGAATTAGAAAACAAATCTTCAAGAAATAGTGAAAATATGTTTTCACTAGTTTGGGTAAACGGGAAAACGTCTAATTTCTCTTTTGGGTCTTGAGCTAAAAGGTTTGGGAACCACTGCTCTAAAAGACGCCCCTTCCCCTTGTGCAGAAAAGTCCCCCAGGAACCAATAAATACTTCCTCCCTAAGAACTGATGTCGTTTTTGGTAAACGTACGTATCTAAATTGAGCTAAACTCAATACAATGAAAATGGGTTAAGTTTCATAGTCACAAAGAGCACTCTACATCTACTGCGCTTGGGGTGGGGGGGCGTCATTTCCTCCCCTCCTTACCCTGGGTGGGACCTCCTCTGTGTTGCCTGGCTCATAGGATGTGGGCCTAGGCTGGGATGGCTGCTGGTGGTGGGGCTGCTGGGGGTCAGTGCGTGCAGGCGTTGATGACGATGAGGATGATGATGAGGAGGAGGAGGATGGCGAGGAAGATGTTGGGTGGTGGTGGTTGTGGTGGTAGTGGTGATGGTGGTGAGGCTGCTCTTGGCCGTTGCGGAGATGGAGGTTTGCAAAGCTAGGGGGGGCCGCGGCGGGGGGCTCGCTGAAGGAGTGCGTTCGGGACACGACGGGAGGAGGAGGAGCGGTGGCAGAGGAGGAGGAGGAGGGCGAGGAGGAAGAGGCCATCGCTGCGCTGCCACTGCTCTTTAACGCGGCCAGGTGGGAGCGGACCTTACAGGACAACAGAAAACACAGACACCGTCAGGGAGGAGGGGGCCGACCCCACACCCTCAGAGAACACGGTATCGTCAGGGAGGAGGGGGCCGACCCCACACCCTCAGAGAACACGGTATCGTCAGGGAGGAGGGGGCCGACCCCACACCCTCAGAGAACATGGTATCGTCAGGGAGGAGGGGGCCGACCCCACACCCTCAGCAAACATGGTATCGTCAGGGAGGAGGGGGACGACCCCACACCCTCAGAAAACATGGTATCGTCAGGGAGGAGGGGGACGACCCCACACCCTCTGAAAACATGGTATCGTCAGGGAGGAGGGGGCCGACCCCACACCCTCTGAAAACATGGTATCGTCAGGGAGGAGGGGGCCGACCCCACACCCTCAGCAAACATGGTATCGTCAGGGAGGAGGGGGCCGACACCACAACCTCTGAAAACATGGTATCGTCAGGGAGGAGGGGGCCGACCCCACACCCTCAGCAAACATGGTATCGTCAGGGAGGAGGGGGCCGACCCCACACCCTCAGCAAACATGGTATCGTCAGGGAGGAGGGGGCCGACACCACACCCTCAGAAAACACAGACAGACACTGTCAAAGAGGGGGGGGGGGCGACCCCACACCCGCAGAAAACACAGACAGACACTGTAAAAGAGGAGGGGGCCGACCCCACACCCTCAGAAAACATGGTACCCTCGATTGTTGTCACTGGGGCTGAACTAGTGCCGTAACCATTGAAAACGTTCTTATTTGGAGGTTATTCTTTGGATTACTTAGATAGATTCACCGAATAGTGTGTTTTGTTTAGTTTTTATGTATAGGAATAATAAATTATAATGTTGCTTTTATAGAGTGATAGGAATTCTACTTTAGGAGTTAACACATAGTGAAAGATAGTGTTGTGGTTAACAACTTCAGCCTATACTTGTCAGGTTGAAAGTGGTTTGGACACTTGTTTCCGAAGCCACAAGCTGGTAAACAAAGTAACAAGCCATAACATGACAAAATGGCAAAGAAATAATTGAGCAAACAAAACTAAACAAAAGCTGTAGCCCGAGCCACAAAACACACAATCTTCTACCATGTTTTCTGAGTGACAGAGGGGTAAACGTAAACAAGCGTTGTAAAGTGAACAGAACAACAAGTACCGCCGGGCATGGCACAGGCAGTGGATGAGGCTGAACAAATCCTGAGACCACAAATGGATGAAACTGCCCATGTGAACTCACTCAGTGGCCGATATAGATATATCAAAAGGTTAATTTGCATTATTAGAGCATTGTGTGAATGCTGTCAGTAAACAGTAGCATTTCACTGACTGATAGTTATATATGTGTATGTACATACTGTATGTCAAATAAGATGATAGTATACCGACATATTTCAGACAGTGGTTTTCAACCAGTGGTCCTTGAGGTGGTTCCAGGTGGTCCCCAGCTAAATGAGTTGGTAACCGACTGGACCATTATTAAATCTTTAACTCTCAAGAGTTAAACATTTGCATTACTTAATTTACAAGAATTTACAAGAAGTCTACACAATTAGAGAGAGAAGAATTGGTATTTTGATCAACCTTTGCATGTTGTCTCTCCTAATGGTACCAACATCAATACAGCATGGAATTCTGTACAAAATCTTATCCAATAATAACAAAATATTCCATGAGAAGCTAAATCTCATCAAACGGTTGTCCGTGGCCCAAATGCCAAATAAAAACAGGTAATGGGCCTTGATATGAAAATGGTTGAAAAACCACTGATTTAAGATATTAGACTTAAAACTACTGGTCCACATGCTTTTGAAGGAGAATGTTTGAGTTCTTTGTGGACGTTCATCTGGTCAGCTCCATCTATTCTAAGCCTCAGGAGAAGTCAGTTTCCCCAGACAGTGCAAGAAGGAACATGAAGTGCTTCATCAAAGCCAGCGACATTAAATTAGATTAGCATGCACACGGAATGGTGCAAAGTAAAGTAACATAACACATGTACACGCACAACAATACACGGCACAGTTCACATGACATCACATGCACACATTCAGGGATTTTTATAAAAATGTTGATGGCGGAAAACATGAATGCGCCGTTTTTAACTTTTAAAATCTTGGTTGACACGAACAGCAAGTGTTAATCTATGCATTTGTAACTTCCAGGGTAAATAAGTTATGTTTGGATTCAAACTAAAGTCATTTGACAAAAAATTATATAATTATTCTGATAGTAATCATTGCTGTAGAATGATAGAGGTCTCCCTGTCTCTCCAGGAAATATGTATTAGTTTTCTGTCTTTATTGATTGACGCACAGCAAAAGTCGTCGGGATTGGGAGTGGAACCTGCGACACGCTGTCACTCAGGCGCTAACAGCCTAGGTGCCTGGACCACGATGCCAGCGGTCCTGGACCACCATGCCAGCGGTCCTGGACCACGATGCCAGCGGTCCTGGACCACGATGCCAGCGGTCCTGGACCACGATGCCAGCGGTCCTGGACCACCATGCCAGCGGTCCTGGACCACGATGCCAGCGGTCCTGGACCACGATGCCAGCGGTCCTGGACCACGATGCCAGCGGTCCTGGACCACGATGCCAGCGGTCCTGGACCACGATGCCAGCGGTCCTGGACCACGATGCCAGCGGTCCTGGACCACGATGCCAGCGGTCCTGGACCACGATGCCAGCGGTCCTGGACCACCATGCCAGCGGTCCTGGACCACCATGCCAGCGGTCCTGGACCACCATGCCAGCGGTCCTGAGGCCATTTTCAGGTGGTATACCGAATGTCTTCCTAACATGCAGCTGTAGCTGCAGAGTGGATACTGGATAGATGGGCTGTCCGGGAACCGGAACATAGCCGTTTTGTCCCCAACCCGCCTAGTATATTATGTGTGCACCTTCTTCAACATGACCACTAAGCGCAGCCATCAGCTATACTCAAAGCTGTAAAAGAAAGCCCTTCTCGAGGACAAGAAAAATAATCCCGCTTTCATTTCAGTCTTCAACGAGCTGCCAGTTCATCCGCTATGAAAAACCCTCGTTGTCAACGACATTCATCTTTGATTGAAAAACATCCCGGCGCCACACACACTGCCTGCCTGCCTGCAAACGCCAGAAAACGGACTAATCTGCCTTCTTATACCTGCCGGCACTCGCTTTGACAATGAGTCTATCAATTCTGCAGTCGCTGCCACCCCCCCCCCCCCAGCTCATACCCAAGTCGCCACCGCCTCTTTTATTAATTAAATGGCTGTGACATATTCAGAGCAAATTGCCTTCAATGAACGTTGATGATTCACGCTCGGCAGGGATGAGTCTCTCTCTCTCTCTCTCTCTGCTGAGATGAACGACACACTCTGAGTCAGCCTGCTCAACAGCATGGACGAGAAAAGCTTCAAAAAGCTCCTCGGACGCCCCACAGAACACTCTCTCTCTCTCTCTCTGACACACAGGAACATCCAGTAGGCCGGTGGTTCGGGGACTCCCAGGGGTACTTGGAGGGGGGGAGGGGGGTTCCAGGGGGTATCCAGCAAATGTGAATACAGCATCATTCACAGTCATTTTAACCACTTCATCCATTTCAATGTTGGCAATTCAAAAATAGCAGATTTACAAGGTCACAGCTCGTCACTTTGTGCCGCAGTGCGAACTTCTGCTATTTTTGAAATATTCAAAACATTTTCAGATGGGGGTCCGTGGCTAGATACATATCAATGTGGGGAGCCTTGACATGAAAGTGCGCTCGCACGTACACATGCACATGCGCGCGCGCGCACACACACACACACACACACACACACACACACACACACACACACACACACACACACACACACACACACACACACACACACACACACACACACACACACACACACACACACACACACACACACACACACACACACACACACACACACACACACACACACACACACACACACACACACACACACACACACACACACACACACACACACACACACACACACACACACACACACACACACACAGCAAAACGCAGTAAACGTGTCATTCTGTGGACCACAGAGCAGGATCCCCACAGAAGAACCCAGAACAAGTCCAGCTGGAAACACATCTAGCAACAAGGGAAAGCAAAACGATGGTTAAGACGAAAACCTCTTTAGGATCAGAACTGGAAAGATTAAGAAAAATAACCGACAGATGGGGGGAAACACACACACACACATACACACACACACATATTGTCAAACCACCTGCAACAAACCAGAAAGACAACGTGAGAGACTTTGTGTCAGAGCAAAGGAAATGAAAACGGACAAACCTGATAACTAGGATCAAAGTCAAAGTGGATTAAGACATTGAGGCAGGACAGACACCATAGATATTAGGTAGAGGACATTTGGTTTTGTCCATAAACTCCATATCACCCAGCCCTGACATTGAGCGACAACCAGCTCAATTTTTGTGAAATAAGAGAAAGAAGAAGAAAATAAATAACTGGTGCTGGTCATAACTGTGTGAACTCCACAAGTGCTGCTCTCTGTCCGACGTGTTAACGACCTTGATAGAAAAAGAGAGAATGAGACTCACAGGACACTGCCAAAGACACCAAGAGCTCCCAGCCAGCAAACTGGTGCTGTGGGAACCAACACATGGGCACCGGTCACGAGGACGTCCCACACTAACATAATATGCACTAACAAGAAAGATGCAGGAGCGCAAAGCACCAGCGAGCTGGCCGTGTGTATTGGAGAACCGGGATGACTAGAAGCGACGATGGAGGGCTCGTCTGAGGACGACCTAGAACACGGAGGTCGGGCAGGACAGGAGGAGACAGGCTGTCGTAGGGGAGCGGTGGTGCGGTGTTATTATTATAATATATCGGCGGGTTGCAGTGAGTGGTTTGTTATTTACCTGCGGCTCCATGGGTCGGTGCATGGCGGGAGGCGGCTCGGACGGCGCGTTGCCGTTGGGGTAGGAGGACTCCACGCGCGCAGGGGGCACAGGGGGCACCGCCCCGGGGGGTTTGGGGGGCTGCGGGGCCGCCGCCGCCCCCGCAGCCTGGGGAGAGCCCTGGATGTTCTTACGATACCTCTCATCAGCCTGCGGACGGACATGACAGACAGACAGACAGACAGACAGACAGACAGAGCCAGATGGACGGACACAGACAGGAAGACACACACACACACACACACACACACACACACAAGATGGTTTGAGGACATTGCACATCATGTAAAAGGACACAATACCGTATGTCATAGAAAGCAGGTTAAGTGGACGAAAGCCAACGGCCGCTATGGTATGTTAGTTCCACCCTGCGAAGCGGAGACATCTACAGTACTACTAGCAGGCTAGGGGTCAGAGAAAGGCAGCACACCAGCAAATCATCTATTCTAGACAGTACAGTACACATGTACGCCGTTGGTTTACAACACAGAGCATCGTTAAGGTCAGCAGAGAGAGAGTGTCAGGGCTCAAATGGGGAGAGAGAGCAAAGGCAGTCGGGATCGGGATCTGAACCCGCGACACGCCGTCAGGTGCCGGTGACCGCTGCGACATCGGCCAATACAATTATATTTTAACCAATCTGTAAGGTAGAGTCTGTTAAGCACATGAAGAGTCCCTAATCGGGGGAATCTTTTTAATCAAAAATAGCAACTCTATAAGCTCACAGTTTTCAGTGAAAAGATTTAACGTGTAGAGGGGGAAAAAATACAGAGCCCCAGGGGTACCCCAGTCAATAAAGTATAATAGTTCACGCAAAACATGACCAAGTATTTTTGGTTTGTTTTTGATGCATCCCAAAGCAGATGATTTGAAACTTGACTAAAAGAGTCACCTTTGAGTCTCCTACACAGTCAGTGCTGTTTAAAATAAACCTAGGAGTTAAATGACATCCTTTCATAACCTCAACTGTGTGAAACAAGTGTGATGATGATTGGTGGAGATTATGTTTTTTGTTGGCCAGACAGACAAGCCTAATTTCTTCATTTATCCAAAACCTAATCCAATAATCCCAATGGAAACCTGCCTAACCTAAAATCCTCATTGTTTCTTTATCCATGTGTAACCCAGGAAGGATTTAAACGGGGTGTTGTTTACAGTGGTGTAACGTAACTAAGTACGTACAGTATACAGTATACTATACTTAATTACAAGTTTGGGGTATTTGTACTTGAGTATTTCCAATGCTTTTACTTGTACGCCACTACATCTCACAGGCAAATATTATACTGTTACTCCACTAAATTTAATTGAAAACTTTAGTTACTAGTTGCTTTGTATATTATTACAAAACATACACTAACTACTTCAGCCCCATATACATTTCAGCCATTTAAAACCCATTTTGGGCGGGAACCCCTTTTGGTGTTTTAAACATTGTTATAATTTAGCTATTGAAAAATAGCAGATCTACAAGCTCATAGGTCTGCTATTTTTTTTTTATCGTAAAAATGTGGCACAAATCTTTGAAATATATTCTTTCAGAAGGCTTTTTATTTATTTCGACGTCAGGCCTAAATGGGTTAAAATATTACTTTTTTCCACCACTGTAATGACCATTGATTCTTTATCGATTCATCCATCCATAAGGAAGGAGCCCGTGGCAGAGTAGAGGTAACTTCCGCGTTGCATCTTTCCCTCCAAAAAAACGTCATCCCTACTAGACAACGCTCTGTTTGACCCAGATCTGCCATTTCCACGTCTTCCCTCCTACAGTGTCCTAATGGGAGCAGAAGGCTGCCGCTAATGAGCCACTGCTACTGTACTGTACTGTACTGTGCTGTATGTCTTAATTAGAATTGCTTAAGTGCTCTGACTGCAAAAGCTGCAATATAATGAACCTGCATGGTAAAATGTACTGCTTAAGCCCTATTTTATTATTTCAAAGTTTTCTTATTTTTTTGCTATTTATATATAAATTTCACATTGTCAACAATAATGGCATCCCCAAAATAAGGATGTGGGGCTGACAGAGTTGTGTATCAAATCAGAAAAATTATATTGTAGGAAAAAAAAGCTAAAAAGTTGCATAATTTATTTTAGCATTTTGAATACTTTGTATAGTAGAGCAGTGGTGTTTTGAGGGATGGCGACCTGTTCATCAGACTCTAGGCTAATCTATGCTAATATGATATGTAATAACATTTAATAATATAAAATATGGCAATTATAACCGGTTCATAACTGCCCTGTGCGCAGTTGCTGCATTGCTGCAAATGCTGCATTGTCCTTGTGCAATAAGTAATTTCTACTAGTGTGTCAATCTCTGTTTGAACATCTCAGTCAACGGCGTCCTCAGCTTTCCTTCAGCTTTCCTTCCAAGAAAATAAAGCCAAACACAGTGACCTTCCCGTTCTCTTTAAAATAAAACAACATGGTCACTGTGGGAGGTGTTATTTCTCCGTCTGTATGGTCTAGTAGTAAGACAAATGAGAGAGGTGGGAGGAATGCACTGGTACGGAGTGTGAAAACACAGTGGGTTGGACTACAGAAGACCGCACTGACGTTCAAACTGTGTTAAATGTGTTTCAAAAATCATGAAATTGAGGCGCAAATCATTGAATATACTGTATATTCTTTCAGAGCGAACATTTTTAACTCAAATCTTTGCTTCTGGGGGGGTCCCTGGAACAACATATTTTCAGATGGGGGTCCGTGGCCAAATACAGAAAATTCTGGGGGTCCTTGACATCAAAAGGGTTGAGCACCACTGACATAGAAACATAGGTTTTTCAGAAAACGGTCAGGATTTAGAAGCCATTTTTAGAATCGTCCTCGGGTCTAAATGTGTTAATCAAAATGAATGCAAACTCTTAATTTTAAAATAGTTTTCTACAGTCTTTAGATGCTTTAGGCTTTACATGTGTGTCTAGCTGTCATTAACATTGGGCGTGAGATTAAGAATGGGCAGTAATCCCTTTATCAAGATGGCCTCTGACAGCAGTTCTAAGATACTCTATACTGGCCACATTAAGATTCATTCATGTAAATGCCTTGTACATTGATAATGCATAATTCAATATACTTATTACTTACTGTACAAGAGTTAAACTAAGGGCACTGATGTCAAATTAGTCTTTTGGCTGATTGATCAAACATCCTTTTTGCAACTGCTTAACCACTTAATCCCCCAGGGCTCTATCCTTGGTCCCTCCTTTTTTCCGCTCTACACGAAATCTCTTCACCAAAAATATCCTATCTGTATACATGCTCGCTACACGTTGTAACGCGTCATGTTGTTGTGAGCTTGCAGGTTGGGTATTTTTTGATGAATGTTCACCTATTATGATCCCCAGAATAGGGATGCTAGCGCTCATTAAAAAGAAGCATTGCTGCCACAACGCCCAACTATAGCAATCTACTGCTTAATGACTTAACACATTCGACAGTATGCACACAGAGTAATTTGCGGTATTATTTTGCAGTTCCTGTGTATTCTCACAACATATTTAGATGTTGTTTTCTTCGGTTTACTTTTGCCCCGGTGTAAAAATAACCATTTTATTTGAACCATTTCAAACCTTTTGAAACTATTTCACTAGTAAGAGTCGGCAAAGACAAAGGGCTTTGGGTGAACTAACGCTACAAAGCGATTGGCATCCCCCACACCAGCAGCCAGCTATCACCAACGTGTAGTCAGCACACCCTGAGAGCAGCGTGAGTGAGCAACACACACACACACACACACGCACGCGCACACACAAGCACATGGAAGCATTCTATAGAGCGGTCAGTGAGCCTGGAGCGTCGTTCACCTCTCTGACCGGCTCAGGGTCGAGGAGGGCGAAGCTTCTGATACAGTCGGAGGCGGGGCCCGACGGCAGCGGGGGCTCGGAGGGGCCCAGAGGTTCGGTGTCATTATCTCTCTCCGGGCTGCGGTTTTCTACGGACTCGAACCTCTCAACGTCAACGCTCTGCTGGGGCCTCGCCCTCTCCTCAGAGTCCGGATTAGGGAGGCGCTTCGCCCTGTCCGGTTCGAGGCGGTTCTGCTGAGGTTTGGGGCTCTGTTGCTGGGCTGTTGTTTTGCTACTAGCGTCGAGGGGCTGGAGGGAGAGCAGGTAGGCCTGTTCCTGCTGGAGCTGCCTTTGGAGCTTCTGGGCCTGACGCTGCTCCTCGAGCTCCCTCCATTTGTACTCCTGAGTTTTAACAGGGAGGAACGCGCCGACCCACAGCCATTTATACAGAGTACATTCAACTAACAGGGAGGAACGTGCCGAGTCCGCCGACCCACAGCCTTTTATACAGAGTACATTCAACTCTAAATAGACCCCATTCATATAGTCGCTTTCTCCAGAGTGCTTTACAACTAATTTCACATTCACACACTGTCACACACACACACACACACACACACACACACACACACACACACACACGGCAGAGGATGTCTTACTCAAGAACATTTCCGACCCGCAGTCAAGAGGAGGAGGGGATTGAACCGGGAAACTTCTGATTCCTAGATGGCCCATTCTACCCCCTGAGCCACTGCCACCCCGGCAGAGTGTGGCTCAGACTCTCAAGAGTTAAATGAACACTCAGTAATTTACAGTATAGAACACGTGTTTCGAGGTGGTAAAACCACTGTTGTGTACCTGCTGCACTGTCGTGGCTGGACATGCAACGCTGAGCATGTCTAGGCTTCTTTTCAATGGAAAAACCAAACTGGTTCATCTTTATCTATCAAAGGCTCCGACTGTGGGTAGTTTCAGCGTATTATTTGTATGAACTGCATTGTTTCATTGTTAAAAAGTGAACACTTTAATTGGTCTCAAGGCCTTGATACCGGCCAGCATTAAGGCAAATTGATCATCTCAAATGACCTGCTTTTCAGTGGACTGTGTAGCGTTACAAACTGACGCAACTGTGCATTTTGCAACAGAAAAAACAGAATCGTGCCAATTGTTAATTGCTCTGCCGTACCATTACACGGCAATGGGTTTTACAGCCGAACGCCAGAGGCTTAATCCATGTATGGAGAGAACTGCTTTGGCTCAAGTGTGCATTACATTTATTCTCTGCAAGTTGGGCCAAAGCAAATGTTTGAATACTTAACATTAGCTAGGGCCACATCTAAGTGTGAACGCAAGTCCCCAGGCATGATTTATACTCTAACTATTTTTGTACACAACGCACCTTCAAACGGCAGTGGCATGAATCAGGCATTATGCGTCCATGATTAAATTAACTTATTCAACCCAGCTGATGCCCATGAACGTTGATGTCACGAGGAGGAAACGGCGAGGGCGACAATGACAAAGCAGCGGTGTGGAACGTGGAAGGACGAGTGGTCACATCCTTCCATTATCTAAACGTCGTCCCAGGAGGAAAGGAGTCCTTCAGACATCACAATAATAGTAGTAGTAAAAAAGGGAACATGAAGTCACCGGAGCCCTGCAAATATAAGGCCTATAACCACATTACGACTGCCCCCCGGGCTGCACATACGGTACCAGACCCAGGAAGAAAACAAGGGAAACCCTCGCTTCCTGGTGGGTGACATCATCATTAAGGGCCAGTAAACATTCTGGCTTCCCACGAGGTGGTTTTGTTTAACAGCCCTCAACAGATCTACAAATGTCATGGATTAGACGTAACGACTTCATACAGACAGAGTAAAAGAGGCTGGAAAGAGAAACAGGCTTCAGGAATGCATGTGGAACTGACTGGAGGACTAGTATGAGTAACACCAACATTACTATACCGTTATGCAACCGCCTGGGAATTAATGTGAACCGTACCTCGTAAAAAATGTTCGACTTCGAACAGAGAGAAGCGTAAAGGACAGCAGGGAGGATATGGATACAGAGGAAGGATGTTGAAGAGTCGTAGCCATAAGAGAGAGATAAGAATAAGCGAGAACCATCAAAGGAAATAGTTGTACTAATTAACGCCGCCTTTATTACAGGCTCTAATATATTTCTCACCCATCGCAAATAATTTATGTTTAAAGAAAAAGAAAACGCATTCTAGTGGACAGGTTAAAGCTGCGACGTTTGACCGCTAGAGGGCAGCAAGGAGTAACCTAACTGATTTAACTGTATTATCTTTACCCCATCCAAATATAAAAATACAGTATAAGAGAGACTAATAAAGGCATGGCCTCCCTGTCTAATCTTATCTCTAATACTACAGTAGGTGTGCGGCCCAGTAATAAAGCCACATAAATCACCAGAACGCACTGTACAGCATGGATGAACTGGCTGCTTGTGGCCATCCTGCCTAGCGATAAGTACAAAAAGGTGCTTCACGAGATCAGTGCTGGTGTAGACTAGAACTCATCTATGCTTTCTATGGCATAGGTAGCTCCCGGCAGGATCCACCAGGAGAAACTAGACGCAGCTGCTAATTAATTAGAGCGATAGAGAGGAAGGTGTGTGTGTGTGCGTGTGCGTGTGCGTGTGTGTGTGTGTGTGTGTGTGAGCGCACGCGTCAATTTAACAAAGGTGCAGACGATCAGTAATAAGCAGAGAGAGAGAGCGACGTTTGCGCTACTGTATGCCGAATTGATGAGTGGACTCATACTCCATACTTTTTTTTTCTCCACGGAAATAAAAACGTTTCCGAGGCTAGTGCTGGTGTAACTACAGTAAGAGATTTGCAGATCTCATCATCAGATCAACATCATCTACGATATGAATTTCACAACCTACATTAGATTCACGTTCAACGTGATGTGTGCATTACAGGGGGGACACTTGATTGAATGTTATCATCAACAGTAGCATCAATAATTGCTCATTTTTTCCAGCTGTAAGTGTGACCGTGCCCCGACACTGATATTACTTTATGTGACGTTTTTTAGGTAGCACCTTAAAGAGGCGGAACAGACACTCACCAGTAGCATGGCCTGTTCATGCAACAACTGCTGCTGCAAGATCTCCAGGTGTCTCTGTTCCTCCTCCAGCTGACGACGGATGTACTCCTGAAACAAACAGAGGCAACATTACGTACTGTATGTATGTATGTATGTATGTATGTGTGTGTGTGTGTGTGTGTGTGTGTGTGTGTGTGTGTGTGTGTGTGTGTATACACAATACAAAAACTAGATTTATCCTGGTCTCTATAATAATGGAGGGGAAAGGAACTGGCTGGAATAACGTGTTCCTTCCACGTGCTACATCCAACCCGGGGAAACTCTCCCCTGTCGGGTGAAAAGAAGCGGCTTGGACTCCTCATCATGCATTGAAGGAAGCATGAGGTCAGTCCGTTGCTGAGAGGGAGTGTAATGGGATACTAAAAAGGTATGACCAAAAGGCAGGCACCTGAACTTTTGTGCACGGTCAAATGACTCATTATTCCAAAGGGTTTAAAATAAACAAGCACTGGGTCCGAATGTAGAAGTGATATTAACACAACCACGCAACATCTGTGGTTCGTGACTACTACTGCAAATGTCTTTTGTGGTCGACTTAAAACAACAATCAAGCCTAATCAGTTCGACAGTATTCTGTATGTAATGAAATGAAAACCACAACCACTCAAGCCCCCATTTTATTCTTCGTCATGCGGTGGCGTCGCACGGCGAAAATACACGCTCTACAAGCTCTCAGTGTCGCATCGCGATGGGTTGAAAGCAATATCTAGTTTCACCATTGTTTTTATACGGCCCACACACAGTTAAGGTACACGTTTTTTCGCTGCGTTTTGCGGATCCGAAAGTAGTAGGCTATCACCAGCTGTCAGCCTGTCACCAACACCCCACTAGACCGTAGAAAGTAGTAGGCTATCACTAGCTGTCAGCCTGTCACCAACACCCCACTAGACAGTAGAAAGTAGTAGGCTATCACCAGCTGTCAGCCTGTCACCAACACCCCACTAGACCGTAGAAAGTAGTAGGCTATCACTAGCTGTCAGCCTGTCACCAACACCCCACTAGACAGTAGAAAGTAGTAGGCTATCACTAGCTGTCAGCCTGACACCAACACCCCAATAGACCGTAGAAAGTAGTAGGCTATCACTAGCTGTCAGCCTGTCACCAACACCCCACTAGACCCCACTAGACAGTAGAAAGTAGTAGGCTATCACCAGCCGTCAGAATGTCACCAACACCCCAATAGACCTCACTAGACAGCAGCGAAAAACTGATTAAATCTACCTCGGTCAACAACAAAAAAATATATACGGACTAAATATTCGGCGACAGTGTGCAAACGTGATTGATAAAGTGAGGTCGATCCTCCGAAATTAGTTTTTTTAACCATTAGTGTGTCCTCTTTCATCAGTAGTAGTATTCCTGTGTTTCCTCAGTGATCACCTGTTCGCGGTCAGCCCTGTTCACCTGTTCGCGGTCAGCCCTCCTCTTGTCGTCGTTGGACCGGCGCTGTTCCTCCTCCTCCTTGCGGCGTCTCTCCATCTCCTCCACGCGTCTCTTCTCCTCCTGCTCGCGGCGCCGCTGCTCGCGCTCCTGCTGCCTCCTCATCTCCCGCTCGCGCCGTTGTTGCTGTGGGCAGACACAAGGGGCGGCGACAGAGGTGAGCAAGGTGAAAATATTTGTAAAACATTTGCATCATCGTCATCGTCAGGTCAGGCGTCCAGATAGGAGCCTCGTCGCGATCGGACGGACCGCCATGTTGTTCATAGGGCTGCAACTATCGTTCATCACATCGTGTGTGTGTGTGTGTGTGTGTGTGTGTTTGTGTGTGTTGATTTCGTAAACTAAAATGATGACTTAAAATGTTTGTCGACTAACTTTTTTCAGTGATGAAAACTAAATGAAAACTATAGGTAAAAACTAAGCTACGGTGACTAAAATAGTAAGACTAAATATAAAACAATTTCGTGGAGTGGAGTGGACTAGTGGAGAAGAGATCCAGTAGAACTAAAAGACAAGTGATTTTATTTTTGGTTACTGTGACGCATTGTGAGCTTGTAGGTCTGCTATTTTTTGCATGCAACCAAGTGTAAAATCAGCCATCTCTTGTGGTCGTCTTAAAATAACAAATCAAGCCTAATTAGTTCGACAGTATTCTGTATGTAATGAAAAACCACAACCACTCAAGCCCCCATTTTATTCTTCATCGTACGGTGGTGTCACATGGCGAAAATACACGCTCTACAAGCTCTCAGTGTTGCATCGCAATGGGTTGAAAGCATGTAGATCTGCTTATTCTCACCATTGTCTTTATACGAACCACACAATTATGGTGGTTGCACACTGTTGAGTTTTCTTTCCGCTGCGTTTTGCGTAATGTCATGGTAAAGTCATCACGCAAAAAAAAAAACAGCAATCACCGCATTGGCTGTGACATCAGACAGGAAAGGAGTTGGCCCGCTGAGATGTCAACGTTACATGTACTGTTTTAAAACAATAACCATTTAATCAGCGCTGAACTCCCAGCCGTTATCTAACAGTTGGCCGTCAATGCCGTCAGACACAGATCTGTTTAAACATCGATTCGTCTGTCATCGTCTCGCGAGGAACGCTACAGTGGAAGAAGCTCTAGTCTAGGGCAGTGGTTCTCAACCTTTCATTTCAAGGGCCATTATTTGATCGGCATTAGAGTCACACGGGCCACCATTTGTATTGAGTTGTGCTTGAAATGTACTGTAATTCTCCAATCTGTTAATAAATACTTCAATCAATCAATCAATCACATTTTGGCCATTTGAAAATAGCCAGTCTACAAGCTCACAATGCGTCACAAAATATTATTTTTATATAGCCTACATTTGAAAACTTCTGCACAGTGTGTAGTACTTTTACTTTTGGTACTTTAAGTACATTTTGATGTCAATTAATTAACCTTTGTACTTTCACTAGATTCGAATTGCGGACTTTTACTTGTAACAGAGGATTTCTATATTGCAGTATTGATACTTTTACTTAGATGAAACGTTTGGGTACCGTTTTCTACCTCTGCCCGCAGGCTTCTATGTATATACCACATCATGTGATCTACGAGAAACCGTCATGACTTGTGAGTGTGCCCCGGGGGCCATGGTTGGTGTGTGGGAATCCATGGCCTCCTGTGCTGGTGGCCATCTTGGTACCTGTCAGAGTGTAGAGTAGCGACGCTAGCGTTGAATAAAAATAAAGGCCTGGTGGTATACGTAGCTAAAGGGCTTTGACCTTTTCCATTCGTTGACAATGACTGAAATTGACACCCCATTATTGTCTGTGCATTACACCTATAGGCATGCACAGTCATGTCCATGGAATATATCAGTGTAAAAAACATGTAGCAGACAACCAAACTTGAACTCCTGCCCAAATGCCCCTTAGCTGTTCACACAGTAAAATCTTCAGTTCATTTAACTCAGAGACTTATACAAATGTACCCTTGTGGGTCCATTTGGTTCCATTATGTACGGAGTTGGCTCAATAGCTGTCGTTTGCAAATTAAAAACGAAATACCCTGCTCCGATTCTCCGATCTTTACATTAAAGTGCTTCCCTCCTCCAAAGATTGTGTACCATTTTCATTCAAATCACATCAAATCAGGCTCACAGTGAGTCGTATTCTATAAATATAATCTAAAAGAAGGAGAAGTTTGATCTCAGCCAAACCTTCCAGAGACGCCAACAAAGGAACATCCAGCTCACTGACAACGAGGGCCGATCCGAGCAGGCCTTTTTAAATGCCTCGTCTGCGGGATCTAATTATAATAGTTTTTCTTTTTGCCCTGAAGCACAATAACTGGCTCTAGAGTTTATTGTCTGAGCTTATCTAACTGAATCCGTCTTCAAGTATTTTAATCTCTCAAGACAGATTCGGAGCTCCGCATTGTAGTGTTTGTTGTTAGTAGGAATGTAAACAACGACACACCACTGGAAGAGGAGGGCTGAAGGTGGTCTCTGCATGGGGAATTGGTCGCTGGTCGGTGCCCCCAGAGGCAAATTCAAAGGATCATTATTTTTAGTTACGTTTTTTTGCCGATGGGTTCCCAGATACTGAGATTGCAAGTATTTTGACTGGCTGCTTCCATTACATGGAGTCTATGGTGCATAATATTAGACAATACATTATAGATTTAGCTGCGGTGCCTATTACAGAGACTCTCCCTCGATGAGAACAACAGTGCACAAAGCTTTGATTTATTATTGCATTCGCAGCACTGCAAGAACACCATGCTGAGGAATGCAAGGGTCAGAAGAACCAGAGAGCCCTTACATTAGTCATGTGATCCCTACAATGATCCAGTTAATGCCTCGAACATACAAGAAGACTTGTAAAACGCAACAGACAGTGAGAAGAGCCGGCATCGCACATTTAACGGCGGCGGTTTCGCAGATTACAGTCGCTACTGCCGGACCTCCGTTAAGACGGCCATCGTTAGGCAGCTCAAACTACTGGGTCATGTTCCGATTTGTCCTAAATTGATATAATCTCGACGGCTTCGACTACATCGGGGCGGCTAAACCCTTAAACACTGTCCATAGTGTCCCGCTCTACTATGTGCAGATTGTGTATATTAAATCGCCGTAGCGAAATCTGGGCCAGACTCAGGCTTTAAGTTGTATATTATGGTCCGTTAGAAATGTGTAATGTACATCCTTTTAGGTTCACGATCACGTCACATTTACAGTAACGAGAGTTGTCCATAAAAAAACGTTGATGTGTTTGCTAGTGCTACTTAAGAGACCATCTTAGTGGAAGGCAACCAGAGAGAGGCCAGTCTCTGTGAAATCAAGTCGAATTTAGAACAAACGAACATGGGGCAGAGGAGGGTCTTTTTTACCACCACACTTCTCTGAAGAACAGACCACCATGGGTTAATGACAGGGAACCCTGTGGGTGTTTCACGTTTTAAATGAATAAACATGTTTACACGTGAACAAATATGGGCATACGGCATGCAATTTTAGGCTGAGGCTAACCAGGGTTATTTCCCCAGCGTTACTGACAAGATAGAATAACAACTGTGACAGACAACAACGCATACACAGACAGACTCGCTGGCTGCAGACACATGCTCATATTCTATGCCAACTCGGTGTTGTTGAGAAAAACCAGATCGACAGACACGCAAAGCTTGTGCAGAGACGGAAGAGTGCTAAATAGAAGCAGACCCAGACGGGATGAGTAGACACTACAGACACAGACACATGCCTGTGATTGTTCAATGAAGATGTCAAGGACCTGATCTATTCCACACGTACCAAATGCTAACCTTTCATCTTTTGTTCCAGGTTTTTGTATCAGGTTTTCTATTTTTGTGTGCGTTTGATCACCTTTTTCATACATCTGCCTTACCACGTGGAAGCCCTTTTGTAAACTTTGCCATGAGAAAGGTGCTACATAAAGACTATCATTGAGGTGCATTCCCACATCTTTGCTTGCAGTGATATCAGATCTACAAGCTCATAGAGCGGCACTGAGTAAACGTTTTTTTGCTTCCGGTGGCTTCCAGGCAACAACATATTTTCAGATGGGGGTCGGCGGCCGATTACATTAGATTTTTGGGTTCCTTGACATGACACAGTTTGAGAAGCACTGATATAGAAACATTAGGTTGTTCAGAAAACGGTCATGATTTAGAAGACAGTTTTGTAGAATCTTGTCTCAGTCTTAATTTCTCCTCCATAAACGTACCTCTTCCAGCCGCCTCCTCTGCTCCTTCTGCTGCTCGATGCGCTTCTGCCTCTCGGCCAGTAGTTGGCGCTTGTACTCCTCCTGCTCCCGGAGCTGCTGCTCCTGCAGGAGCTGCTGGCGCCGCATGGCCTCGGAGCGCTCCTTGTTCTCCTGCTGCAGGCGGATGAAGTCGCGGCGCAGCGTCGACTCTCCCGGCTGGTTCACGATGGAGCTGCATGCGCCCCGGGAGGGATGGGACGAGACGGAGGTTGATCAATGATCGTGAGAAGAACAACTTCAAACCGAGGATCATGAGTTTCAAATGTTGGTGTTGTCGTGACCTAGAGCAGGGGTTCTCAACCCGTGGGTCGCGACCCCTCTGGGGGTCACCACATTATTTGGTCTCCAAATTATATATATTCTTTCCAAATGAAAATGGAAATGAAGAGTTTACATAAAGTACACATATACACCTTCCCTAATGATTATCTGGTTTCAGTATTTATTTATGGTGTATTGCGTCTATTATTAAGGTTATTGTAGCAGTCAATTTATATTGTGGGTCAGGAGGGGGCGGGGCGGGGGTCCCGAGACACTGCCAAAGCATCTCCGGGGGTCCCTGGCCAAAAACGTTGAGAACCCCTGACCTAGAGCAGACCTGTCATTGATCCAGGCAACGTTCTGCATCACAATGAGGTTCAGGAAAAGATGCTACTGGTTACCTTGGTTCTCCTTCTTGTTCTCCAGGTGTTTCCTCCTCCTCTTCCTCACTGCCACTGTATTCATACTCCGTCTCGTCTGAGGAGGTGATGAGAACACAATACAAATGTTGGCTTAAGAGCTAATGCTCAGAGGTCCAAGAAACAAGCGTTGAGGTGGCCATCAGGCCAATGCCGATAAACACTATAACTACTCTTCCGGCTACATGTTGTGGCAACCAGCCAGTATGTTTCTAAAGGGCTCTATTTGTGTCCATGCAATTGCTAAACGTCTTTGCCTTTTTTTTTTTTACTATTTTGAAAAACAGTTTTGAATAGTTCAACTAGCCCAATCTACATCGACACATTGTGAGCTTGTGGATTGGCTATTTTAACTATTCAAAAATGTTTTTCAAAATAGTGAAAAAAGGCAAAGTAGTTTAGGGGTAAGGGGGTTAGCATGGACGAAAATAGAGCTCTAAGATCATAGTCAAAAAAGAAAAATACCTTTACTGAAAAGACAGACTAAAACTAAATCAAAATGTGCTGTCAAAATCACGCTGGAGCTAATGATGACAATCACAACAGTGTCACGTTCCATTTGGACGTACCCTTGTCTCCCCTCTTCTTCTTGGTGCGGTCGATGTGGTCTTTGAGCTGGATGCGCACCTGCCTCTCGTTAGGCTGGTCCCTGATGAAGGGGTGTTTGAGCAGCTGGTCGGTGGGGGGTCGCTGGGTGTAGTTCTTCACCAGGCAGCCCTCGATGAAGCTGAAGAACTTCTTAGACCTGGGAGGGTCGGGGACACAAGGATGTCTGATGTCACGCGACAAAAATGGGCAAGGTGTTACAACTAAAGCCTGCGTTCACACCAGGGGGGCAGTGAAGCCAATAGTGTCTGAAGCCAGTAGGAAATCCTGACTTCCTGAAAGTTCATATAATGGCCTGTTGTGGCGCCGTCATTGGGCCCAAAAAACCCCATAGCTCCATAGAGGTCCATGTATTTGGGCCCAACTTCACCTAGACTGTATTATGTATGTGTATTGTATCTGCTAGTACTGTTGAACGCAGCATTATGCTTCGTCGTACCACGGTGTTGCTTGCCGAGAATAGATCTACTGTACAAGCTTGCCTCTCATGGCATCGTGAGCTTGTAGATCAGCTCTATGTCCACAAGCAGCACTGTTGCACACCGAAGAATACATCCAGCTTAATGAATCGGCATGAAGTTTTGAGTGTGACTTTTCTTTATTTAGATGGGTGTTTTTTTTTTTTTACATAGAACAAATTTAGTAGAGCATAGCGCTAACAGGTTAGCAGGTGCAGTCAGAGACAGTGGTGTGCCCATGGTGGCTCGAGCCAGTCAGTGCACAGACCACATTATGCTCCTTGTGAGTGTGAGGACCGGGTGTTCAAATCTGACCAATATTATCTTGTCTCGCTTCTTGTTCCTCGTCTCCCTCTGCCCTTGGTTTCCTTTCTGTCTCTCTACACTGACCTGACTGAAAATAAACCTTAAGAAATAATTTAAGTATTGAAACCTAAATTGAAACTTAAATCAATAAAGTTCATATTGCAAGTGCAGACGGTGTGCGGGTCTATGTGCACTTTATGTGCATTTTTCTGAATACAGATAATGTTCTTAAAACAATATCTCTAAAAGCGTTTGCATATACAGTATGCAGTGGCTCAGGGGTAGACTGGCCTCTTGGGAACCGAATGATTCCCAGTTCAATCCCGGGGCTCCCCCAGAGTTAGTGTCGAAGTGTCCTTGAGCAAAACGCTGAACCCTTAATTGCTCCCGATGAGCAGGTTGGTGCCTTGCATGGTTTCCTTCGCCATCGGTGAATGTGATGCACAATCTCTGTAAAGTGCCTTGGATAAAGGCGCTATATAAATGCACCATTTACCATATACGTTGTATGTACTGTATCACTACTGTAAATACTAGCGCGTCAACTATAATAACGGTCACCAACCAGGACTTGACTTGTCCGGTTATATATAATAAATCTTTCTGGACAAGTGCATTAAAAATGTACTTGTCCGTTGGACAAGTGACTCTTGTTTTCACTTTTTCTGTGACTCTCCCATAGCAGCCAACAATATTTGTCTGGCACTATTGTCTGGCTTTCCTAATAATCACATTCCCAATATTGTTAATAGCGCTAGAATGTCTGTGATCTTACGTACATTTCATGTATTCGCCAGAGAGAATGTCATCCGTGTACAGCTTGTAGAAAAGTGGAGATATTATTACTAAATGCTGCTGTACTTTAGTGATATTAATGAAACATGAGATAACATACCATTTTTTGGACTTGAGTCGAGGAGGAGGGTTTCTGGGGATGAGGAAGAGCGCTCTCATTGGATGCATGTCACACAGCGCTGCATGGGGGGGGGGTAAACAAATCACACAGAGACTGTTGATAACAGAGACTACTCTTCCAACGGAAGGTTTTACAAAAGGCGTTTCTTTTATTTCAGATATCTTCATTTCAGTTTTAGGCAATGGGAATATTCACAGCTCCAAAATACGTTCCAGGATGAACTCTTCCCTGTTATCTTTGATTCTTATCTCCAGGGATTTTTTTGTTAACCCTTTTTATCCTATTATTCATTATATGTTTTGTTGTTAGGGTTGTTTTATAACTCTAAAACAGAAAAGAAAAGAAAATTACTGAATAGTGTATACTTGACTATAGGGAATACGCGTTAGGCTCAAAGGGTTTGTGATTAGGTTAACCCATTTTGAGCGGAAGCCGGGAACCCCTTTTGGTGTTTTAAGCATTATGTTATGCTTTAGCTGTTGAAAAATAGCAGATCTGCAAGCTCATAGCACGGCACAGAGTGCCGAGCTATGAACTTGTAGGTCTGCTATTTTTGAAAAGCGAACACGAATTTTTGAAGAGGGAACGTTTTTAACTCAAATATTTGCTTATGGGGGGTCCCTGGAACAACATGTTCAGAGGGGGGGTCCGCGGCCAAATGCAGATAATTCTGGGAGTTCTTGACGTGAAAAAGGTTGAGCACCACTGACATAGAAACATTGGTTTTTCAGGAAATCGACCTCAGTCCAAAATGGTTTAACATGGGAGATGACATGGGAGAACTTACGAGGAGCCCCCTCAGCCATCTCTATGGCAGTGATTCCACAAGACCACAGGTCACTCTGAAAACACATGGACGGTGAATTAGATGGATGCAGTGGACACCGTATGCATGTATATTTGTGTTTCTGTTCATCTTCACATATCACATAGCATGTCACTGTATTTGAGAACCATTTTAAGTGAGATTTTTCTATGTTTGTGTATTTGATTCTTATGTATAGACAATGTTACAGTAGTTGATAGTAAGACTTGCTCTCAGCCCAAACATTTAGTGTGAGCATTTTTGTTTAACTCGAATAAAAAATCAGACCCGTCTGAACTGAGAGGTGCTGTTGGGGTGTCGGACAATTGGAATAGAGGGACTGTTGGTTGTCTGACTATTGGTAATGTGACCCCACTTTAGTGCCCACTGTACCGTTTAGCGTGACCTCCTCTGCCCTGGCAGAGCTTCTTACCCTGTAGTCGTAGGTGGCGTCTGGGTTCTCGTCACAAGCGATGACCTCCGGAGCCATCCAATATGGCGTCCCGATGAAGGTGTTCCTCCGGCCCACTGTCCGGTCCAGCTGGGCACTCACGCCAAAGTCAACTGGAACCGAAAAGGTTAAAACCAGTTAAGAGACGCTAATACAGAAACAGAGATACAAAACAGGTACAAAAGGTGCAAAGTATATCGGTTTAAGGCTAAGTAAGACAAAACTATTTTTTTACTTGGCTCATACTGCATGTAATTGCACAAAGAATTACAGATTTTTAGAGGGCAATATATAGCTAATATATAGAGTAGCTATTTAGCTTTTGGTCCATTATGCTACGAAATCGAAATCCTCGTAACGAGGATTGCTATGTATTACAGTAAATGACATCTATAATGTTTGAGTTTACATATGAACATCATCTGAGTCTCTTAATCTTTTCACGCGTCCCTGTCTTCTAAGAATCTCATAACAAATGGATAGAAAGCGTGAACGTCGCTCCAATTAAGGTAATCTAAACTTAGTTATCCCAAAGAACTACCAAGAAAAAGAACTACCAGGAAAATCCTCAGTCTTGAGGTGAATAGTGGAACATTATGTTGTGGACATGTGGCTATTGGGGTAAACTGATTAATTGCATTGATTTAAAAAAATCGGATTACAAATATATGTGACCAAATTTGACTGAGGTACTGCCATTGGATCAAATCTGGTCACATATAATCAAACGGACAACAAAGACTGAGCTTAGCAATACTTTTGGGTACTGTGAACCAAAACATCAAACCAAAACCGCTCCTTCACATACCCAGTTTGACCTCAGCATTTTCAGTCAGCAAAACGTTTTGGCCCTTGATGTCACGATGGATCACATGATGGGCGTGTAGGTGAGTCAATCCCTGAGGAGTAAAGAAAAGTGGCCTGACAATTAGCCCTTCGTTAAGCCCACCCATTCCACTCTGCGATGGCAAGCTGTCCTCACCTATTGATATGCATGTTAAATGATGGGATTTCAAAAAAAAAAAAATTGATCATTTCAGTAGCAAGAGCTTCAAAGTCTTCTAAATCTAATCAACGAGGCTTGCAGTAGGCTATGCACTGGACAAATACACATGACATGCTTTCAATAAGCTAGAAATACAAGGAAATTGTAGCGGGAGAAACAGTATCCAACTCAATCAACTTAATCAACTTAACTGTATTCAACTCAATCAACTTAACTCAGTCAATCTTACCATGCATTACCATGTAATGCATGCATCCGGCGATCCGGGCACTCACCCTGAGGATCTCGCGGGAGATGTAGGCGATCCAGTCCTCCTTGAGCGTGTTGCCCTTGGTGTTCTTCACCAGGTCTGTGATGGAACCTGCTCCACAGAACTCCATCACCAGCTGGAGAGGCAGGACAAGGAGGTTGAGTGAACAGTACATGAACATACATTATACAACAGGTCGTTTCATTGGTTGAAACAGCCTTCCAGCCGTGGTTCAAACGAGCACCACTCCACACCTAATCAAAACAAAGAATTCTGCTGCACTGTTTTCCCAGAGCGCAGCAAACTCAGTGGCTATAGGCTAGCTAGTTTCTTGGGGACATTTGAGGTCGTAGTGACTACATCTGTCATTAAAAAAATATGTTTTTTCAGTGATTTTCTTAGTTTTAAGGGTAACTGTTGTATAATTGCAATATTACACGAGAGGGGGTGGTTTTAATGTCATTAATGCACTTCTGTGTGCACTTCGCAGGCATGCATTAATGACTGCCTGCGAATAACATTAACCACCCCCTCTCGTGTAATATATTGCTTAAGTAAAGGTGGATGCAGGATATGGACTAGAACTACGGATGCTAGTTATCACTTTTGATATCTGTCCGATACGGATAACGCATTATCGTCTGGTACTGATATGATTGATACATTGTGCATCAATAGGTATAATTATGGAGAATGCCTGGAAACTCTCACGTGACACACAAACACACATTATAGCCATAACAGTGGGGGTTGTGCAGGGTTCAGGGAAGCAGCTGTAATAACAGATAATAGCGACTGTGTGAGAGTTAGTAACTCTCACTTCTCTCTCTCTCTCAACTCCTTCTCTCAAGGTCTGCTGACCTACTGTACCAAGATCTCAGTAGGCTGCATTCTGTGTGGTTGATCACGATTTTGACAGCGACAACACATGTTGTAAACTGATTTACGTGGCCAGTTAAGATTGACATGAGGTTAGGGGACTTACGTGACCGGCTAAGACTGATATGAGTTTAGGGGACGTACGTGACCGGCTAAGACTGATATGAGTTTAGGGGACGTACGTGACCGGCTAAGACTGATAGTTTAGGGGACTTACGTGACCGGCTAAGACTGATAGTTTAGGGGACTTACGTGACCGGCTAAGACTGATATACCTGGATGTTATGCAGGAATGCCAGTACTGAGTGGCAAAACAATACCTTCTGGCCTTGACAGCCCATACATCCATACAGAAAAGTCCTATCTGATTGCATTAAACAACGTTAAACTCACTTTGCCTCTCACTTTGCCATTCACTTTATGCATGTGCATAACCTCTATACTGAATTTCTCCAAAACGTCACAATACAACGTTTCACGCTGGAGACGGTAGGTCAGCAGACGGCTACTGAGAGCATCGCGATGCTCTGATTAAACATAATTTTGTCCCTTTCAATGCATTGATGGCATTCGAATCCGCTAAACTGTTGCACCCTCACATAAAAGGAAGTCTTAATCCTGATGCCATTCCCAACCGTCTCCGTTCTCCAAACCCACTTCTCTCCAGCCCATCGCACTTTCCATTAACCTCTGCACTTCTTTCCTGACCCCTGCACGGTAAAAACCAGGTGTTTGTTTAAAAATCCGTAAGAGTCAGACTGAGTAAACTGAACATTCTTTGAGGTCGACTGTGCATGCTCTCTCGTTTCACCGTCCCACGCGAGGCCCGGCGTCAATGGCGCTATGAAAAGGTATTGACGTCCCTATTCTCTCCATCTCAGCGGACTGTTGTTCGGAGGGAGCGTTGGAGAACCACGGAGACCGTTAAAACGTAACACAAGCAGGCAAACACGAAACTCCTCTGAGACGAGAGGGGTGGAGGCGGAGGATGAGGGGGGAGCTATTGTTGACACAGAGGAACAGTGAGGATAGTCAGAGCCGGAGGTTGAGGGAGAGAGAGATAGAAAGAGAGAGAGAGAGAGAGAGAGAGAAAGAAAGCCAGACAGCAGAGTGTCTGTGTGTGTGTGTGTGTGTGTGTGTGTGTGTGAGAGAGAGCGAGACAGAGACAGCCAGTTTAAGAAATGGAGAAAAGAGAGCTGTGATGATAGGGCACAGTCCCTCTCGCTATAGCGTTGTTTATTTACGCTCTATAACAATGTGTGTTGTATGCGGTTAAGTTGCCGCCCCAAAAAAGGGCAATTGGCTGAAATAGGCTATCCAGCCGTGCTGAAATGGGCATGACAGCACACCTATAGCCGACGTCGATAGAAGATTTGAGAACGGATTAATCACATTAGAAATATCATCAGTTGATTGTGCCGATTCGTGATTAGACTGAGTTTTGTCAGGGCAGCATCATTATTGTTTTAGGAATAATATGGAACAAAAAGGGCACGCTTCCTGCATTTTAACTAAATAAATAAATAACAAATGTTATTTATTGTGAGACAAATACACAGAAAGACTGGCCACCCACTGATCCCAGGTTAGAGAGACCTGGTTCTATTCTGGTTTAGTTCCTCCTGTACCGGTAGTCGTTGTCCCCGCCGTCCCCGTCCCCCCTGTTCCCAGGATCACAGGAATGTTTGTCTTGCCACTCTGACCCCTGCAGCACTCCATTGTGTTGGTTACTCCTCCTCAGGTCGCTGAACAGAGCGTTTAGAGCAGAGGTGTATTCTAATGTTGCAGCCATTTCTCAGTTGCTCTGCATTACCAGTGGCAGGCACATGCCTAAAAAAGACGTACTGTGGCCCCCCAGCCATGCAGCCTCCATCTCTGTGGTCAGAATATTTCTGCCTGGAAGCTACAATCAATCAAATACAATAGGCTTTATCGTCTGTCGTCTCCCTCTAGTAGGTGTCCTACCCGACCGACACCAGGTTCTAAATGTCTCCGAAAGCAACGCAGAAGTGCATTAATGACGTTAAACCACCCCCTCAAGTGTAATATTGCAATTATACAACAGTTACCCTTAAAACTAAGAGAATCTAAGATAGCCTAGCCACCGAGTTTTCTGTGCTCTGTGAAAACAGAGAATTCTTTGTTTTGATTAGGCGTGGAGTGGTGCTCGTTTGAACCACGACTAGAAGACTGTTTCAAACAAATCAGACTGCTTCCTCGAAATGACCTGTTAAATTATAAATTAAACATATATAAATGGAGCAGTCACCCAGAGCTGGTCATCGTGTCCAGGTGGACTCTTCTTGATGAAGGCTCCATAGTAGGTGGCTATATTCCTGTGGTGGGAGTACTTCTTCAGCATATTAATCTCCAGCTTAATCTCCTCCTCTTCATCCTGGAGATAAAGGAGGGGGGGGGGAGAATAAAGAAGACAGTTAAACACATTTGAAAAACTGAATGCAAAAAACATTGAAATATAGCTGCCATTTGTTTCAATGCCAAGTTTATCCCAAGATAACCTTTCCTATCATGTGTATAACAATTTCTGACAGCAAATGCTCCAATGCTTATTATGGCCTTGTAAGCTAATTTCGCATTGCAACAGAGCTCTGCAATGCGTTCATGCATTGTTTGAGTGGTGCAACCACTCCAAGGAACAGCAATGTCCGTGTTCACCTATGTGACGTTAATGTGTGTGTTAATGAGCACCAGTATGACTATGAGTACCAGTAGGGGCACTGTTGTGCCAGAAACAGAGAGAGATAGTGCTGCACTGTTGCCTGCTAATATATATGAGAGAGAGAGAGAGAGAGAGAGAGAGAGAGGAGGGAGGGGAGAGAGAGAGAGAGGAGAGTTGCACCACTCAGTTCACACGGGTGTGATTTTGTTAATACACTCAGGTTGTGTTGTTGAGCACATATTTTGCCATGTGGTCCTGCACCTAAAAGCTCAGCTTTCAACATGTCGTTGTACCTCTGTATAATGACAAATTCTCATTTACTCATTTCTTTATTTCCCTTTTAATTGTATACATACTCCTAGCTTCCCTCATGCCAATAATTGAATTGAGAGCGAGTAATGAGCAATACAGCACTTGGGTTGACCTGGTCATGTTAAACGTGCTCTATAAATAAAGCTGAGTTGAGTATTCAGAACAGGGCTCAAAATTAACTTTTTTACTTGGTAGCGATTGTGCTACCAATTTCAAAATGAAGGAGCACCAGCAAAAAATTAGGAGCACCCACCAAAATCTAAGGAGCACCAATATGTAATCGATTTTTTACATTCATAAAAACAATAATACGTGTGGTTTACAAATAACATAAAATGACTAAAGAATAAAAATGCATGCCAGAATTTAAAATGTAGTGTCCAGACTTTCTGTCCCTCATCCATCCATCTCTTCAAAGAGACCATCAAACATCGCCAGATGAGGACCCTCTAGTCTACACTGATTCTGGCCAGTCACATAATTATGTGTAGTGGCAGTGGCACTGGTGCTCCCAAATATATTTTTACAGTAGGTCGCAAAGATTAAAATTCAGGCAAATGGTCGCAATTTCGAGCCCTGCAGAACCATCATTAGTGTTAAGTTGACAGAGAAGTAATGGGACACGCACGCCATAAAGTGGTGAACACCGGAAGTGTTCAATTAACTCTAGTCAAGAGTTCAAATAACACTCCATATTGTGCCGCAAACAAACAAGAGTCCTTCTCTAGTGTATTTCTCCAGGCCAGGATATAGATAACCTATAGAGAGACTCAATAGTGGTTGGTTCTCAAACATTTGGCTGTGGAACACCATTTGAAAATGTTTTGTGTCATGATGGATCCTCAAATGAGATTATTGTGTACCTAGGGTTTGATGTGGTCAGATCAACATATGGAATGTCAGAACAGTTCCATAAATGGAGATCCAAGACCTTACAGTATATGGTCATGTCTGGGGTGACCAACCAACCAACCATCCAATCAACCATCCAACCTACCGCCTGACAGGAAATGTACGTTTTCATAGTTAACGTGACTTGCGGTCGCAATAATAATTTGCATGGAATTTGAAAGAGCAGAGAAACACACAAGAACACATGGTCAAGCATGCGAGTCATTGTCACAGTCCAACATGCCAACTTACACCAAAATGAGAATATACTGTATACATGCAGTGTACTGTATGTAGTCTAATATTACAGTATGTGTATAGGGGAATTCATACTACTTGTTAATATAAAGTGTCCCGGTGAGTTGTTGCCGAGCATGAATTTATAGCGTCAATAAAGTCTGACATTTTGACAATGAATACACACACGGCGTGCGCAAGAGAGCACGACTTGTTGTTCATAATTTATATGCGTGCGCTTCGCATCACCGCCACATCTATTGTGAACATTCTGCTGGGCCGTAAATCAGGACACACAGGCGTCCAACGACCGCTCAGCCCTCGTCTTCAGACTAGACTGAGAAAAATGCATAATTACACCACTACAGTTAACTGTCCGTGGTACTTTTCGCCGTGATGCTGTCTTTTGGGCGTTGGATGGATTTTGGTCATGATTACAAGGAGGGACACGACAATAACATTCACAGCGAGAATCAAAACGGGGAACAATGGGGGCCTGGTATCCGTTATGAGACAGGCTGGTAAGCGGTGATGTTTATCGACTGCCTGTCTGGGGAGGATATTGTGGAGAGGCCGGCATTAAAAAAAACAACAACACCACACCGGGCTGATTCTGAACATTACGAGATAACACGGGCTAATAAAGCAATGTCATCACACGCTAGCACCACACTGAAAACTCCACAGCGTTCATATGTCCAGTCGTAATGCTCAGAAGAATGTACGAATGTTGGTGTTTATGACGCTTGATAATGTACAATGAATCTAGACTTAGTATGTTACACCCTCAAGAGTTAAACAACCACTGAGGACACACAGAATGATGTGCACACAGCACATAGACACGGACGACGCACAGCAAACGTGGATGAGTCGGAAAATTTAATCACGCACACCACAAAGCCTAGATTGTAAATAAACGCTCAACAACCCCCCCCCCCCCCACACACACACACACACACACACACACACACAGACTGAATGAACTGCACGTTCAAACTCCTCCAATACACACACTGTTAAAAACAAATCCAAACAGAACCCTGACAGGTGGACATCACACGTTGAGCGATTCCTTCCTAATAGCCACATCCTCTCATCCTTTGCCTTATGATTTGTTTCTACGGTGTAGCAGCTGGGTCTCGACACGGGAGGCCGCAGTCAAGTCATTGAGAGGCATGAGATGGAAGTGACATTTACACAAGTGGCCTCGTGTCTGTCGTGCTCCGGAGCCGGGTGATTTAACACATCAGGTCGTGCGTTGCAGTAAACATTATAAAATAACAGTTGAGGGATTGCGTTGATATATATTATATACCAATGTATTTCGGGATGTGTTTTCCAAAGGCTTGGTACTGTAGGTGATGAGAATTCTGTCGGCTGTTCTGTCAATAGCTGGTGAATGAATTTTGGAATATAGTGTAGATGAATCGTACACTTGCTAACTCATGTTTCAATATCATCCACACTGTTTTATTATCATGTATTGTCTCTAAAAAACGATTAAAAAAACAGGTCCTGGGGTTGTAGAGTACGTCGTGATGTTACAGGCTGGCACGAGCTGGCGTGCAGGAGGCGAGACAGACGCAATTTTAAATGTTATCAGGCTTTTCTGCTGGAGAAGGAAGAGATTACAAGGATCATGTGTGTGTCTGCTGTCCTTCTGGATTAGGAGGACACGAGAAGAGAGGGTAAAGGATAATACTGTTGAAATCCATGCATTTCGTTCCACGTGCATCCATGCGTCCATCCAGCAACAACATGTGCCTCCCGTTTGAGGGCAGCAAAGCGTGATTATTTAAGGGTATTCTTCGCACGCCGGTGCCACATGCCGATAGTAGCAGATCTATAAATATGCCATTTCCCCCTGAGTGACGCCAGCACTGCAGCACGCAACATTAAGCATAACACTGACGTGAAACTGTGTTGCATTCTTTATAGTAGCCTTTTTGTCGGCCACTTTGGCCCGTCCATGGTCTGTGTCAGTGGGCTAAAAGCGGGCCACTACCTTACCTTCGTTAGTATCATTGGTGAAGGAAGTAAGGAAGAGGCCCGGTTTCTTTCCAGTCTGTGTGCCACAGCCAGACTCCAGAGTCTACGTGCACTTATCCAAATGAAGGGAAAGGGGAAGTAACATGTTTTGCCGTTTGGAAATGGCCGATATTGATCAAACGGGTACATCGTCAGCGGAACATTGCTGGCACGCACGCACGCACGTACACACGCATGCACACACGCACATGGTTTCAAATCAAAATACTTTTGAATCTCAACGCTAGCAGGAGATTTCATTACCCTAAGAACTCAGACTAAACACTCTGCTGGATCACTGTCGATAGATCACATCAGTTTAGTGCCCTCAAACTAGAGGGCATAATACAGTATGTATGTAGTATGTGTGACTGTGTGACTGTGAGACTGTGTGACTGTCTGACTGTCTGACTGTGTGTGTGCGTGCCACATTTTCACGATTTGCATGCATACATGCATACATGCATACATGCACGCATACATGCATACATATGCACGCACGCATACATATGCACGCACGCATACATGCATACACGCACGCACGCGCTCATGTTGTTGCTGGATGCATGTAATCATGCAAATCGTGAAAATGTGGCGCAAATCTTTGAATATATATTCTTTCAGAGCGAACGTTTTTAAGTCAAATCTTTGGTCCCTGGAACAACATATTTTCAGATGGGGGTCGCCGTCCAAATACAGATAATTCTGGGGGTCCTTGACATGAAAAAGGTTGAGCACCACTGTCATAGAAACATAGGTTTTTCAGAAAAGTTTTAGGATTTAGAACTAGAACACATTTTTAGTATCGGCCTGTCCTAAATTGGTTAAAAATGTGTCCTAAAATCAAGAACAGCCCAGTTTGTACCAGTCAGTGATCATCCACGACTGTATCCACAAAGTAACCTAAGTTAGCTTTCTCCCACCACTAATATGGGGTGGCAGTTCCATTGCATTGGAAAAAAGTAATTGGGACGATGCAATGTTTAATCTGTGGCATTTTTGTTCCATCTTGAGAGAGACGCTGTGGCGAAGGTACGCTTTGTATTTTTGTCAGAGAGGACAGCTGTATGTGGCGCAAAAGACAATTTCCATGTGCCAAATGCTGTTTGTTTAACATTATAATAATCTGTTGAGACTGCTTAACCCATTCTGTACGGGAACCCCTTTAGGTGTGTTAAGCATCATGTTATACTTGAAAAATCGTGAAAATGTCTTTCAGTTTTTAACTAAAATCTTTGCTTCTGCAGGAGGGTCCCTGGAACAACATATTTTCAGATGGGAGGGGGGCGCATATTACATATGATTTTTGAGGTCCTTGACATGAAATATTGAGAACCACTGATATAGAAACATGAGTTTTTTTTTTATAAAAATAAAAATATTTATTTTTAAATGTCAACGTCGGGCCTAAATGGCTTAAGGACTTCCACAGACCTCATGATGGGGTCAGACAGTCAGTCAGTCAGTCAGCTGAGCAGCCTTCGCTGCCAACCAGTGATTCATTCACTCAGTCAGCAGCAAGCCAGCCAGCAAGCCAGTCATTGAGTTAGTTAGCCAGGCGGGGTTGGTCAGAACATAGCAGCAGTATGGGCCAGTCGTCGGCAAGTCAATTTGTCCAGATGGCTAGTAGTCAACAACAAGAGTTCACCAGGCAGCAGTTGGTTCTGCCAAGTAACTGTCGAGCCAGCCTGCAAGCCAGCCAGGCTGTGAGGTCATTTGTCAGCCAGCCAGCCCCAGAGATCTGGTTCTTTGTCACAAAGTCATAAAGCACATAGCGGACTCGGGTTTCACCAGAACGCTGGCAGCAGTTCTACCTCGCACAGGAACGCACACGCACACGCACACGCGCGCACACACACACACACACACACACACACACACACACACACACACACACACACACAGGGAGAGAGATGACAGACAGGCAGAGGGAGAGAGAGGGAACTTAAGGAAGGCAGGGAGGGAAGGAGGGAGACAGACAGCAGTTACAGCTGTTTAAGAGAGAAGACACTCATTATGAGGACCTACACACACACACACACACACACACACACACACATCCTCGCATGTCCATTTCCACCCCGTCAGGGTTAAATTGAATCATGCCTTCCCGTTACTCTTCCTTACATCACATCAGTTTTCATTACCGACTGCTCTGCTAGTTCAATACTTGTCATATTTATTGTCTTATATCAAATTATTGTCTTAATAGTCACATATTCCCTCACCATGCATGTCCCCCATGATATCACATAATATTTCACTAAGTCACTAGTACTCTCTGTCTCTGTCTCTCTCTCCTCTCTCGCTCTACCTCTCTCTCTCTCCTCTCCTCCCGCTGTCACTGTTCCACTCACTGTCTCTCTCTCTCTCATTCCCTCATTCCCCCCCCCTCTGTCCGGGGTTTTCAAAACAAGGCGTCCTTCCTCAAGCTAGTCATTATCATTCCTGGGCATAAAATGGTGGGAGGCATGGAGACACGGAGGCAGCCATCTTGGCTGTGAGCATCATCACGCACAATGCAAGCAGACCTAGAAAAGCCATCGCCATACAATCCCAGGGCGGGGGGGGGGGGACTGAGGAGCAACCACGTCGTAATGGAAAGAGGGGGGGAGAGAGAGAGCTTCATGACTTTCACAGAAGTATGATAAAAGGCGGGGGATGTTTTAAATGGAGACACTGACAGTCCCATGGGGAGCTATGAAACTCAACACTTCACACACCTTTATGGTCACATTATAGGGAGCAGTGGGTGTGGGCAGGTGTGTGAGCATTGTTATATGTGTGTGTGTGTGTGTGTGTGTGTGTGTGTGTGTGTGTGTGTGTGTGTGTGTGTGTGTGTGTGTGTGTGTGAGCGTGCGTGTGCATGTATGCGTGTGTGTGCGCACGTGTAAACAGCATTGAGGAAACAGCAGTGCACATCAACATCCTTGAACACATGCAGTGTCAGTAAGTTGTATAATAATATTGTGTAATAATCGACGTCAGTCCTAAATGGATTAATTGACTTTATCTATATCTATCTATAAATGACCAAATCTCTGTACGTACGACGTACGTCTGTAACCACCTAACTCGAGAACCGTTTGCCCCACCGACTTCAAATTCAACAGACGTGTTCCACACCCCCAGAGGGAGTGCAGTGCCCGGTGTCGAGTCGGTCGGACCCACAGTTGTCCAGAACCGCCACAAAGGGCCCCTGCCCAGTGTCCATATATGGATCTGGACTGTTCTGACATCATTCTGACGTCTGCATTCCATATTTAGGCATGGCTGACAAAGAACTCCATATATGGGCATAAACGGGACACAGACATAATATCTGGGGCATGCATTTCCAACTGAGGCCGATTCTACAAACTGTCTTCTAAATCCAGTTTTCTGAAAAACCTATGTTTCTATGTCAGTGGTGCTCAACCTTTTTCATGTCAAGGACCCCCAGAATTATCTGTATCTGTATTGACCCCATCTGAAAATATGTAGTTCCAGGGACCTCCCAAAAGCAAACATTTTAGTTAAAAATGTTCGCTGCGAAAGAATATATATATTCAATCATGATTGGTAGACAGGTGCTGATGAGGGGTTGGAAAGCGTCAGGGAGTCCCTCGTTTCATGACTTGTTTGTGGAGATAGGCAAGGTTGCAGCATATGAAGAAATGGCATATAGGAGGTCCGACAGACTGGATAAATATATCCAGAAATGGGGAGGATACATAATGCATATTGCTGTTGGAGATCCCATTGTGGTGTGAGCGCAACATCCCTTTCTCTTTTATTTTTCCTTGGATACAGTGTAAATTAATATTACCCAGGTTCAATGGCATTGTCTTAATTTATTTTTCCTCTTTTATTTATTTATTTATTTATTGTACGGTATTGTATTGTATCGTCTGTAGTGTATTATCTTTTATGTAAAGGTTTCGTAGTGTAATGTATTTATTCGTTTCTTGTCTAGTTTTGTTTAATTTGTTGTCTTAATTGTTTGTATGATTATTTTATGTACTCAGTTATTCAAAGATTTGCGACACATTTTCACGATTCTTCAAAAATAGCAGATCTACAAGCTCGTAGCTTGTAGATCAGGCAAGAACAGGCAGAATGTAACGTATTGAGTTATAAAATGGCCACATTGTGTATATGCGCGTGGCTACAGAACTCTCCGTGTTGGAGTTGACGTTTCTCTCACGCCGTTTCCGTGCGTCAGTCTGGCCGCTTGCGTGTGTACAAATCAATGTGCTCTGACTGAGAGAGGAATCAGTAGTCACTGGTCATGATCGATTCCCACTGGATTACGAGGACGTCACAGAGGCCTCTCTCTCTCCAGGGGGTACGATGAACAACATGAAGGGCGAGTACAAACGGAGGTCTCTACTTTCTCTGGGGTGCATAGTGCATGTTTAGACTAGTCATTGGTTAGACATTTAAGGTTAAGGTTAGGTTTAGGTGTGCTGCCCCTGGGAGGTTAGGTTTAGGGTGAGCGTTTGAGATAGGTTGTACCGTTGTAGTTGTAGGACTAATGACTGGTCTAACCAATGACTAGTTTAAACCAAAAACTGTCTAAACTAAGTACTGCACCCCTTTCTCTCTCTCTCTGTCTTTCTCTTTTATGATGATGACTTGTTGTTTACATCCAACAACGTAACGTTGCAGGTGGTCCCCAGATAAATGACCGATAGTTACGTATGTAGGCCAGTGGTTCCCAAACTTTTTCATGTCAAGGATCCCCAATTTTACACTAATTAACCTGCGGACCCCCATTTGAAAAGATATGCCAGGGACCCCATAAGAGAAGTTTTTACGGCTCTAGTAGCAGTGATTCTCAACCATTTTAATTTCAAGGACCCTCAGTTTGGTGGCACAGTTGGTGCCGTCGCCTCACAGCTAGAAGGCTGGGGACCCCCTGGAACTCTCATAAAGGTCACCTGGGGGTCCCCGGACCCCATTTTGGGAACCACTGATGTAGGTAACATAACAATTTAACAAGTTGACCCGTGCAGGTCTGCAACTCGGAAAGCAAATGGAACGGAAAGTACAATTTGTGTCAGATTAGATCTAATACGACTGTTTTGTAGTGTACAGCATAGATTGGGGCCCCAGAGATTAAAATCAAGTGCGGTCTGTGGCACACTGCACAAACTAAACTGGTGGCCATTGACATTAAAAAGGTTGAGAATCACTGGACTAGGCCAGCCCTCTTTCTCTCTCAATCCCCGCCCCTGGTCACTGGCAGAGAAATAGCAAAGGATAGAGTAGAGAGAGAGAGAGAGAGAGAGACAGACAAAGAATGGGAAGTTAGCGAACAACAGGCAAACGGAAGGCAAGATGAGAATGTTGAGTAAAACTTGACAAGTAGAATGAGGGAAGAAAACGGACGGGGAAGAGGAGAGATGGGAGGATGATGGAACGAGTGCGACGACAGAGGTGAAGAAAGCCGTGGCGGTCGGAGAGAGATCAAATACCTCCCATAATCCCACTGCACTTCCACTGAACTCTGCTATGAAGTGAAACAAACAACCCCTCCCTGCCTCCGTCCCTCCTCTATGCTCTCTCCATCGTTATCTCGGTCCCCCTGCCCATTTTCTATTCGTTCCTCTCTCTATTTCCTTCCGTTTTAACATGCTTCTCTCTCCTTCCTTCTACTCCCTACATACTCTTTCTCTCAACAATCAACTCGAAGAAGAAGAAGTAGGCAGAGGTGGACAGTAACTGAATAAATGTACTTAAGTACTGATTCTGAGGATTCGTACTTTACTTAAAGGGACACTTCACCCTTTTTGCAAAAAAATATATGTTAATGATGTTTAGAAGCTTTAGATCACTTTCCTGGGGGTATTTATGTGTGTAATATGTGGTTTTAGATCTTTTAGATTGTAGCAGTGAGCCTGTTGTCTCTGATGTCATGGACACTGGTCTCACTACCTTCCTGGACTACAATTCCCATAATTCTTTGGTGCACTGCTCCTCCTTGTGGATAGGGGGAGAGCTGTCTTACTGAGACCACATGTAGTCCAGGAAGGAAGTGAGCCCAGTGTCCATGACATCAGAGACAAGAGGCTCACTGCTACAATCTAAAATATCTAAAACCACATATTACACACATAAATGCCTCCAGGAAAGTGTTCTAAAGCTTCTAAACGTCATTAACATATATTCTTTTGCAAAAAGGGTGAAGTGTCCCTTTAAGTATTAGATTTTTTTTTATACTTATTACTCTTACTCGAGTGGAGTACTGAGAGTACCGAGTTTTGTCTGGCTTTCAGACATGATGTCACGAGGCAGCCAAGTCTATGCACTTTTAATGATTGGGAACCAGTTTCAGGTCCAGTTGGCACCTTCATTTTAATGTTTGGAAACCAGTTTCAGGTCCAGTTGGCACCTTCATTTTAATGTTTGGGAACCAGTTTCAGGTCCAGTTGGCACCTTCATTTTAATGTTTGGAAACCAGTTTCAGGTCCAGTTGGCACCTGCATTTTAATGTTTGGGAACCAGTTTCAGGTCCAGTTGGCACCTTTATTTTAATGTTTGGGAAACAGTTTCAAGTCCAGTTGGCACCTTTATTTTAGGGCAACCCCCCAAAATTGTGTGACAATTAACCGTCAACTTAAATGTGTAGCGATGTCAGTCCTAATCATTGGACCCTCTGCGTTTCTTTCTCTCCGACCACCCTGTTCTTCCTCAGTGTAATCTTCTCATCATGTGGCTCGCTCTCTCCTCCTCCCTTTTCTCGTCTTCCCTCTTCCACCACTTTCTCTCTGTCCGTCTAGCTCTCCACGTCTCGTTCACGCTCTCTGTACAACAGGAAGTGGTATATGGGTCATATGCTGAGATGGAGAGAGAGAGAGAGAGAGAGAGATCCTCTCTCTCTCTTACTCTGTTTCTACTTGCCTTGTGTGTCTGCAGGCCTAAGGCCTAAAGCTATTGGTGGTGGTGGGGACAGATTGTTCGGGGAAACTGAGAAAGTGTCTCCACGTGCGTTCGTGCGTGCACACGGACGAGATAAGTGACACACCATGCGGTCATGTGTGCACAAAATAAATATCAAGCTTTTCACACTTTCACACTCTTTCCCCCCCCCCCCCATGGTCATCTACCGCCACGTCTCCAAAAGCCCACAGTGTCGGTTATGAAAACTCTTGAGCTGAATATCCCTGACACGTTCACGTGATATGAAAAACAGGCCTCATGCCAGAGACTGCTGCAGCAGTAAACATGTCATCAGATAGATAGATATCTATATTAGATTCTCTTCTTTGCATGACAGGAAAGAAACTTTTTTTTTTGACACAAGCCACAATGGCAAGGAGTATATTATATTCTCCCATGATTTCACCCACCGCCAAATAAAATATTTCGGATTAAAAAGACTCGACAGATTTACACGCCAAAAATGGCCGACAGACTTTGCAGCTGGAGACAAAATCTGCCAGCTGTTGGTGGTTTAAAAAAGAAATCCACATTCCTTTTTCCACGCCCGCTATTTTTCTCCACTCTGAAATTAGGAACAAGATATTGATGGAATGATGAATGAATAGTTTTGTAAATATATAATAAGTTGAGTTCTCATGACATTCATTTTAGTAGTTTTTTTGGCCACACCTCTGGTCGCTTCATCATTACAGCGTCTGTTAGAACTGCGATTCCCAGAATTCAGTTCAAAAACAGCGTTGTCAGAAACAGTATGAATTAAATTAAAATAAATACATAAATATGTACAAAATTACAAGTACCTTTCCTGGGTACCTGGGTAATTTTTGGCACAAGTGTCACTCAGGGGCAAGACGCTCGTGACCAAAAATAGTGTTTAGAGAAGTTGCAAAGCACACATTTACGTGGAATGGTTATGATGAAAAGATTATAATATATTGTTATATTGGCTTTTGTTTAATTTGAAAAGTTACACTGCATCACTGTCCTAGAATGATCTCATCTGTGATTGGCTCTTGGTCATTCAGGCATCTACAAACGCAGAGCCAGCTAACACAGTGGTTGCCAAACCTTTTAGCTTTCAGAGAGATTAGACGTTTGCCCGGGACCCAAAAAGTAATGAAAAATCACAGCAGCAGATCTACAAGCGCAGGGATGGACGGACGGATGGTGGAATGTCGATTATCATGGTTAAGGCCAGGCGGACGGACGGTAGAATATCCGTTATCATGGATAGCCCAGATGAGAGGACTCATGTGACTGTCGTTATGATGAAGATGACACAGGGCGTCTCCGTGGGAAATGGTTCAGTGACCTCCACTGACCATTCTAGACTAGAATTTAACACGTTGCTTCTCAAACCATTTCATGTGAAATTGTAAAACCCAAATATATATATGTACAGTGTATTTGGCCGCCACTCCCCGCCCATTATCACTGTACTGTACTGGCACACACGAAATCATCATATATACAGTTAATATATGCGTGTGTGTTTGTTTGTGTGTGTGTGTTAGGTTGCGCACAGGTGGTGAAAAAGAACCATGCTGTTTTCGTGCTCATACCCATCCAGGCAGGCAGCCACCCAGCCACACACAGCTCCGTAAGGTGGTTGCACCACTCAAAAAATAAATGATCTACAATCTCAAAACGTGTCGCAATGCGATGCGTTTTGATCTTGTAGATCGGCTAATTTAACCAGGACAGTAATATGCAACGTGGCCCTCTGGAAAGCTCTCCATGCTCAAACTGCCCACCCATGCAGGAAGTGATACTGTGAGCTTCAATTACTCAAACACTTTGTCTCTGCTTACGGCTGCCTGAACACCGTTAACCACTTAAACCATACATATTCTGAGGGAAGACTTTTGCAGAAAATAGCAGATCTACAAGCTTAGTGTAGCTTGTAGATCTGCTATTTGTAAGGAATATATTCCACCAAGATTCCCATAAGCTTAGTAGCTTGTAGATCTGCTATTTGTAAGGAATATATTCCACCAAGATTCCCATAAGCTTAGTAGCTTGTAGATCTGCTATTTGTAAGGAATATATTCCACCAAGATTCCCATAAGCTTAGTAGCTTATGGGAATGGTGCATTCCCATAAGCTATAGATAAGACATCATCTCTTGTTTGCTATTGTCTGGGAAGATATTTAATGTAGAACGGAAACAGAAAATACCCTAGCATAGAGCCCTGAGAGGCGCGCGCACACACACACACACACACACACACACACACACATACAGTGTGCATAATGCGTGCATGCCGATTGTCGACGATGAGGTCTTATTTTTAAAACTAGATCGGTGCCCAGCACAGTCGGTAACGATGGAAGTTGGAGATCCATGCCTAGCCCCACCCGGCAATACAATACCCGTTGTACCCATCTGTCTGTGTCCCTTTTATGCCCATATATGGAGATTTGACGTCTTGGAATGTACAGGTGAGGTCCACTTTCAGAGCCTGAACCAGAGCCTTTCGTAGTGGTTCTGGACATATCCGACCGATGCATCGGGCACAGCCCTGTCTGTGGTGGTGTGGAACGCATGTGTCAAATTTTAGGTCGGTGGGGCGAACGGTTCTCGAGTTACGTGAAGTACACACAGAGACGTGGTGCATTTATACTATAGATAAGACATCATCTTTTGTTTAAAACAGTATAGCTCTTCTCTACTTCGTCATCTGCTCCATGGTCAGCGGGCGATACAATCTCAGCATCGCAGAAGTATGAGGACAAAAGCAGAAGCCTCTCTTCCACTTGGAACCCTGAAATCATTACTCTTCTTTTTTAGGGGGGGGGGGGGGGGGGGGTGAAGAAAATAATGTAGACATGAGCCATGAGGGACTGTCTGGCTGGGAGAGGATGAGCTGGAGAGACGGCTGGTTTTGGCACACGCTGTGACAGGGAGCATCCGAGCTAGGAACCAGCAGCTATTCACTGTAGCCCCTCGGATGGAACCGTACTCCATCTCCTCCACACAGAGGAGCTAGGAACCAGCAGCTATTCACTGTAGTAGACCCTCTGATGGAACCGTACTCCATCTCCTCCACACAGAGGAGCTAGGAACCAGCAGCTATTCACTGTAGCCCCTCTAATGGAACCATACTCCATCTCCTACACACAGAGGAGCTAGGAACCAGCAGCTATTTACTGTCTGTAGCCCCTCTAATGGAACCATACTCCATCTCCTCCACACAGAGGAGCTAGGAACCAGCAGCTATTCACTGTAGCCCCTCTGATGGAACCATACTCCATCTCCTCCACACAGAGGAGCTAGGAACCAGCAGCTGTTTACTGTAGTAGACCCTCTGATGGAACCATACTCCATCTCCTCCACACAGAGGAGCTAGGAACCAGCAGCTGTTTACTGTAGTAGACCCTCTGATGGAACCGTACTCCAAATTAAATTAAACTGTACATCACATATTTTCACTGGTACCCTATTGGTCTGAATATTCCTTTTTTTTCTCCAAAGGAAATATCCTAATCAATGTTCTTTTTCCACAAATTATTCTTGAAAAATGGGGGTCATCTTATAATCAGAGTAGTCTTATATTCTGCACAATACGGTAACGGTATATAGGGCTTAAATGGTTAATACATGATTTTGTGACACACACACACACACACACACACACACACACACACACACACACAGTTTGCTGACCTCTGTGACATCCATGACCTTGATGGCGGCCAGTTGTCCAGTCTTGACATGTCGACCCTGGAGAGGAAACAGAGGGAACCATGAGTTGAGGTGAAACGGTATTTCATTTAAAACATTTCAGTAACCCTCCCTTGGAGCAATTTCACAGCACATCGCAGTATAATCAAGACAACCCGTAAACCTAAACCAATGCAGTTATTATTGAAGCCTTAAAACAAGTGGAGAGGCCAAACATAAACACAGGAATTTGCATCTTTCTCTCTTTGGGTTACCCTATAAGTGGCCCCGTTTACAGCTTCACATTCTCAGCTGCACTACAAGTTTTCCCACAGCTTTCCTTTTAATATACTACTCTGCCCTTCTGCCGGTTGGTCAAAAAAACAAACCAAAAAAAACAGTCACAACAATCTGTTTGACTTCACAATACCAGGCAAAAAAACACAATACGTACAAATCCAAATCACGGTGAATCAATTCCAATCAAGATTCAATATTTTTTATAATATTTTTTGAAGGGAGCTAGTCACCACAACCATGTAGCAACAATAGTAAAATAAATTAACAAACAATAGTAGCAATGCTAAACAAATAATGACCAAGAATAATAACAGAATAGCGGTAAGGAGAGAATTGAACTCCATTGTACATTGTAGACATATACTGTATATATTTCGAGCCAAGTCAGGCCTCGCTCCGATTGTGGTACGTGCCTCAGCCATCTGGGCTTTCCAGTGCCCCATGGTTTCCATGTGCATTATTACACAGTGTTGTTTTCGTCGACTAAAACTAAGGCGAAAAATGTTCGTCGACTACCTTTTTTCCCTGATGAAAACTAAATGGAAACTAAATGAAAACTAAGCCATGATGACTAAAACTAAGACAACAATTTTGTCAACAGATAAAAACTAGACTAAAATGTTAGGAAGGGACTAGTGGACAAGAGATCCAGTATAAGTCATTTTACACTTGGTTCCATGAGCTACAAGCTCATAACGCGTCGCGCTGCGATGCGCTGTGAGCTTGTAGATCTTATTTTCAGCAAATGTCATTAGGACGGCATCAAGGCCTGCCAAAATACATTTTAGTCGACTAAATCAACTGTAGATTTAGTCGACTAAAGTCTTATGATATTTAGTCAACTAACACTAAAACATTCCAAAGATTTGACGCACAATTTCACAATTATTCAAAAATAGCAGGCACCGAGTGCGGCGCTATGAACTTGTAGATGTGCTATTTTTCAATAGCTAAAGTATAACTTAATGCTTAAAACACCAAAAGGGGTTCCCGCCCAAAATGGATTAAGGCTCTGTTGTTCCATTTAGTGTGCAGTTGGTTCTCAAACTTTTTAATTTCAAGGAACCCAATAATAGTACAAATGGACCTGCCATTTGGAACACACTCAAGGACACGTTGAGAACCACTGGTGTAGGAGGAGTGTTTCCAGTGAGCCAACATGCACAATAGCAGCAACCCTGACTCTGTTTGACCAGAATGGAACAGAGCCTTCATTAGAATCATCGGTAACACCTGTGAAGGAAGTAGGGAAGTGGCCCAAGTTCTTTCCAATATGGTGTGTAAGTATATGCATATAGCCTATTAGGCTCACAAAGAAGACAAAACAAACTGTAGACAGCTAGCGATACAGAGCCAAACTTTTACAGTCAATATTTACTGCTGCTTACAAAGACTGGCTTGTATTCAGGTCGTTGCGTCATAATAAATAAATATATAGATTATAGAAATATAATACAAAGCGAGTCAATATGTCAGCGGCTACAGCATGACATCATCGCCCTGCAGTGGAGTGGAAGTAACAGAATAGGAGGGAGAAAAGTGAAACACCGGCAGACACAGGAGGGGTCAGACTGGGGCTGTCTGACAGCGTGTGTGTTGAGTACACGCACCCGTCCGTGTGTGTGTGTACACATGTGCACGCAAGCATGCATGCATGTATCAAGCTTTTAAGACCACCATGTGATAAGGTTTCCTTTTGTCTGAGCCAGGACTGTGACACCTGAGCTAGGCATGACGACCCCCCTAGCCCCCCCCCCTGTCTGAATGAGATGGTGCAGTCCAGGAGCTGAGTGATGAGGGATTAACCCACTTCAGCTGAGTTGCGGGGGTTAATGAAAGGGTCACGGCTTTGGTGGTGTGATGGGGGGGGGGGGGGGGGGCTCAGAAGTCTCTGCAGGTTTGGTGCTGTGGGAAAGGAAAGGTGACTCCCTCTCAAGAAGATGGAAGGACAGATAGCAGCGTGACATTGCACGGACTGGACACAGGCATGGCTCATGCTCGTTTCACAGCACACAGATGTTTATAACCTAGGAGTATAAGAACCTTGCACAACTTCAAGCACTTTTAAGTACTATAGTACAACCAGTCACTACTTTGATTGTTTTGTTGAGGGGCGCTAGCCGCTCCCATGTCTGGGCTTTTTCGGAATTATGTCATGTGGTGCAGAGTCTATAGACTTTTAGGGCTGTATTTTGCGTGTCTTAAGTACCAGGTCTTATTACTTAGCTTAAGACCTGGAGGCGTGACCAATGCCATTTGGCTATTCTGAGTGGCCAAATAGCATTGACCACGACTCCAGGTCTTAAGTTAAGTAATAAGACCTGGTACTTTATAAGACACGCAAAATACAGCCCTTAATGTTTTTTAGAGCACTTTTGCCTGGTAGTGTTTGTTTAAAAAAAAGTTAATTTAATTTGTATTGATGATGACTTGCTTCAATGTCATGAAGAACCAGAACAATAATAATGTAGACTCTAATGCACCTGTACAAAATACATTGATAAGGAACACCATAGTGTATTAGTAGTGAACGTTGAATCATCCCCTCAGTAAAATTAGCCGTGTATAGGCAGCGAACAATGACGAAAGTACTGCAAGTAGGTATAGAGAGATAAAGGGAGGTGTAATTAAAGCTCCATCGGCAAATCATCACGGCATCGCCGACTGCGTCTGCGTGTGATTACAGAGTCCATCTCAGTGTTTGAAATGACAATAAAACAAAGCCTTGCTGGAATGGGCCAGACAGCAGCCGGCAGCAGCATGGATGGACACATCTCACAGGAACAGAGACGGCGACGTAATGAGGGAGCCGAGAGGGAGGAAGATAAAGAGCGCATACTGGCAGGCAGCAAGGCGGTGCGAGAGAGACAGAGACACACAACGCAGCCCAAAACACGGTTATAATACAGAGCAGGGAGAGAGAGAGACGGCGGAGGGAAGACGAGACAGATGATGAGGCGAGCAAATCGAGAGCGACTTGGAGACGGTCATAAAAAACAACTTCTACGATCGGCTGCCCCGTTTCACCAACTCCACTGTGTCTCTACGTTCCTTCCCCTTTTCTTGACTTCTAAACCTTCCAACTACGCCTAGTTCTTCGTGTGAGTCAGTACGGTTCTCAAACTGTATACCCTAAAACAATATATAATGTATCTGATTTAATTTAGCCAATTTTTGTATTTGTGCTGCCAGGGGGATGTGGGGGGGGAAAATATATGTCAATTGTTGAAAATACTTCTTTGTACTGTAAAAACAAAAATGAATAAACATATGTTTAAAAAAAGAAAATAGCCAATTTACAGCCCATCACCGTCATGATGCGAGGTTTAAAATTGTAAATTGGTTTTGAGGAAGGTGTCCCAAACAAACGCTGCTGTCACCCAATTTGGGCCATCTGAGCCATTAAGTAGGGTTGTCCCGATCGGATCGGGTGATCGGAAATCTCATGATTTTCAAAAGATCAGAATCGGGGAGAAAATATCAGATTTTTAATTGTCTAATGTAAATATCACAGAAAGATGTAAATGATGAGATTTTGTAAAAAACGTTGTATTTATGCTAGTTGTTTTCCTTCTGGTCTCGGTCAGAGATCATCAAACAAAGACTAGTCACACTCAGAGGCGTGAAAGACACCTATGCATAATGGCATATAGGTGTCTGTAGTACTCTCTCTGAATGAGAGAGATACTCTTTAAGAGTTTTAACTTGACTTCCGTTCATAGGTGTCTGTAGTACTCTCTCTGAATGAGAGAGACTCTTGAAGAGTTTTAACTTGACTTCAGTTCATAGGTGTCTGTAGTACTCTCTCTGAATGAGAGATACTCTTGAAGAGTTTTAACTTGACTTCAGTTCATAGGTGTCTGTAGTACTCTCTCTGAATGAGAGATACTCTTGAAGAGTTTTAACTTGACTTCAGTTCATAGGTGTCTGTAGTACTCTCTCTGAATGAGAGAGATACTCTTGAAGAGTTTTAACTATAAGCTGTAGAACTGTATTCACTCTAATGAACAAATACATCATTATGTTGCTATGATTCCATGCTTTTATAGAAAGAAAATAAAACACAATCATCACAGTCATTCTAATAAAATTATAGTCACATTTTGCCTATCAATAAATGAAAGGCAACACAACAGACTACACTAGAGTGACATACATTAAGATATTTGCTATTGTGATATGGCATAAGTGTTTAAAAATATCGGAATCGCGAGCAAAGAAACGTGATCGGGACATCCCTACCGTTAAGTATTGTAAGTTAGTGTTATTATGACCTCTGCGCACAGACACCTTAACTTAACACATACTTATGGTACTTCTAACGTAATTGAATTGTGTGTGTGTGTGTGTGTGTGTGTGTGTGTGTGTGTGTGTGTGTGTGTGTGTGTGTGTGTGTGTGTGTGTGTGTGTGTGTGTGTGCCCGTTTGCTTGCTAGTGAGAACCAGAAAGGCCTGTTGACCTCCTTAGGCCTCTGGTGCACACCGGTAGCATATCAATCTTCCAGCCGCATGGCTTCTATTACACTCCACTGCTGAGTCATGCATTTCCATAAGACACCGCCACCCACCAATGACCTCTGAAAGGGTGAAATGGACCTGCAAAAGGTCAAATTATACTCTTTCAAGTATTTATTCTTTTGAGCCCAGAAGTAGCCCAACTCCCCCCCCCCCCCCCCCCCCCCCCCAAAAAGGTTGGCGATTAGATTTATTCTGATAATAAAATAAAATACGGGAACTCGGGTGGCACAGGGGTGCATGTGCTGCCAATCTCCACAGGCGCTAAAATAGGCGGGTTCGAATCCTCCATGGTGCCAGAGGCACTGCCTATGAATTGGCCGGGGCATTCCAACGAACACATGTGGCCGTGTTCGTGGGAGGAAGCCGACAGTGGAGGCCGTGTTCGTGGGAGGAAGCCGACAGTGGAGGCCGACGGTGATGTCTGTTCTCTGTTGCTGCACTCGAGGTGGGCTAGGGTAACTGTTCAGTAAGGTGTGGAACTATAGACACCTACAGGTGGGCTAGGGTAACTGTTCAGTAAGGTGTGGAACTATAGGAACGAACAGCTTGTTCTTCCACATGCGTTACAGTACGTCCTCCTGGTGAAAAGAAGGAGACTCGATAGCATGCGCATATTTTTGGCAAAAGTCGTGAATGTCTGTGTAGTCCCTAGGACCAACTGTAGGAGTCAGCAGTGACAAAGGGACTTTAATATACAGGGAGTCAGGAATCAGGAATTGGCATGATTAACAAGTAAATTGGGAGAAAACGGAAGTGGGAACAAGATATAGTAGCTGGATCCATAACTAATAATCAGAATAATTTTAGCCTCAAAATAATCCTATTACAGGCTTCAGTATGCACTCAGGGAAGCATTTCACATTCTACTACTCAAACAACGTATACATATGAAAGTGTAGTGCAGACACAAATGCACACCTAACTACGCAAAAACACAACTAATATAGAAATCTCAATCCTGTGCGCTTTATCCCTTCTCACACACACACACTCAACTATCTGCACGTGCACACAGTGATTTAAAGAACAGGCTCAACAGAGTACTATGCAGCGCATGCTGCACTTGTGCACGCGCACACGCACTCACTCTCTCTTCCTAGCTTAATGGCTCTTTCGTCTGGCCTCATTACCTCACCTTGAGAATTTTGTACTATCAGTGAGGAGGCTCTGTTTAGAAAACTGCAGCCCCATGAGAACAAGCAGAGAGAGAGAGAGAGAGACACTGAAAAGGTAGATGGTCTCAGTGCTACTTTAACACAAGAATTGTTACACTCTCAAGAGGTAAATGTAATCAGTGCAATCAGTAAAATAGTGAAGTCTTTAATCTAAGCAGGATTCCAACATGGGTCTCCCGCACAGAATATTTGACCACTGAGCAAAGTGTGACTGAAGACCCCCTTGGGCAGTGGAGAGATATTGCACGGAACCAATAGAAGTGTACCGAAACCACCATCCTTACCACTGCAGACATACTTATTAGCATATTAGCCATACGGCTAGGGTAAAGAAACTAAGTTTCAGTCATTAAAATAAGTTCCAGGTTGCAGCTTTACAGTATCGCTGAGGACAAGCAGGAAAATATGACAGAGAAAAGTGGATGTTGAGTATGTGTGTGTGTGTATGTGTGTGTGTGTGTGTGTGTGTGTGTGTGTGTGTGTGTGTGTGGGGGGGGGGGGGTTGAGAGAGGAAAAGAAAAGGGGTTCAAGTGGAGGCAGCACGCCAGGAGTATTCTGCTGATGAGGCTTTTCTCTGACAGCATCTGGTGAAGGAGGAGTGTATCGACTGTGGACTGGCTTTTATTAATCAGAGCCAACCCCGGTTTCCCCCAATCTCCCCCTCTCTCTCTCCCCCTCTCTCTCTCTCTCTCTCTCACACACACACACACACACGCACACGCACGAACGCACAACGCAGGCCTTTTCTCACTTCACTGCACACTTACTTACCCGTGACCCAACATTTGCACTTTCCGTCCGATAACCTCCCTTCTTAACACGTTGGCACCCGAGAGAAAAGTGATAAAACACATCTTTCTTTTTTTTATGAAGCAACTGAGCAGTTAATAACATTCCTCTCAAATGGCAAGGCAACTGTGATTTTATTTGTATAGCACCTATCACACACCGGGGCAGCTGAAGGTTTACGCAAACACAAACATGCGCACACAAAAATGGGGATCTAAGACTTCCAGCACACAGCAGTCATGTGCATTTCTATAGCACCTTTCTAAAGTGCTTAACAATGTAGATTACATTCATGATGTTTCCCCCGATTGGACGTAGCGTGTGGAAGGAACACGTTATTCCAACCAGGTCCTTTCCCCTCCATCAGGCGCCCCGGCTGGCCAGGGGGAGGCAGTATAGAGACCAGGATTACTGCATGTTTTTTGTGATGGTACCTACCCTAGGGGACACGGGGAGAACATGCAAACTCCACACAGAAAGGCCCTATGGCCAACCCCGCCTCAGGTATGGGCACCGATGACGACGCGGAGGAGAGAACACGCCCCCAGCGCCCACAGCGGGAATCGAACCCAGGCCCTTCTAGGTCTGAGGCGACAGCACTACAGACTGTGCTGCCATGCCCTCGCGGAGTGTTGAAGGAGACCTCGACACAACGCCAGGACGAGGGTGACTGGGGATCGAACCTGGAGCCTTCCGCTGTACAGTCCCTCCTGACACGCAGTGTTAATTAATTCATTCGTGCACTCCGGGTTAAAAATATCACTGGAGCATTTGAACGGTGTAACTGCATCCACACTGAGGCCTGAGGGGAGGTGTGTGTGTGTGTGTGTGTGTGTGTGTGTGTGTGTGTTCATACATAAGTGAGATCCTGACAGACTCAATGAGTCTCGTTCTGCAGATGGCGTTCACTCGGCACCCCTTCTCCCTTTCTGTTCCCTGAGCTTTGGTTTCAGTGTCGTCTTTGAAGTGAAAGTAAACCACTAATGATTGGCACATCGGTGTGTGTGTGTGTATGTGTGTGTGTGTGTGTGTGTATGTGTGTGTACGTCCTTTCTCTTGTGTGAGAAAGGTGACCTCAGACTAACAGGCAGACAGTAATTATTACAGCCGCCCCCCCGCTACATCATGGCTAACGTTATGACATCATCGTCTCCTCCGGCCCCTCGATTGAAGGACACACTGGGCCTGTCTGCCCTCGAGACTCCCTCTGTCCACACACACATAGAATCCTGAGTTTTAATGTAATACAGACTAGTGTACAATAAACATAAGGGTCCTTTTTTGCTTCCATTTATACACCCTCATAGTCGAGTAGGGCTGTCAGTTCACCTCTATAATTCAATTCGAATTTCATTGCTTAATTATTTGTAACTTTCGAAAATATTCGAATATTTACATTGTTTATTTTAGCTCATATTTAGCCTATAATAATACACGTGGCTGGCATGTCTTGTGAGTTTTGGGAAGTGCATAGTTTGACAGGTCTGCCTGCTGTGGACAGTGAAATTAATCCTGAATTTAACACGGGCAGACGCAACGATAAAGTCTATCATTCATTGTGAAGCCAGTAACATGTTGATGCAAACAGACGTGTACAGTAGCTGCTCGGCCTGCTCCAAATTATATTAGCATTCGTCTGTGTCTGCCCGTGTAAACGCAGCATCGAGTGTGTTATTAAGGAGGACTCCTTGGCTTCTAACGATATATGGACCAGAGTTAAACTAATGTTAGCTCCCATGCTAACTGTTGCTACCCTCGTCAGAAACAACACCACAGATCGGGTGGAAGATGCGGATATCACTTTGCTTGTGCCCGTGGATGGGAAATGAGATTGAAAAGGCTATAGAAGCGTGGATGAAAGGCAAGCATAGATGTGCAATAAAGTTGCGTCGTGAGACTGTATTATGATTTTCGTTCTACCGGCGATTTCTGTCTGTATGTGTTACAAGGGTTTGTGTGTCTGTGAATAAATGTGCTACTGTTTACAAGTAACAGCCAGTAAGCCCGCCCACCCTGTAGACTGTCTCTGATTGGCTTACCCTGAAATCTGGCCCTACGTTAGCCAATCAATGACCTCTTCTGCGACGTGACCGGACGTGCACCTTTTCACATGCAGTGGAAGTGGCCGGGGAGATTTCACAGCGGTAGAGTCGTTACTCAATACATTTAGTGAGCGGATAAAATAACATAACATAAAATATTAAATAGAATGAATAAATGATAAAAGCTCCATTCGAATGGCAATTTTAGCTTTCGAATATATATATTTTTTTTAATATTCGAATTTCTTTCATATTATGAAATTCGTTCTGACAGCCCTATAGTCGAGCACCTTTTCATTATAAGAAGCCGTTTTTACAATGCACTGGAAAACTCGAAATATACTTTCCAAACCTTCACACACACATGCACGCACGACATAACACAATCCAGACACGCATGGTTAAGAAAGAAAAACATTGCACAATACAACAATGAGCACAGCTGACTGTCCTTCCTCTTAACGAGTTCACTTCCTCGTTGTGTGCCCTTTGATCTTTCCCTGACTCACCAATGACAAGGCGAGGTAATGTAAGCTCATGGCTGACGTAACCACGTACCAGCAGCAGCTGTGTGACTCCACACAGATGACACAAAGACTACAACAACAGCAGGCAAAAGTCTGGACAAAACTATCTACTCCGTTAAACGTGAAAGTTTAAGTGGTTTTCAAACATTTTCATGTCAAGGACCCCCATTTGAAAAAGTTGGGCCAGGGACAAGATTTCTTTATTTTATATTTATAAGAAGGGGTTAAGTGTTTAAACTGCTCCTCATTTTATTGGGGACGCCGTCGGAACCCTTAAAAGGACACCTGGGGGTCCCTGGACCCTTACAACAACTAATGCACCATACTGACGAGCAGAACAGAGTCATCCGATAGTATAGTAATCCCAGTTTGGAGGTTTGGAAGCATCAAGTCCGATATGGGAAGTGGGATGACTACACTGACCACAGCAATGTTCATTCAAGGCACGCACTGACCAACTAAGTACATTTCTCAAAGGGTGTGAGTGACCACAACCTGAACTCTTCAATCAGACACTACAGCACTATCCATTAACATTATGCTGGGGGGAAAGGAAAAACATGACACTTGTATCATAACTGCCAGGTGAAGGTGTGTATATATATATAACATGTATGTTTCTCTGTCACAATCTCCCGGCCGCCGTTTCAGTTTGTTTCAGACGTTCTTTTGTTGGTTCAATCACTGTGTTTTGTTATGGCTGTCCTCATAGCTCATAACATTAGCTGCTGTTGTCACTCGCTCTGCGTTGCGGCGTTTCTGAGTATGGGATGGCTTAGGGGGGGTAGAAGCCCTGAGCGATCATAAGCCAGGTTTACACCTGGCAGAAAACATTACTACTTACTGAAGACATTCCATTCAACTGTGTTGACTAATGCTCTAGAACTCAAGTGAGGGACAGGAAGGTTGAGGTTTGGGTAGGTACTATGTATGCGGATGGACAAGGGTCACACACACGTGCGCACGCACGCACACACACAGACACACACACACCACGTTTCTTGCTTAGTCACACTTCCACTCCTATAAACTTGAGTCACTCTCTCCCAGTCCACTCCATGAGGATTAACTATGAGCTGTCTTCTTGGTCGGAAACGGACACAACTCTGCCAAAACAGAGTCATTCACCGTTTGTTTAATCACACCCCATTCCGTACAATCTTCTCATTCTCTCATTACCGGTACAGTGACGCACTGCATTCCCACATTCCAAAAAACGAATCTCTTGTAGTTTTATGTTTTACTCAACTCTCTATTCTTACTCATCCATCCGTCCTCTTCTCATTCTTCAGTATCCCTGATACTTTGACCCAGCCTTTTTAACCTTCCATTGAAATAAACAAACAACCTCTAATATACTGCAGTTTAGTGCTTTTTCCCTAGACCATTGTTTCCTCATTTTCCCCATTCCTGCACTTCCGCCGACAAACGGAAGTGCAGTCTGAGAGTGTACAATTGTTACTTTACATTAAAAAATCACACCCGTGTGAAGTGAGTGGTGGAAGTCCGTGTGGGGGTGGGGGTGGAATTGGGGGGGGGTGGAAGTTCCACAGGAACGCCGGCCCGATTCCGGCGAGCCGCCCCGTGTCCGAAACGGTTGAGAAATGACAGAGTTACCGTGTGGGGGGTCCATCTACTGTACCCTCTACTGTACTGTAGAGTGTACTGTACTGTACTGTACTGTACTGTACTGTACACCCAAAATCCATATATACAGTTAATATGTATGTGTGTGTGTGTGTGTGTGTGTGTGTGTGTGTGTTAGGTTGCGCACAGGTGGTGAAAAACAGCCATGCTGTTTTCGTGCTCAGACGCACCCAGCCACCCAGCCAGCCACTCACACATAGCTCCGTAAGGTAGTGGTTGCACCACTCAAAAAGTTTGAGCATCACAGATCAACATTCCCCTAATTCCCATTCCCCCCCGAAAACTGTTAGGATTTAGAATACTTTTTTTAATATAAAGAATCAGCCTCATGTCGTAATGGGTTAAATGTAACAGTCACGATTTTGACAGCGAATGACCTCCTGTTATCTCCATGGTGGTTTGCCCCGGCCGGTCGCTGTGGGATGTTGTTTGGGCCATGATGGCTAAACCACCGGATGACTCAGCCACTCCCCCCCCCCCCCCCCACCCCCCTGCGCTACACCCAACACTCCTCCTGAACTAACCTCATGTCAACAACACGCTCTCAAATCAACGCGGTGGAAAAATGCCTGCATTTCGTTCCAAATTGACCAGTGTGATCCGGTGTATGGAGCCCACTTTCTTTCCATCTCCACTACAGTACAGTTGAACCAGATCAACAACCTGCAGTGTTGCCAGATTTTGCGGGAGAAATAAGAACACCAGGTCTATGAAAACAAGCCCAAAATAAGTGCTATTTTATGCTATTGACGTAGTCTGACACGTCGTACAACATGGGTATCCCACCACGCAGTGTTGATGACGTCGGCTAGCAGTACATAACAGCCGATACAGCGAGTCAAATAATCAAAGAATCACCAATGCCTCCATGGGTCTGGCTCTAGCCTACATGCAGCACTTAATACGCTGCCGTTTGCCAGCAGTTGATGAGGGGAGTGATGTGATGCTGATGCTTCCCCAGTGACCCAAAGTTCAGCTGATGTCATTGACATTAAAGTTCCCTCAAACAGTCTGTGCATTTCTGCTGACTGAGGGTTTTTTTTTTTTCGTTTTGCAGAAGAGGGACAAAAGGCAAAATAAATGAATAAGACTGTGTCTGTTTATTTACGCCAGAAGAAAATGGAAGTCCCGCATCGCACCTTCAAGAGTAGTTAATTAGGCTACTACAACGTTTTGGTCTAAAATGTAAGTGTTATACGTTAATTTGCAGGAAAAGGCACAAATGTGTTGTGCCCATTACAATAACAATTGTGTTGACGTCTCAATAATTTAACATATTGCACTAGCAGAAGGCCTAATATTAATCATGGCAGCACAACTAATCGAAAATCTTTACTTTAAGTTTCACAACATACTGTATGTAATAGTCATACAGCATAAAAAAATCACAAAGGATATTACATACTGTAGGCCAAAGACATGGCACAATAAACAACGGCACTGACGATCAATAATCTGTCATAGACCGATTACCAGACCTCTCATACCATCCACCAGCAAAATGGTGCGAGTGTACAGATGGAACCAAGTGGACCTGTAAAGATCAATCTGGTTCCATTTGTGTCACAAATGTTCAAATGAACACTGAGGAGTTTACTGCGGAGACAGTGTGGTATCATGAGGCCTTTCTTTTGACAATCTGGCTGGAGAAGAGAAGAGATAGCTGCCGTGGCCGTGAAATGAGAGAGAAGGGGAGGACAGGTCGAGGTCAGACAAGAGGAGGAAGGACTATAAAGGGTGTGTGTGTGTGTGTGTGTGTGTGTGTGTGTGTGTGTGTGTGTGTGTGTAGAAGATGGAAGCCAGATAAGAATGAGGAGCAGAGGAAAAACAGTTCCCCCCCCCAAGGAAATGCCAGGAGGGTAAAGTCATCCCAGATCAGCACACATGCATAGTTTGCACACACACACACACACAAATGTGTGAATGTAAATCATACACAGACACTAAAACATTAGCACACTGATAAACACGTAACATGTTTGCTTACACATATGTACTATACACACACACACACACACACACACACACACACACACACACAACATACTGTATGTGTAACTTGATGATGAAGATATTATGAGCTCCTAAACGCGTAACATCTGCACAAGACAGACTGTTATCAACACACACTATTTTGTATCTAACCCTGGACAGACACACACCCACATATGTGTGTGTGAGTGTGAGTGTGAGTGTGTGTGTGTGTGTGTGTGTGTGTGTGTGTGTCCCTCATGGGTTCTGGGACAAGGCCTTCTTTATTGCACCCCATTTGGGCTTTGGGAGAGACAAGGGGCCAGGTGCAAGCCTGGGTGCACAGACTGCACACATGTACACACACACATACACCACACAAACACCCCGCAAAAAAAACCTTACAGATGCACACTGGCACACACACAGCGGCAGCTGTGTGAATGACACACACTCTTTGCACCGTTTATCCTCCAAAATATTGTCTTGCTAATGCATTTATAATGAGCATGTATTGATCCAGCATGCGATGCGACTCAAATCGTGCCATAATGTTGCTAATCACTTTTCATACGCCCAAGGCTTTTGGTTTCCACAGCTTGGTACAAAAATCACACCCGTGTGAACTGAGTCTCTCTCTCTCTCTCTCTCTCGAAATTAAAAAAAAATCATATAAATCCTGACAGTTTTCTGAAAGCCGCGCTATGAGCTTGTAGATCTGCTATTTTTTAATAGCTAAAGTACAACATAATGCTTAAAACAAGGGGTTCCCGCCCAGAATGGTTTAAAATGTATGTGTGCTTGTGCTGCAGACAAGTGACCTTTGTGCACGGACAAGTGAATGGGAAATGTACAAGTTGTCCGAAGCCATCAAAGAAGGCTTTTTTTCTTTTTACATGTTAACTCGAGCTAGGTTCTAAACAAGAAAGCATGTTTACAGTTGTTGCACAGAAGACATTTTACATGAAAAGTAATGCTACTTTTGCAATGTAGTTAAATAAAAATTGTGAAAATTTGTCTGGAAATTTTTTGTGTGTTTGAAATATCGTGAAAAAACGTACCGTGAACCTCATATCGTGATACGTATCGTATCGCTGTTCAAATGTATCGTTACACACCCCTAGTGTGTATACATATACTGTATGCATATATTTCACAATACTTCTGTTATCCATTATTAATAAACATCTGCCTTCAGCGTCTCTCAGCATCGCTTTTAGAACCACAGGAAAAAGAAGACTATTGCACTTAATGCTGCCTTCATGTTGCATCACCACAGTCAGACACACCTTTTGTGCTGATGGGATAGATGCTGTAACCACCATCACCCCCCCCCCCCCCCTCTCTCCCCATCCCATCCCCTCCCCTCCCCTCCCCCACCACACACACACACACACACACACACACACACAAACACACACACACACACACACATTAGGGCAGTACTGTAAAAGGCTTGTGGTGTAGAATACAGTCATGCACATGAGTGGTCCCCGATGAACATCCCTGATGTGTATTAGAGAGAGAGAGAGAGAGAGAGGGGGGGGGGGGGGGGGGGGGGAGGGTGCTCTCTTACAGCACTAGGCCTGTCACAATTATTACATAATCGTCTAATCGCAATTATCTGAGATAACTGCAACTAATCTTGTCATATTCGGTCATAATTGTTTCCATGTTGAAAAGCTGAAATAGCATAGTATAAAAATCAGACCAGTCTGAACTCTGAAGTGATTGGTGCTGTACTGTACTGTACTCCTCCCTGGCCTGTGTGCGTGCGTGTGTGCGCTCTACTGGCCATTTCAGGTGTTGCAGCTATGTACACATACTGTACATACACATTACACACACACACACACACACACACACATCTCTGCAATGGAGTGGCTATAGCATCACTCAAAAAATAAATGAATGTCAGTAATAATGTATTTTCTTTATTGATGATGTTCCAATGCCAAAAAAACAATAAAAATCGTTAATCGCAATTATTTGTGACAATGATCAATCGTCAACTTTAAATGTGTAATCGTGACAGCCCTATATATATATATATATATATATATATATATATATATATATATATACACACACAGCACTGTAACTCTCAAGAGTCAGTGTACACATTTCGTACACTCTCAGAGATCAAACAACACTCGGCCAGAGATAAGAATCATATTATGCATATATGGTGGTACGGTATGTGGCCTGGCTAATCTAAATGCATATCAGCGCACGCACGCTCTCTCATCTACAACTCCCTCCTGCCTTCCCCTTGCTCTCTCCATCCGTTTCCTACACCTCCCCCCCTCTTCCCATCTCTGACTGGCACCCACGTGGTTGTGTGTGTGTGTGTGTGTGTGTGTGTATATGCATTTCTGTCAATGAAAAACACTAAACGTGAGTCTCCACCAGCTCTCTCCTCTCACTCCACACACACACACACACACACACAGTCGAGCTGTGCTGGTCCGACTGGCCGTTTGAATACCGAGCTCGGTGGAAGCGGGCCAAGAAAAGAAAACGGCCTCGCCTCTAGGGAGCTGGGGAAGGAGGGGGGGGCGAGAGAGAGATGGAGCGTGTGAGAGCCAAGGGAGGGAGGGAGGGGGGGGAGCAATATTAAAACGGTATTGATTGCTGTGGTGCAGCTGAAACTAGCCAGTAGTTTCAGAGCCTTTCGTACACTGATGGGGATCACGTACAGTACGTCGTACACTAGTAGTGATTAACCTTTTTAATTTCATGTTTGATAATGCGTTTGATACATCAAATCACACGGTGAAAAACACTGGACATGGGAAAGCAGTGTTGATTTCGTCGACTAATATTATGACAAAATGTTCGTCGACCACCTTTCTTCACTGACTGATGGAAACGATATGAAAACTAAGCTATGATGGCTAAAACCAAGACTAAATATGTTGACAATTTCGTTAACAAATAAATTAAAAACTAGACTAAAATGGTAGGAAGGGACTAGTGGACACGAGATCCAGTAGAACTAAAAGACAAGTCATTTTATGCTTGGTTGCATGCTGAAAAAAGCACGATGCGTTATGAGCTTGTAGTTTGGCAATTTTCAGCAAGTGTAAAATCAGCCATTACGAAGCCATCAAGGCCCACCAAAATACATTTTAGTTGACAAAATCAACTGTAGATTTAGTCGACTAAAACTAACCAAACACTAAAACATTCCAGATGACTAAAACCAAAATGTGCCGTCAAAATCAACACTTGGACATGGGAAAGAGATAGAGAGAGAGAGAGCCGTAGAGAGGATGACAACGTGAGTGTTATGCTACGGTAGGTCATTTATACTTGGTCGCAAGATGGTGTCACTCGCTCAAGACATATCTTAAAGTTATAACAGTAGGCCTCACAGTTGTGCAAGAGAGAGAGAGAGAGAGAGAGAGAGAGAGAGAGAGAGAGAGAGAGAGCGTGAAAGATAGGCGTGACTGTGTTTTAGCTGCTAATTCTGCAGGGCCACTACTAGTAGTTGTAGTAGTAGCCTACTAGGTTACTTATTTTGGCCAGGGGTGCAGCTTTCCATCACGTAAGGGGCGACATCACCCTATTTTTAGAGCCACCAGGATCTGACCCACACTCAATGTAATGGATACGCTCCGTAAAAAGGGCGGTGGGGTGGGTCGGGGGTCGGGGGACGGGGGGGCATGCTTGCAAACCACAACACAAGAGAGGGAGGGTGCTTTCCAAAACCAGCACAAGAAGAACCAGAGAGGGGAGCCAACTTGCCAAGTCCATCAACAGACTTCCTTCCAATTTTTCAATTCAATTCAAAGGGCTTTATTGGCATGAGAAAACATACGTTTACATTGCCAAAGCAATGTAAACGTCACCAGAGTTGGAGACCCCGGAATAAATTATGTTTTTTATTTTATTATTCCCACCCCACTTTTCCTAGGTTTTCCAAAAATGTTGCATTGACACAGTGTATGAATAATAATGCTGAAAAAAATTGATTTTTTAAAATTTATAATATTGTTATTCTGCTGGATATTGTATTAAATATTGAGGGGGGGTGGGGGCCTGAGTTGTTTTGATGTTGAACGATTTACTTTCCACTGAGTGGATTTGTAAGCCAAGGACTCTGTCAGAACAATGACCTTCTTGGGGCTCTGTTTTTCAGAGCTATTGATGGAACTCAATAGCTCTGAAAAAGCTCTGCAGTGTCCCAAATTAACCTTTCTGACTCACCGGCCAAAAGACTCCGCGGCCCGGGCCAAGCACATTTAGTTCTGGCCAAAATAATGAGTTGACGTTCCATGTCACATCACATCTATATTCCTACTTCAGACAATAATGTTGTAGGCCTACTGCTGTATGTTGAATACAAACCATTTCTTGCTAAACTTTCCTTTACGTCGGAATGTTTACTTTAAACGGTATTATTATGCTTTTTAACCACTTGGACCCTATATATACTTTGTTGACCGTGCTAAACCCCTTATCCCTAAACTTCTTTGTGTTGTTTTTCTTTTTTTTATTCACAACGTGTCGATGTAGAACAGCTGGTTGAACTATTAAAAAAAATCTAAATAGTCAAATAAAAGAAAAAGAAAAGAAAATAAGGCGGAAGCTCAGAACGCGCCACGGACTCGTGAGCTTTCCTATTTTTTTATTATGGCATAAGAATAATAATAGTTCTAAGAACCAGAATCTGGACTCTTCACCATCGGCTGATGAATTTCACTGGGATTTGGGTGGTGTGAAATCACTCTATGCAAATTTTACTATAATTATGTGCCAGACAATTTATGTCCTTGTTATGAAATGCTCAGTATTGTGTAAACTTCTGAACGAAAATCAATATTGTTTAGTTTCCTAGTTGGATGTGTACCTAATTCTTACATTTTAAAGGTGAGCTATTGTGTCATTATGGTGTTGTCGTGTCTGTTGTTTGTGTTATGGACCCCAAGGAAGAATAGCCATTAACCGCATGCATATATATATATATATATATATATATATATATATATATATAAATAAATAGTGCAAACTATGCTGACCATGGGCAGTGCAGCGGGCCATAATAAAAAATAATAATAAAGAGAGGTCCCCATTTCAACCAAGTTCCCCGACTGACTGAGAAAGTTAATAAGAAGTGTTCTCCTCTCCTGCAACTACCACCAGAGAAGCCTTAATAAGCAATGCGTCTCGAACCCAATTTGCTGCAGTGGAAGCTATAACACCTGGGCCCAATAAGTACACAGTACAATAATCTGTGTAAAATGTATTCAGAATGACTCGACGCCAACAAGTTTACCGTGTAGCCTGTAAATATGGGGGTGTTGCAGGCCGTTGCCACCATACTAAGTGGCCTTTCCCCCGATTAAATAAATGCATTTTCTTTTCTAAATAACAAAATGCAGCTATAGTTATGAAGAGATTGGTGCATTCCGTGGCCCATGAAGCGTGCATGTCAGCGGACGGTCATATACACCAGACTGCCAAAACCTCTTCTGGCTGTTATTCCTTTCATAAAGGACATTCCTCCGTCAGCCCTTTGAACCGGGATCACCAGTGAAAACACAGAGGTGCTGGAGGGGGGAGAGAGAGAGAGAGAGAGAGCAGCCGACAAAAAAACTGACTACGAGACAAAGAACCAGAGAGAGAGGCTGCCACAAAGAGATAGACAAAAAGACAGACACACACACAGACAGACCAGAGACAGACGGGGAAAAAAGACATAGAAACAGAAAGGAAGGTGGGGACACGGCATCTCTCTTTCTCCATGTCCAGTGCGTCTTTCTGGGACATTAGGAGCCAGGTCTGATGCCCTAGATTCTAGGGCATCTTAATGGATTCATTCTAGGGCCTAGAATGAATCCCAGAGGATTAGTTCGCCATCGGACGTCAATCACGACATTACTCGTGTTGTTACAATTCCACTTAACTCTTCCATCCACAGCAAGAAATTCCTTAATACCCGATTGTCCCAGGGCCGCCGGCCCAAGGGGCAGACGGTACAGTTCCCCGCCTAGGGCGCCAGGTTGGCAAGGAGCCGACCTGGCCAAAATTTGTGCGCAATGCATGTGCGGAGGCGATTTCTACAGAGCCTTCCATGGGCTCTGAGAGCATTGTAACCGGCACTGGACTGTCCACTTACAACCAGACAGACAGACAGACAAGACAGACAGACACATCTAGTGCTCACAGCTTTGCCGTGTTGCTTCATAGGCTTATTAAGTTATTATTAGACTTAATTTTGGACCAGTGGTTTTTCCCCGAGCTATGAATCATGGGATAATGATGAAACCAAATCAGCAGAGACTGAGCCTTGGCCTTGGACTGAGCCTTGGGCTAATGCTGGGCCAAAACAAGCTAATGCTATTCACTAGATGCCAATCAATCTCAGTAGAAGATTGATGCTGGTGACAACATATTATGTGCAGTGGTTAGGATCGAGCATCGAACAACAAAACCGTTGTATCACGAAACAACAAAACTGTCACACTGATTTTTGGAGTAAATAATGAGTCCGAATCATGAATCGCGGAACTCAACATTGCTTTGAAGGGTAGGCAGATCTACAAGCTCTCTACATGTCACCCTACAATATATTTTGATATATATATATATATATATATATATATATACATACAGTATATATATATATATTATATATCAGCCCTAATAGAAACTTGTCTGTTCACATGAGGAGTGAACTGCAACCATGTGGATTATATATGCAGGCGTAGTAGTGTGTTGTCGCTCCCTGTGTCAAATGAATGCACCAGACAGATCAAATCTCTAAGACGTCGAAATCTGCTTTGATTTAATCAAACTGTCCTGTGACACCCAGTCCTCGCGGCCGGCCACACATGCAGCCTGTATATTTTCTACAGGCCACCACCAACACCCACCCAACACAAAGCTTTCAGCTGTCCTAGCTGGCTGCATGGGGCTCTCCCCAAACAACAGTTAATCTCAATCTTTGACCCTATGGTTTACTCCTATAAGAGAGGGCTTCCTACAAAGAGACGGTTAGTGGGAATCCACGGCATCCTGCTTGCATTCAGGCCAAACTATCTGGAATGGAAGTCACAGGAAACGTTGAGTATAGATTATATAGAGCGTTTCTCTCTCTCCCCTGGGCTGGCATGGAGCCCGTTTCACCTCCCTCTGGTGACCAGTATAACGCCCACACGACGTATCTTATCGCCTCTCCTCCCTCCTCCCCTACATCAGACGAGGCCCCCCCGCTGTCTGTTTACCTTCACTTCATAAACAAGACCAGAGTTCATCCACAGGACACACTCACAGCGCTACCGCTTTCAAAATTATGATGATTTTTTTCTCCTCTTTCGTTTGACCTACTTACGCTACTCAGCACAGTCAGCACAATGCTATCCTATTTAGACCGGAGGACGATTCTAAAAAAATTCTATATCGGGTGGTGCTCAACCTTTTTCATGTCAAGGATTTGGCTGCGGACCCTAATCTGAAAATATGTAGTTCCAGTTTTTTTTTAAAGTTTTCCTCATTGACAAATTGACAATGTATACATAAACACAAGACATAGGCCTACAGAAGTGTGAAAAGTAGCAAAAAGCTAAATAATATACATTGGATCTTTTTTTTTTTTTTTCATTTTCTGAAAAGTAACCGTTTTGGATATAGGTCTCCAACCTACCGCAACAACTTGATATCTTGTCTCACTGTGACCCAGACCCAGAGGTCCAGGCCTCATGTTTGAAAGCATTTAGGCAAAAAAACAAAAAACATATGCAGGACATTTGGGTTTTAACAGAAGAAGGAAGTGAAACAAGGTCCGAGTGTTGTAGGACATCTAATCCACGAGGGGCCTGCCTGAACCCACTTACATTAAACGTGGGGGTGGCGCCGTGGTTAATTACTGTGGGCACAACATGCTAAAGTGTTAACTCAATTAGCTTGTTAGCTTAGGCAGAATGAGTTGGCCTGTGCCCTCCGAAATGAGAGGGGAGCTCAAATGGCTAAGCTATACGCTCCAATCTTTATATTATCCAGGAAATGAGTATGGTGAGACTAGCAGTGATAGTAATTCTATAACTGGCATTAGAAATTTAGGATATATTCTTCTTCTTAGCAGTAACCGTTAGCAGTAAGCTCTAATTGGGGGATTTAATCTACCTGCAGCAGAGTTCCACTACCTGATCAAGATCAAACCTGGAACTCTCAGAAGGCTACGTAAGCTGAACCAAAAACTGGGGCGCCTGATGGAGGGGAAAGGAACTGGTCGGAATAACGTGTTCCTTCCACGCGCTATGCATAGAATGAAGCATGAGGTCAGTCCGCTGCCCTACCCAGGTGGGCAGAGGAAGTGTAGCGCCCAGGATTACATTAGATAATTGACACTGGCTTTTTGTTGCAAATCATGGGATACAAAAAAAGAAAAAAAGTTTACACGTAAAATAAAAGAACAAGAAAAAGTATGATCAGGAAAGTTGTTGTGTATTTGCGAGTCTCAACAGCTAAACCAAGTAAATGGAAGCAGTCACAAGCAGGGAACAGCGATGGCGTGTGGCCCACTGCGTCGGGACAGATCTCGTTTTGATGACACGCGTGTGCTGCGAGGATCAGCCATGTGTCCAGCAGGCTGCGTTTTGTCTTCATTGTGTGAAAGGGGCCAGTGGCCTACTTTCTACTGGCTCTGTCCATTGATGCAAAACAGCCACTCGTATGCCACCAACTCCACACAGCATAGCTGCCGTTCACATTGTCGAAGACCATAAAAGATGCATAATATATGAAACTAAATAACTCGAACACCATAAAAACAGTTGGGTGGAAATGGCAAAAAGGAAACAGGAATAGGAAACAAACACCGGAAGAAAGAAAGAAATTCTTGTAACAACATTGACAGCATTCATTATACAACTGAAGTTGAATAGAATAGATGAATGTGGGGTTTTTTGCGACCGCAGCTCGCATTTACTATGAAAACGTACGTTAGTCACCCTCAAACCCTTAGATCTCCATATACATATATGTATGGAGCGGAGCTGACCTGTTCTGACATTCCCCATCCATCCTTCCTCTTCGATGTCTCCCTTTTGACTGATGTGAAGAAAATGCTAGCACTAATTGTATGTCCTTTTTGCATGATTTTTATTTACCTCTGACGAGAGTGAACAAACGTACGCAATGTATGGCCTTCCTCAGTTCTCCCTTTTGACTGATACCTGTCCATTTACTAGGCCATATACCCGAAGGGAGCATTCAGGAGAATTTTTCCAAACTCTCCTGAACTTGAACGCAGCATTTTGCATTGAAAGAATTTGCGTAGAAAATCCAGGTCGTGGGTCTTCAGTAGCTAAAGAGGGCGAGGTTGCGCCTCGGAAATATCTGATCTACAAGCTCTCAACGAGAGCTATCTTCAAAATGTTTGGCTAAAAGTAAAGGGTATTTCAGCCCCTGCCTCTCTTAACCTTCTCTGCACGTCCCTGGTAGCCCCTGTGTGTGTGTGTGTGTGTGTGTGTGTGTGTGTGTGTGTACTCAAACATGCTTAAATGAACCTTCTCCATCTGCCACCGTCTTTGATTTGGCAGCTGTGGAGGTTACCAGACTGTGTGAAAATTGTGCAAAAGTGGCGCTTGTACAGTACATGCGTGTGGTGCACATGGTTCGCTGTGAGTGTATTTTTCACAAGCTAGTCTTGTGTAGGTGTGCATGTTGCCCTATTCGCAGGTGTGTGTGCGTGCATGATGCAAGTCTCTCTCTCTCTCTCTCTGTGTATGAATGTCTGAATGGAGGATGTAAATATTCTGTTTGTGCATTCTACTATTATGGTACTTACGGTTCTGTCACTATGGTACATCCCACTACCCAGCGGGCTTTGCACTATGCGCGGGCTTTAGCAGACAGTCTATTATATGAATCAATGGCAGTGGCCAGGTTGTTGTTTTACGCTATGTTCAACTGATATAAAGTTTCATATTACAAAGAAGAAGGTTGTCGTTTTTGAGTTATCAATGGTAGCAGAGGATGGCTAACAACATTAACTACAGAGTCCCACCGGCGTTTGAAGAAAAGAAGTCTTATGAGAGCTGGAAAAATGAAGTTGAAATGTGGAAACGTGTCACTGAACTGGATCCGAAGAAACAGGCTTTAGCTGTTGCTCTTTCACTGACGGGACGAGCTAGAGATACAGCGTTGGAAATACCTGCGGACGATTTGAACAAAGATGATGGGATGAAGACACTTGTAGAGGCATTGGATAATGTATTCCTAAAAGAAGAAAAAGACCGGGCTTACGACGCATACACGGACTTTGACAAAACTCGGAGAGAACGTGACGTTTCCATGGCGGATTACATCGTCCATTTCGAGCAGAGGTACAACAAAATGCGAAAATTTGACATGACTCTTCCTGATACTGTTTTAGCATTTAAGTTGTTGGATACAGCCGATCTGGATGTTAAAGATAAGCAGCTTGCTCTTACAGCGTGTTCAACACTTACATTTGCAAGCATGAAGTCAGCTCTAAAAAGGATTTTTGGAGACAAGACTGTGTTATCCACGAGCAGCAGTGGAGGAATTCAAGTGCGACAAGACGAGCATGCTTTGTATGTTGATCAGAGGAAAGACGGTAAATACGGGAGCAAATTCCATCCCCAAACCAACCATGCGAGGGCGCCATTGACTGGCTCAAACCCACTGGACAGGTATGGAAAAAGAACAAAATGTGCTATTTGTCAGAGTACGTTCCACTGGGCTAAGGACTGCCCACACAAAGCTGAGCATGTGAAAATGACGGAAGAAAATTCAGAGGCAGATCAAATTGAAAAGTGCAACATTACTTTGTTTTCTAAAGAGTCAATATCTGATGCTGAAATATTCATGGTGGAGGCCTTGGGTTCAGCTGTAATTGACACTGCATGCACCAGAACAGTCTGTGGTGAAAAATGGTTGGACAGTTACATTCATACACTGAAGAAGAGTGAGAGGAATAAAATGGAAAGTACACAGAGTAGAAGAGCTTTCAAGTTTGGTGATGGTCAAGTTGTTCATTCTACAAAAAAGGTGAAAGTCCCAGCTAAGATAGGCCAAACTAAGTGCCATATAGAGACTGAGGTGGTCCCAGTGGACATTCCTTTACTACTAAGCAAAGCATCACTTAAGAGGGCAAAAGCTGTGCTTGACATTGAGAATGATAAAGCCACAATGTTTCATGAACCTGTGCCCCTTGAAATCACCTCCTCTGGACACTACTGTGTCAGCATAGTGGACAGAGATTGCACAGCCACTTGTGAGAATGAACCCCAAGCTAATGAGGTTCTGGCCATAACAGATGACATGAGTAAAGATGAAAAACACAAAGCCTTGGTGAAACTTCACAAGCAGTTTGGACATGCTTCAGTTGATAAACTTAAAAAATTACTGACTAGTGCTGGAAGTAATGATGATGAGAGCATTACTATTTTGAATGACATTGTAAGCAGCTGCGAAACATGTCTCAGGTACAACAAACCCAAGCCAAAGCCATCAGTTGGTCTACCAATGGCTTCAACCTACAATGAAACTGTGGCATTAGATCTGCATGAGCTAGAACCTAATGTGTGGTACCTTCACATGATTGATCATTTCACCAGGTTCAGTGCTGGTAGTATTGTGACCACAAAAAAATCCAGTGAAATTGTGAGGCACTTTATTCATTCCTGGGTGAGTGTTCATGGAGCCCCGGCAAAACTTTTTTTTGACAACGGAGGAGAATTCAACAATGAGGAAATGAGAGACATGGCAGAGAACTTTAACATTGAAACCAAAACCACTGCTGCCTACAGTCCATGGAGTAATGGATTGTGTGAAAGGCATAACCAGACCCTTACAGAGATAATGTTAAAGGTGAAGAAAAGCAGTGGATGTGATTGGAAAACAGCCCTAGATTGGGCTCTCATGGCAAAGAATACAATGCACAATGTACATGGATTTAGTCCATATCAGCTAGTATTTGGGCAAAATCCAAACCTACCTTCTGTGCTAGTTGATAAACCGCCTGCCCTGGAGGGCACTACAATAAGTAAATGGGTAGGACAGCACATTTCAGCATTGCATGAAGCAAGGACAGCGTTTACTGAGGCAGAGTGCTCTGAGAGAATCAGGAGAGCTCTACGCACACAGCTTCGCCCCACAGATGAACACTACGAAACTGGAGACAAAGTGTACTACAAAAGAATGGACTGCAATGAATGGAAAGGCCCTGGAGTGGTAATTGGACGGGACGGCGTGGTCATATTTGTTAGACATGGGGGCACCTATGTCCGGGTGCATCACTGTAGACTACGCAAGGCCAAAGATCACTACACTGACAAGTCAGGTGACAGCCAAGAAAGTCAGACAGAATATAATGCAGCAGAATGTGACATGAACAATGTTGTAAATGTACCTGATACTGAATCTAGTGATGTACCTGACACAGAGAATGCTGCAGGGGACTCTAATAATGACACAGACAACATTGAGCAGACCAATGATCCATCCAACCGACAACCTACTATCAGAAGAACAGACTGCAGTGAGAATCTAAAGGCAGGTCAATTCATTAAGTATGTGGAAAGAGACACTGGAATTTCACACACAGCAAAAGTGCTCAGCCGAGCAGGAAAAGCAACAGGAAAAAACAAGAACTGGTACAATCTGGAGTACACTGAGCCAGTTAGCCTCACTGGCACAACCAGGTCAGCTGACCTTTCACAGGTTGACACACTGCAGATTGAACTATTGGACAGGGTGGAACAGCCACCTGACAGACACCACGATGATGTACTGGTTACAAAGGATGTGTCATTTGAATCAGCTAAACTTACTGAAATCAGTAACTGGGAAAAACATGGAGTGTTCAATGAAGTAAAAAATATGGGACAAAAGTGTATTTCCACAAGATGGGTGTGCACACTCAAAGACACAGCAGACGGCATAGTTCCAAAAGCAAGACTAGTGGCGAGAGGTTTTGAAGAGCTAAACACAAAGGACCTCCCAAAGGACTCTCCAACATGTGCCTCAGAGTCTCTTAGACTACTCATGTCAGTGATATGTCAAAACCAATGGACACCCCACTCTATGGACATTAAGTCAGCATTCCTTCAAGGAAATGAGCTATCCCGAGACATTTATCTCCGTCCACCACCTGAAGCAAAGAGTGAAGGAACTCTGTGGAAGCTGAATAAATGTGTTTATGGACTAAATGATGCATCACTGTACTGGTACAATAGAGTTAAAGAAACAATGTTGCAAACTGGAGGAAAGATGTCACAAGTTGACCCTGCCATTTTTTATTGGTTGGATAATGATTGTAATGTGTCTGGAGTGCTTGCTTGTCATGTTGATGATTTTATCTGGGGTGGTTCACACAGTTTCGCAACAACAGTGATCCCTCACCTGCAAACTGCCTTCCAAGTGGGCAGAGAAGAACATGACAGTTTTCGCTATGTAGGCATGGAGTATGTCACTGAAAGTGGAGTAACTTATATGCATCAAGACCATTATATACAGAATCTTCAGCCAATTCACATGGACACCTCCAGAGCGATGAGCCGTGATGCTCCCCTGACTGAGAGTGAAATCGATGACCTTAGATCAAAGATAGGTCAACTTCTGTGGGTTGCCAGACAAAGTCGACCTGATATTATGTTTGATACTTGTGTCCTTGCTGCTAACATAAAACATGCTACTGTACAGAGTTTACATGACACAAACAAGGTGGTGAGAAAGCTAAAATCAGAAAAAGTGACACTGAAATTTCAGAACCTAGGAAAAGACAACTCTCTAAAGCTAGTAGTGTTCTGTGATGCCTCACTGGGAAACCTTCCAGATGGTGGCACTCAAGGGGGACATCTCATTGTGCTGATGGGTGAGGAAGGAAGATTCTCACCTGTTTATTGGCAGTCAAAGAAGATCAGGAGAGTCGTCCGAAGCACACTTGCTGGAGAAACACTCGCTCTCGCAGATGCTGTTGACAGTGCCATTTCTCTTTCTGACCTTCATGCAGAACTAACCACTGGACATCTTACCCAGCATGTCTTACCAATAGTGTGTGTCACTGATAACCACTCTCTTGCTGATGCCATCAAGTCTACTAAGTCAGTGACAGAGAAAAGGCTCCGCATTGAAATAAGTGGTATCAAGGAACTTCTTCAGAGCAAAAGAATCCAACGGATACTGTGGGCACCTACAGGAGAGCAGCTAGCTGATTGCTTGACAAAACGAGGTGCATCCGCACTTCAGCTCCTAAAGGCACTCAGTGTTGGAGTATGGAAACTGGAATAGAGACTCTTTTTTCTTTTAACAGTAATTTTTGTTTTTGGTCATTATGTTCTTTCATGCCTATGGACATTAATAATAGACTTTGTTTCTTTGTTATAAAAAAAAAAAGGGAAAAAGAAAAGAAAAGTGGGAGATTGTAAATATTCTGTTTGTGCATTCTACTATTATGGTACTTACGGTTCTGTCACTATGGTACATCCCACTACCCAGCGGGCTTTGCACTATGCGCGGGCTTTAGCAGACAGTCTATTATATGAATCAATGGCAGTGGCCAGGTTGTTGTTTTACGCTATGTTCAACTGATATAAAGTTTCATATTACAAAGAAGAAGGTTGTCGTTTTTGAGTTATCAGAGGAATCCATCTAAAGTGCCTTCGGATAAAGCCGCTATGTAAATGCACCATTTACCAATGCTGTACAGTAAAATCCTTAACTCACCAGAGTGTACAAATGGAATGAAATATGTTCGCATCAGAGGAAAGGGACACTAGCCGGGTTCATGTAATTACATTAAGTTAACCACTAGTTAGTTGGTTTAGGAATGAACCGAAGAACAGAGCAGAGCGGTACATGAATGATACTCAGGAAAGAGACGAGAGACATGAAGGAGAGGAAGATGGTGGGGTAAATATCATTCACTGTACCTCGGCGAGTGAAAACAGGAAAGCTTGGCTCCAAATCAAACTCTAGCCCTCTTGATGATCGAGTCCTTTGATAGCTATAGTGCACACACACAGTAGGGTAGTAGTAGTGCAGTGTTTAGTTAGTGCACTGTAAAACGCTTGCACAGAATTCCCAAAACCCCTAACATAACAACAATAACATACAGTACGAAGTACGAACGGAAGGAAGCACCTTCAAAGAGTGCACGTTCGTGCCAAGCCTTTAAGACAGGGGCCAAGTAAAATGATCCGTCTCCTTTTCTCTAGGATCTCCGTCTTTCCATTCCACTCTGTCATTTAGAGCCGGGCGACCATCTTTGTGCCGATGTGGATTCACCCTCTCCAGTTAGGAAGAACACACCACAACGTTAAGGCTTTCGCTTTTTGCATATGGTATTTTGTGCCATTACTTTCACTATAATCAGCGGCAGCTCCAGCCATTCTCATAATTATGTCCTATATATCCGGTGAACTGATGATTAGTCATGGAAACTAAATTTGTGATTTATGGGGTGAAATGATTATCCGAATTGATTCATCACGCAATAAAGTAGCTGTAGCTTGTTTGTAATTAGCTCAAACTTTTTAGCTCAAATCTGAAATGACACAGATGCTTCCCCGGTTTTAATGGGTTAAGAAAGGATGATAAAGGCACCTCATGATGCTCAGCTTCACCCACAACCCTGTCATTTCACTCAGGAAACTGCAGACAGCCACAAAGTCAGTGGGAAGAGTAACGTATAAGGACATTTTGAGCATAGTACACTGTAAACTCCATAGCACTATGGTGAGCCTAATACTCACTGTAAACTCCATAGCACTATGGTGAGCCTAATACTCACTGTATACTCCGTAGCACTATGGTGAGCCCAATACTCACTGTATACTCCGTAGCACTATGGTGAGCCTAATACTCACTGTATACTACGTAGCACTATGGTGAGCCTAATACTCACTGTATACTACGTAGCACTACGGTGAGCGTAGTATACTGTATACTCCGTAGCATTATGGTGCCGCTTGCCATAAAGTGTGGTTTAACAAAATTATTTTCAATTAAAATCTGTTCCAAAACCTCTTCAGTGGGTCACGCAACAGAATAAGATACGGACGGTAAATAAAATACTATGAATTCTGGATTAAGAGACATTAAAGAAACCCAAGATTACTCTGGTCTGGCAAAGGAGGGTTTAAGCAATAAACCCGAGCTTTTCTGGGTTTGGCATAGATTGGGTTAATCCTGGCGTCCCTAGCAGACGTTTTACATTTTCAAAAGCGTTGCGACGCATTGTGAGCTTATAGAGCGGCTATTTTCACACTTTGTTGAGGTATACCCTATTAGGACCACACTGGTTTCAAGGCACGTCGAGGGGTGTTGTAGGTCGATAACTAAACCACTGGAACATTCAACACTGGCATTTTGTATCACCTCTTCAAAGACCTGGGAGGGTATAATGGGGGGTTAGGGCTGGAAGGGGCGCGTGCTCTGGTAAATATAGTTCCTCGGCACAGGCAGGAGGGTAAAAAAAAAAAGAGGCCATAGGCTTCAGGGAGGTTCCGCATTCACACAGCGGACCGTAGTAAAAGAGCCACTCTGGGTGTTTTCTCTGGGCGAGGTGCGTTTAATTAAGACGGGGTTGTTTTAACCAGGCAGTAAAAACAAATGCCCTAGAGGAAGAAAGACATGGGGAGCGAGTCGACGAGGTGCGGTGAGGTGTGGGGGGGAAACGCTGCTACGCTGTTGACTTGAGGAACGCCACAGCCAGCGCCTTAGAGGAGGATCAGGACACTGAGGCTCTCTGTTGTCTGTCGCTGCACGGAGAGAGACACACAATGAGCGACTTCAGTTCAGAGAAGAGCTTAAACCTCTATTCCCCTGCTGCCGCGCACATGCACGCACACAAATACGCAGTTGCGGAAAACGTACGCTAAACTAAATATATGCACCTATCACCAAGTTGTTACTGGAATTGGACATTGGAAATACTCAAGTGAAGTACAGACACCTCCAAATTGTACTTAAGTAAGCACACACAACCAAAGCAGCACAGCTGCAGTGGAAGACGAGTGCATCTCAGCATCACCGTGGAAGAAAGGTGAGGCCCTCGGGGGGCCAATCTGACTCAACTTTCAACTTCAAGCTATTAAACAAACAAAGAGAGCAGGCACAGTTAAGTTATGTGTCCCCGTCAGGGGGGAGAAAACTAACTAGCTTTCTCTGCACTGCAGGCAGCAGCTTCAAGGATCACTGAAAACAGAAACCGTGTACGTAGGTCACTCACTTCACTACTAGCATTTCCTGAGCCTGTGAACCCCAGGTGCAAACCAACAGAAGGAAAGAAAAAAAGAGCACATTTTGAATGTGAATGAACTAGTGCTGCCACCCTAGCCTGGCATGACCAGGCCAGACCTAATAACACTGCATAGATATTAGTCCTGAACTTCGGTGTGGAAGATTTATCTCCAAAGGTCAGCTACTATATACAAACACATTCCAATGTCACAGCAAAAAAATGAATAGTAGGCTCTGATTGGTCACCCACAACTCTGGGTTGAGCAAAACTTCAAAGTGAGAAGTGCCATACCATTCTCCCCAGGGATGGGATTAATTTTCCTGGGTTCCAGGTTTGTCTGGTTTCCAGGCTGCCGCCCAGCTGTTCTCCTAGACTAGAGCATGATAACAGAGGGGCGTCGGTATGAGCTGAGCAGCATACAATTATTCAAAGGTTGTCCAGATGTTGCATAACAACGTGGGGTATTTTTCCCCCCCCAAACAGTGGACAGTGCCTGGCTCTAATCCAGTCGTTTTCCCCTTTTCATGTCAAGGCCCATTATTTATGTGTCATTTGAGCCATGGACCGCCCTGTGATGAGCATCATGGACCATGGACCGCCCTGTGATGAGCATCATGGACCATGGACCGCCCTGTGATGAGCATCATGGACCATGGACCGCCCTGTGATGAGCATCATGGACCATGGACCGCCCTGTGATGAGCATCATGGACCATGGACCGCCCTGTGATGAGCATCATGGACCATGGACCGCCCTGTGATGAGCATCATGGACCATGGACCGCCCTGTGATGAGCATCATGGACCATGGACCGCCCTGTGATGAGCATCATGGACCATGGACCGCCCTGTGATGAGCATCATGGACCATGGACCGCCCTGTGATGAGCATCATGGACCATGGACCGCCCTGTGATGAGCATCATGGACCATGGACCGCCCTGTGATGAGCATCATGGACCATGGGCCGCCCTGTGATGAGCATCATGGACCATGGACCGCCCTGTGATGAGCATCATGGACCATGGACCGCCCTGTGATGAGCATCATGGACCATGGACCGCCCTGTGATGAGCATCATGGACCATGGACCGCCCTGTGATGAGCATCATGGACCATGGACCGCCCTGTGATGAGCATCATGGACAGCCCTGTGATGAGCATCATGGACCATGGACCGCCCTGTGATGAGCATCATGGACCATGGACCACCCTGTGATGAGCATCATGGACCATGGACCGCCCTGTGATGAGCATCATGGACAGCCCTGTGATGAGCATCATGGACCATGGACCGCCCTGTGATGAGCATCATGGACCATGGACCGCCCTGTGATGAGCATCATGGACCATGGACCGCCCTGTGATGAGCATCATGGACCATGGACCGCCCTGTGATGAGCATCATGGACCATGGACCGCCCTGTGATGAGCATCATGGACCATGAACCGCCCTGTGATGAGCATCATGGACCATGGACCGCCCTGTGATGAGCATCATGGACCATGGACCGCCCTGTGATGAGCATCATGGACCATGGACCGCCCTGTGATGAGCATCATGGACCATGGACCGCCCTGTGATGAGCATCATGGACCATGGACCGCCCTGTGATGAGCATCATGGACCATGGACCGCCCTGTGATGAGCATCATGGACCATGGACCGCCCTGTGATGAGCATCATGGACCATGGACCGCCCTGTGATGAGCATCATGGACCATGGACCGCCCTGTGATGAGCATCATGGACCATGGACCGCCCTGTGATGAGCATCATGGACCATGGACCGCCCTGTGATGAGCATCATGGACCATGGACCGCCCTGTGATGAGCATCATGGACCATGGACCGCCCTGTGATGAGCATCATGGACCATGGACCGCCCTGTGATGAGCATCATGGACCATGGACCGCCCTGTGATGAGCATCATGGACCATGGACCGCCCTGTGATGAGCATCATGGACCATGGACCGCCCTGTGATGAGCATCATGGACCATGGACCGCCCTGTGATGAGCATCGCAGACCCAAAACTAAAGAATGTGGTTGCTGTCGTTGGATACGATTTTGTCCACAATTCCATGTTGGTACCGTAGCAGAGACAACAGGCAAACGGTAATCAAAATAGCAATTCTTCTACATTCTCTAGAATTGTGTAGATCTGGAATGTAGATTTTTGAACAATAATTTAACTCTTGAGTGTAAAATGGACCCGTACGGGTCCATTTGGTTTCACCTTACACTGTCAAAGAATTAAAGCTCTAGAAGGGTCCATTTGGTTACCAACTCTCCGTCATTTAGCTGGGGGGCCACCGGCTGGAACCCCCTCAAGGCCCTATACTGGTGGTCCCGGAACACTGGTTGAAAACCAACAAATAACGGGTTTAGCGTATTAAGCAGGGGGGAACACTTGGATTAAATAATTTAAAGCCCTCAAAGTGTTAACTGAAAGAAACTGAAATTGCAATATTGAACAACATGCAGGTTCCAAATCTCAAGAGGTTGCAGGTAGTTATTTTTCCTTCTTCCAATCATAGGGAAATGTGCCCCAAAGAAAAACTGCTGTGCAGAATTAAATGGCCTGGAAATCAATTGCAGACATTTCTAAGCATAAATATTGCATTCCGTATCGCTAGTGATTTGATCTTATGATGTAATTGACATATATCATATGATATAAGAGCAAGTTATGTGACAAATAGCCTATTCATCGACAAATGTTGGGGATGTATAGAACACAACGTATTAACACAACTTCCACTGTGGTATTAAGTGGCAAAAATATCGGATATCCAAATGATCCATCTATTACATATTGCAATACCAATGGCTCGCTACGTGGCTCTCACACCTAGATTGCACCGCCGGCGCCGATCAGACCGATGTGTCCATATATGGAGATATCCGTCTGTCAGTCCTTATCCCATGCCCATGTAGGCAACATTCAGCAGCATTTCTTTATGTCTTTATAATGAATATGTGCAGTGTTGTAGTAGTTGCAGACGGTAGTGATAATAAGCATGGGTTGACTGGCTGTCTAATAATAGTTGCCTGTTGACCTCCATTCAGACTTCTGATACAGCTGAGAAAGACTCCACCCCAGCCTTAATTCCTTCTATAAACATGAATGTTCAGTGTAGGCAATGGGTGCCTTTGTGTGTGTTTGTGTGTGTGCGTGTGCGTGTGCGTGTGCGTGTGTGTGTGTGTGTGTGTGTGTGTGCGTGTGTGTGCTCAAACAAAAACTCCTCTCCCAGAATTGATGGACTTTGTGATGCGTGTTTTTTTCCTCCCCTTGGCACCAGGACGGCTAATGTTAGCCCGTTAGCATTGTGATGACAGCACAAACAGCAAACAGCGAGCCTCGCCCAGAGTCAGTCAAGCAGAACACCGCATGTGACTGACTGCAACCCCCCTGCCTGCAACATACTAACCCACAATTCAGCTCTGCAGCCATGTAGCCTCTATAAATAGACCATGTTCTAACCTACAGCATAAGAGCCAGGGGAAAGGAGGGAGGGAGAGAGAGAGAGAGAGAGAGAGAGAGAGAGAGAGAGAGAGAGAGAGAGACATTAGACAGATGTTGAGGCAGAGATAGTTACTGCAAAGACGGGTCTCCACCGGTGCTCCTGGTTAATCACACATTGACACAACACAACACAACATTCATTTCACACAACGAGAGCTGGCCTTCATTTATTTAGAAAGCAAGAGGAGTGTGAGGGATTTACAGGAGGCCAGGGCTCAAGATTAACGGCGTCCCGACGTCCCGGGGACTGTAAAATATCTATTTGGGACGTAAATGTATCTCATCCGGGACGGTTTCGGGACGAGAGGAGTTTTTACACTGAAAATGCGCATTTCGTGTGCAGCCATGAGCAGCATGAGAATTTGCCGTGCCGTCAACCAATGCTCTGTCGGACAGTATGCCTCCCGTTGACAACAACAACGCACACACTACATTCACCCAACGGAATCATAGGAATTATATTGCTTTTGCCCCGTGGATGAGACATTTAGATTGAAAAACTATCGGTTGGAAGCGTGGATAAGACCATGGTTGTGTGCCACAGAAAGGTTCCATATGGACAATTGGGGCTACACTACACCAACGTTTAACGTTAGCTTCCATGCTAGGCTTGCTAGCTGGCGTCGACATTAAATAATATGTTGGTATATAATCATCTGAAGCAACAGATGTTTTCTAATGCTCAGATTGTTCTGGAATTGCTGCCCCAACACTGTGGAATGCACACCCCAAAACCAAAACGCTCTCATTCCACATTGATTGTATTTATTATTATTATTTATTGATCCTTCGTCTTAGTATTCCCCCTAATAAAGTAGTTTTTATTTGTTTTCTCATGCCAACCATGTAATAGACATTTGAGTATTCATATACCTGCATTGCTGCACGTTATCTGTTGGTCTTGATCAAGTAGCCTACACCAAAATAACAAAATCCATTTGAAAATAAAAATCACTGTTCTCAGGTCGAATATTGATATGCGATTAAAATGTGATTAATTTAGATTAATTAATTACAAAGCCTCTGATTAATTCGATTAACATTTTTAACCAAGCCCTATTTTTCATCTGGGAGCATTTTGACTAAATCAGTGTATCTACAGAAGAAACATGAAGCCAAACAATTAATGTACTGCATGTATTCAATACATGCAGTACATTATTTGTTTGGCTTAATTGTATTTCTATTACAATAGGAATACTGTAACTGCCGGGGACACTTGTTGGTTTTAACTTAAATTATTTAGTTTGAAGTTGATTTGTTTTATTTACTTTGCTTTGGTATATACTTATTTTGGACACTTGTAGCCTATGTTTGGTTTACCTTTATTTTATTAATTTCACAATTTGAGTGGTGCTTTTTGTAAAAAAAAATCCCGGGACGGTATACATTTACTTCGGGACGGTTCAAATTGTATTTTGGGACGGTTCCGGGACGGTGGTGAAAAAAGTTAGTCTTGAGCCCTGCAGGAGGCACGCAAGCCCCGCATACAGAGCAAGAGACACAAGATGGGGACAAGATGCCAGAGTGAACGCTAAAAGACAGAGTCACACAGAGAAGAAGCAAAAACAAAAAGTAATCCTGAAACCGAATGCCAAGTTGAACAACAGCCAATCCCACTAAGACTTCTTCTAGGTAATGGCTCAGGTGGGCCTTGCGCCCGTCTTGCATCATCCAATCCGCTCCACAATACATCCGGCATCCTCCGTCCCAGATTCCTCCTAGCTCGCTCTCACCTCATTTATTCATGTTTGATCCTCCCTTCTGGCTTTGCATGACATGGCAGTGTGGGGGAAATATGCTCCGCCTTAAAAGAATAATGAGCAATGCTGTCAAGTGAAGTCAAGCAATGGTACAGTAGAGTAGAGTACTTTGGTGGTTTGGACAACATGAACATACTGTAAGTGGGATTCGGGTTTTTTTTCCTTTTCTTCCCCCCAACAATTTTCTCCCCAATTTAGTGGTCATGTTGTCAAGTTCAATTCCCATGTGTACTGCGGACCACGTTTATGACAAATCCTCCCCCGTGTTGGGTCTGGGATGGAGGTGTCCCTTCTCGCACACACACACACACACACACACGTAGACAGGCAGTGGCACCTGCCCATTTATTTTCAACAAGGACTTTCAAGAGGAGAGTCGAGAGGTTTATGCTAGCAACCAGCGAATGAACTCTGCCAGTTGCTGTTCATTTCACTGCCCCGGGAATGGGCTACAGTACAGTATATGCCACGCCCGCTATTTATTTCAGTGGTTAAGTTGCTCAGTGGCGTTTTGAAGCATCCGGAAGAACGGCATACTTCCGCATTTGACCGCCACATTTTGGTGGTCAAATGTGCAATTAACGAGCTCGCGCTCAATGTTTAAGCCCAGCTGCACAGGGTTTCCTCGTCATAAATCCACGGGTCCGCCTGCAGTTCACGCTCTAACCAGTAGGGCTGAGTGCTTCGACATTGGAGAGCCTCACTGGGGGCTTGCTATATGCACTCTTCCTACTTCCGGGACACTTCCCCATTTCCTTCACAGGTGTTACCGATGATACTAATTAAGGCTCTGTTCCATTTAGTGTGCAGTGGTTCTCAAACTTTTACATTTCAAGGACCCCCGGCCATAACTCTGGGAGTGTACAAATGGAACCGGGACAACCAGAGGCCTCCCCCACAGCTCGACTTCAGCGGAGAATGCCGTGGCAACGCACTGGAGAGAAGCCGGGCCGCAGAGAGGCAGTTCTATGTGCAAAAGAAAAACTTAAGGCTTTCCAGTGGGGTAAACTAAATAAGTGAAAGATAAGTACAGAATGAATCCAGAGCTCACTTAGGGTATATTAGCTTAGATTTCCTATAAAGAGTGTTTCCAGTGAGACAACATGCACATGCAACATGCACCCCAGAATGGAACAGAGCCTTCATTAGTATCATGGGTAACACCTGTGAAGGAAGTAGGGGAAAGGCCCCAAGTTCTTTCCAAAATGCCGTGTGTGCATATAGAGCCCATTGAACCCGTGCCTGCGCCCTGCAGCGATGATTATCTTACCTCGTCAACCACCGAGACTCTCCGATAGTTGGACCGAGAAAGTGGGCCAGAGACACCACCACTCAAACAGAGATACGCATGGTTGGCGTGACAGATCATCAGACAGAACGGTCGGACAGACAATTTCAGACCGTATAAAGCCCTGGACTACAGTATGCGAAAGGTTGCGCTCGGCATGGGGCCACAGGCAGGCAGGCAGGGGGGAGCCAAATAAATAAATGAGCTTTTACTGGACACAACATGTTCCACTCTCCCAAAAGGCAACGACAACCAATCTCACACCTCTGTACAGAAAGTCCCAAGTGAGAGAGAGAGAGAGAGAGAGAGAGAGAGAGACGTTGACAGAGAGATGCAGAGAGGGACACAGCTCAGCATGACTGTGCCATTAACAACAGCAGCAACTAAGCCATTAACCGTTTCCTGTCCCAGACCCTCTCTGTGCATCTGACTCTCATCTCAGCTGACTCTCTGGGCTTAAAGCCCCAGATAGCCACGCAGCGACGCAACCTGAAAATAGCCAGCAGTGGAAAGGAACTAAGTACATTTACTTAAGTACTGTACTTCAGCACAATTTTTAGGTATTTGTACTTGATTTCCGAATTAATCACTACATCTCAGAGGCAAATATTGTACTTTTACTCCAATAAACTTATTTGACAGCTTTAGTTACTAACTTACTATAGTAGATAATTACTTTGTAGATTTAGATTATTATTACAAAAAGATAACTTCAGCCTTATACATTTTGGCCATTTAAAAATAGACGACCAACAAGCTCACAATGTGTCGCATCGCGACGCATTGCAAGCTTGTAGATCTGCTATTTTCAAAATATATTATACATTTGAAAACTTGAAATGAGACATTCTGCATGAAGAGCACTTTCTACTTTTGGTACTTAAAGTACATTTTGATACCAATACATTTGTACTTTTACTAAAGCAAATGTTCAATTCCGGACTTTACCTGTAACAGAGCATCTGTATATTGCAGAGAGTATTGATACTTTTACTCAAGTAAAGCGTTAGGCAGGGAAAGAGACAGAAACAGAGAGAGAGAGAGAGAGAGAGAGAGAGAGCTGCTGTGACAGGAGAAGGATGTCAAATGAAATGCAACCTTAAGGAATACAAATCATTGTGTGTACACTGTTTATACCCTACACTTACAGCAAATGACCTCGGCATGCACAGCAATACTGTTCACATAAACAGAGCACTTAACTTTAATTCAATTACAATTGAATAAATTGCTGCGACTTGTCGCAAATGTATTTTATACTATAACACATTGAAACACTGCTGTCAACTTTCAAAAAGTATATAAAGTCTCCTATATCCATCTATCTCCGCCAAAAAATCCTTTTATAGTTTCACAAGATAGTATTACTCAAAGTTTTGATGTAACACAGCTCTGTTAGTGTTTACACCTGTAATTTATTCCTATTAATATTCAATATTTATTTGTACATACATTGTTTCGTCTTGACTGTTTTGTTCTGCTTTCTTTGGCAATTTTGGGCGGGAACCCCTTTAGGTGTCAGCATTATGCTATAGCTATTGAAAAATAGCAGATCTACAAGCTTGTAGGTCTGCTATTTTTGAAAAATCTAAGAACGACTGACATAGAAACATAGCTTTTTCAGAAAACTGTCAGGATGTATAAGACTAATCTGATCTCAGGTCAAAATGGGACCAACATATCTCTTCTCATGCCAATAAAGCTCCTTTGAATTGAATTTGAGAGAGAGAGAGGGGGGGGGGGAGCAGGGCGATGCTGTGACGATAAATGAAAAAGTGCAGTGCTAGACATCATGTGTAGAGGCCTGAAAATCCCCACTTTGTGTCTTTATCCCTGCATTAGCAGCAGGCACCATGTCCAGCCACACAGAAACCACTGATGTCACAGCCATTAGATTATATAAGTCTACATTGGCCCCACACACACACACACGCACGCACGCACACGCACACACACACACACACACACACACACACACACACACACACACACACACACACACACACACACACACACACACACACACACACACACACGCACACACACAAGCAACAAGGAGACATACTGGCCAGTGATTCTTGAACTATTTAGTCCCTATTTAGTGAATGCCCCCCACAATCACACTACCACCCAGGGCGTTCATTCAACACACGTATACAATGTCTAGCTGGGCGGAAACGGTATAGCCACCCGGGGACCAGGGACTAGGACCTGGGGTGGGCCTGGGACATATATCAAAATGGTTTATCTCACACTTCATGGTATTCTTAAAAATTGCGGTCAAACACAACAAACTTTTAAACATAATACTGACCACTGAGCACTGAGCAGCAGCTTATGAAAGGCTGCTATAATTGTGTAAACAGGACTACAAATGAATATCCTACAGTACTATGAGTAATGTCAAGCATCATTTCCGTTTTAGTTCTCATTCTTTCCTGTTGTAGTCCTGTAAACACACAAATAATTCAACCAACAATAAACACAGAACAATTAGCCCTTCACTAAATCCCACCACAAAAAGCGATTGTCCAATGCCAATCCAAATAGTTTAGCAATGGTTGCTATGCAGGTCAAGCTTTCTTCGCTGCTAACGTGCCTATTGGACAAGGATGGGTTGGGGAGGGACTTAGTGAAGGGCTAATTAGACCTGCCGTCTTTGAACTCTACTGTGGCCAGGTATGACTGATGCGCAACATTAACATTATAAATACAAGCGCACGCACCGAGTGAACGTTTCCAGTAGACAAGACATAACACAACACCCCAAATCAATATGATCAGCATGAAGCAGCTTGCCTTTTGGCTTGCAATGTTTCTGTTGTAATGATGTCACCTGCTAGAAGAACAGGTGTCTGTCACGATAGATCTATCAGATCATGTAACATGATAAGACAGTGATGAGAATAGGTTTTAAATGGAATGGGTCCCGGGACCCAGGGGTGGTCTTTTAGATGGGTCCCACGGCCATTTTATGAGTCCTACTTCAACGACGTTAGAGTACAGTACAGCATATATAATAATATTAATACATAATAATTGTATTATTATCATCATCATCATCATGACTAGTGGTGACCATAATATGATATGCTATACTTTGCCTGCACACACCGAACATAGTTAATCTACAGCTCACAATAATATGTTGCATCGCGATTCACATTTTGAGCACACACGTGTGAGGTGTGCAGGTTGACGTGGTTAAATACAAGGCTTGTGCAACACAAGATAGGGAGACAGAGAAGGAGACAATGGATGTGGGTGAGAGAGAGAAAAGAAAAGGAAAGAGAAAGAATAGGTCTTTATTTCAAACATGAATATGGGTGAATGATGATGAGGGAGAGAGCAAACAATGGATTACATAAACAGAGATGGAGAGAACAAAACTAGAGAGAGAAACAACACAGAGCTATGTAATCAGGGAAGAACATGTACTTTTTTTAATCCAGACAGCCAGCCACTGAATGCTTGAATTAACAAACAACTACAGTATGTCACCAATCTTGCCAAACTATGTTCAGAATAGAACAGGGCCTCCGAAATCATGGCTGGTTATACTTGCCAATGCGGACCGTAGAGTAGATAAACTTACCAGCCCTAACCCTAAAATTGACCTGCACTTGGCTGGCGCCGGGCAGATGATGGTAATTTTGAACCAGAAATACAAAATGTTTACAGAGGGCGACCAAATATAGATATACATACACAGTTACATATACAGTAAATATATAAATATGTATGTCTAAAGTTTTAAATGGAGAGGGAGGGAGGCATATGAGCATTGGCTGATGCTTCAATCAAAACACCCCAAGAAAAGAGTGAGGAGGAGGTCAAGGAAAGCTATTTCAAAAGGGCACCGAGAACAACCTCACTCCACACACCTATTCAGTTCCAAGTTAATACGTGATATTCCCTCGCTGTAATACACCCCCGCAAGACAATCATACGTTTGAAACTCCTAGGCGTGTGTGTGTGTGTGTGTGTGTGTGTGTGTGTGAGTATGTCAATCTTAAACACACAGAGACGATCACAGAATCACATCACACACGATTACAGTTGTAAGAGTGGTGCAATCTCCCAACATCAAAATGTGAAGACCAAGTAGGATAGGAACCATAGACTGTAAAAAAATATGGACAAAGCGTTCCGCGGGTCTAACGTGAACGTAAAATGAAGCCTGTCAGTCCTTGCAATGGAAGTCGCCATCTTTCTAGATCCGTTTTGGCCCAGCTGGCCATTGGCTGGCCCAGACAACGAGGCGGGACTTCCCCCTTCTTCTTCGTTGGTTTTTATTTTGACTCGAGTGGGTGGGGGATCCCGTTCATAGACTGTAACGGTAGCCACGCCCCTCAGAACATGCGCGACTTTATGGTCATTTTTCTAATAAATGGGACCATAATTTTCCAAAAAGAATATTATGACATTAGAAATGAGACTTTAAACTAGTGACTGGAAGCAAAAAGTATTCATGACCATGTTTATTAAGGTAATACAGTCTAGGTGAAGTTGGGCCAAAATACATGGACTTCTATGGGGCTATGGGTTTTTTTGAGCCCAATGAGAGCGCCACAACAGGCCATTATATGAACTTTCATTTCCTTAGTGGCTTCACAAAATATCCGTCTGACTGCCCCCCTGATAGGAACACAGAAAGTCAAATAATAGGAAGGCACAGTATACAGTCAAACCAATATCTTCTTTTATTTTCTGCTTTTCCCTTCAGGGGTTGCCACAGCGAATCATCTGCCTCCATCTCACCCTGTCCTCTGTCGCCGACACAGCCAATCATCTGCCTCCATCTCACCCTGTCCTCTGTCGCCACAGCGAATCATCTGCCTCCATCTCACCCTGTCCTCTGCCTCCTCTTCTCTCACACCAACTAACTTCATGTCCTCTTTCACTACATCCATAAATCTTCTCTTTGGTCTTCCTCTATAGGCCTCCGGCCTGGCAGTTCCAACCTCAACATCTTTCTACAGATACTCACTATCCCTCCTCTGTTTCCAAACCATCTCAGTCTGGCCTCTCGAAAACGAAAAAACAAAAAAGAGAGACACAGCGTCAGGTATTAGATCATCACAATTAGAGAGTCAGTCTACATGTGTGGTGAAGGCATTTCAGTCATTCCGTTTCCGTCCGCCTCTCCGTTTCAGTCCTCTCCGCCTCTATAAATACTGGAGGTTTATTTCCCTGTCTGCAGGACCCACCTAGAGCTTCTGTCCTGCATCCCGAGCCAGCTGGTCCCGAGCCCAGCCATTAAGTAGAGACATCTAACTCCCTCTATTCTCTCTAGAACTCTATCTCTCCCCAGTCCTCAGGCAAGGCCCACCCCTGTTCTTGCAGTCAGTGAAGACACACGCACACACTCACTGACTACTTGTCTTCCTCTCACACACATGTACTCTCAAACACAAACACAGGTTTGTTGCCCACAAACTCACAGGCTTACCTGTGTGTGCGTACGTGTGTGTGTGTGTGTGTGTGTGTGTGTGTGTGTGTGTGTGTGTGTGTGTGTGTGTGTGTGTGTGTGTATGCTGGGGGGCTGAACCTTAAAGGAAGACAGACAGGTGCCACGGTGTGTCTGGGCTTGCAGTGGGGAGCAGTGTGTAAAGCTGATCATGTCTGAGAGTGTGTTTCTGACAGGGTTGAGGGAGTCAGAGAGAGCTAGTTACAGGTCGTTTAGTTCCAAGTGGCTGCACTTTCACTGCTGCTGGCTGCAGAACACAGGTGAGCTGCTGGGAACATAGCTGAACTCCCATGCAGTTGGATATACACCATATTGTGTGAGTGCGTGTGTGCGTGCGTAGTGATGTAAATAGGTTTTCAATGTAATGAGTCCCGGGATGGTCTTTTAGATGAGTCAGGGGACCAGGGACATTTTATGAGTCCCACTTTTTACGACGTTATAGGAGTCATATTTTGCCATTTTTACAAATTGCTTCATTTAACTCCCATTTCATTTTATATGGTTATATTCATGTAGAAAACAGAAGAAATTATTATTATAACTAATAAACTAGAATAAAAAACAGTAAAGTAGTACAGTAGTGCATCTCATGGATGTATAGAGGTCATTGTTTTATTGCGTTTAAACTGCGTTTTGGGATGCAAAATGCACCCTATTTTAATCTCTGTGTGTGTGTGTGTGTGTGTGTGTGTGTGTGTGTGTGTGTGTGTGTGTGTGTGTGTGTGCATGCTAGCAGCCATAGCCATTTGTTGGAAAAACAAAACTGGTCCTTTCACCAGATTTAATTTGACATGCATTTCCAATCACCTGTCCTGCGGTCAGAAAAACAGAATAGCACCGCAGGGACACAAAAAGTTAAAATTCATCACCCTGTGCTCAAACACTGTTTGTCATGGCAACCAGCCATGACTACGTCCCCCCCCCTCCCCTCTATCTGTTGTTCCTTCATGGTTAACACATCTACCACCAACACCTGCCATGCTTTTGTGTTCGTTCGTATGCATTGGTGAGTGTGTGTGTGTGTGTGTGTGTGTGTGTGTGTGTGTGTGTGTGTGTGTACAGTAGAAGCAAAACACCGACCGCACTGCACGAGAGCACAAAACAATGTGGTTAAATACATCTCAAAAGACTATTCTTTTCCGCCGAGTCCACCAGGCAAAGCAAAGTGAAAAAGTCAGTCGGCAAAATGTACAAGCCAGTCAGTTTGTTCTCTGTAACCACATATACAAACCAAGGAGCCTAATGTATGAAGTTAATAGTCAGAATATGACAGCACTAGAACTAAAAATCATGAAATTCATGAACTTAACAAAATAAAACAATAACTTGTGCAGTGTGGGTGAGGGGAGGCGAGGCCCACAACAGTAGTATAACAATAAACTGACTGTATACAGAAAAATACTAGTATACTGTACTATACTAGAATCTTTGTTCAATGCTCAAAATGAAAATGTGGTAAATAGTCGTTTGACATCAACAGGGAAAACTGCATTTGTGACCCCCCCCCCCCCCCCCCCCCCCCACCGTCGCATCCGTCGCATCCAAACAGAACCCAACTGGGCCTGTTATCGTCCAAACAGAACCCAACTGGGCCTGTTATCGTCCAAACAGAACCTGTCTTCCTCCTTCTCATTCAAACAGAATGTTGGCACGTCAGTCACCTTTCCCTGTCCAATGGGGGGGGGGGGGGGGGGGGGGGGGGGGACACACAACTGGGAGTCATGGCTTGGCATCATGGCTGTTAACGACCTCGGAATAACCCCTACAAAATGCTAAATCTGATTGTGCTCAGGGGTAGAGTGGCTGGATGGTAACCGCAAGGTTGCCAGTTTGAACCCGGGTTCCCCCAGAGTTAGTGTCTGAAGTGTCCTTGAGCAAGACGCTGAACCCCTAATGTGCAGGTTGGTGCCTTGCATGGTTTCTGCCGCCATTGGTACTATGAATGTGTGTGTGAATGGGTGAATTGATGCACAATCTATGTAAAGCATCTTGGAACAAGTAAAGCGCTGGCCGGTCGCAATTACAAAATGTACTTTTCGGGTGAATTATAAAAAGATGGCAGCTAACGACAGCTAACTCAATTGACGACCAGGGGCTTACATGAACAGTTTATTTCAACATTGATTTTCCGAAAGTGAGCTTGGTTTATTCTGAGTCTGACACAAGCAATAGCTTGTGAAACAAATAAAGTAAAAATCAGGTATTCAAATTATGGCCTGGGCCGTGGCTCAGCACCTTGGCTGGTAATCCAGTCTGGCAGTGTACCGGTGGGTTCGACTCCCGATCTTGACGGCCATTACTGCATGTCAACCCCCCCATCTCCCTCCCCATTTCCTGTCAGCCAACGTTATAACTATCCCTCTACAAAAATAATAAAATAAAGTCAAAAGCAAAAACAAAAGAAGAAAAAAAAAGTATTCCAATTATAATAGACCACTATATTAAAAGTTATAACTTATAACCTGACGTGGGTGTGTGTGTGTGTGTGTGTGTGTGTGTGCACAAAAGGGTGTATGACTGTAAGACAATTGAGCCAGTGTTTTTGTGTCACTTGTGTGTACATGTGTGAGCATGCATTGATGCATGTTGCTAAGCAGATTGTGTGTGTGTGTGTGTGTGTGTGTGTGTGTGTGTGTGTGTGTGCCTCTTTCAACTCCATATGTGCGTTTGAAGCCCTCCGTTCTCACAGGGGTTTATACTCAGTCTGCCTGGCTACAAGAGGAAGTGCTTTTGACTTATCTCCGGTCCAATCAGGGACGTGGGTTTCCGGTCAGGTGGGCACACACAACAAGCAGCCAAACCAATCGCGGGGTGGTGTTCGGGTCAGCTGACTGACCACACAGCCACAGTGTGTGTGTGTGTGTGTGTGTGTGTGTGTGTGTGTGTGCGCTCCCGGTGTTTTGAACCAGATGAAAACAAAAGCTAATAATGAGGCTGACACTCAGTTAGGCAGTTCCAGCAGCTGTCTGGCCACGAGAAGAAGAGAGCCATGGAAAAGAAAAACACGACTTTAACACAATGCTGCTGGGCAGATGGGGCGCCTGGCAACAAGTGGGCAGTGGAGAAGGGGAGGGGGGGGGGGGGGGGGGGGTTGTTGGCAGGAATGTGAGGATGAAGAGAGAGAGAGACAGAGGGAAGGAGAAGAGAGACAGAGAGAGGGTGAAGAAGAGTTTGAAAGAAAAATACACTCAGGATTTTACTGTGTATGCATTTGTTTTGGGTACGTATCCATGTATCGTGACAGCGTGAAACGTCACTCTGTCGCAGAACGTTTTTGTAGGAGTATAACACCGAGGTCTCAAATACTGTACATCAATACCAGGCGCCAAAAGAAAGCCAGTTTGAAGTGAAGTGAACCCGTGATTGTTATCCTCTCACTAATTACCTTCTTCCTTTTTAAAAGAAAGATTCTAGGGTTGGAGTCGGTCGGGGGAATGTTCAGCAGTTCTCCAGGCTCAGCAAAGTGCAAATCTACTACAACGTCTAAAATCCCTACTGGTTTTAGCAGCATTGTTTCTCTGGCTGAATTGCGCTCCCAGTCCCGGTGAGTTCACATTGTGTGATTTCGCTGCGTTTGCACTGAACTGTGATTAACAATGAGTCTAGTGTGACAAATTGAACCACACGTTGTGTTCTTTGGGGAGCTTGTAGGACTCTGAGATTCAGCAGCATAAATACTATGATAGCATGAGTGCGAGCTCAAGTAAGTATGACCCACACACGTGCATACATACACCTTTCCTGCCATATAGACTGTTCAACAAAGTAAGTTTCTCAAAACAAACAAAGTTCTACCACTCTTTATCTCCAAGATCTCTCTCCGCGAAGGTTGTATGCACCCACCACAGAGTGCAACCTTGTTTTCCCCGTTTCTCCAGTCCAGATGGCCACCCATGCAGTACCCCTCCATCTCCACCCCACCCTACTACACCAGCACCTCCCTTCTACTAAACCCGGAGAGGCTCAGACAAGCCAACAACTGTCATTAACTCTCCAGACATGGAGAGAGAGAGGGGGCTGGACTCTTCAAGACCCCATAAGCCTCCATGCAGATTGGGTTGCGCTTTACAAGGCACATTGGTCTGTCTAGTACTTATTTGGTAATTATGTAGCTGTGTTAGTCTAGTCTAGATCATGCTGTCACTGGATTCTTTGGGGACGGGAGACATAGCCATGGATTAAGGCCAGGACTAGACTGTGTTATCGCATCAATATATGAGAAGAGTAAAGCCACAATGAGAGGAAAAGATCCATAGACAGACTCGGTGGAATTGTGCGTCTAAAATAAAGAAAACAGCGAGTTCCATCTTTACAAATCAATCTCATTTGTCCAAAACATACAAACGCAGAATGATCTAAATTCAACAACAGCACGCCGACGCGTCTCTGCACTGTCTGCAGTTCATATCACCTCCCTGCATTCTTGTTTATTATGGTGATTAAATTATCGTACAAGTGTCAAGAGACAAAACTTGTTGAGCCACACATTTGACAATATCTCTGCAAGTGTGATTAGTGGTACCCAAATATTAATTACATGCAGGATTGAGGAAATGCATAAAAGAGTTCCTAAGTCAGACAGACCTCACTTCCCTTTCCCATCCCGACCCTGAGCACATGTGGACCACACTAGCAACCAGCCAGCAGTGGCCATTTTGGCTCCAGACAAGAGGCATTCAGTGTGCTTTATCAGTCAGGGAGAGGTCAAAGATAACCGAATGAAGGGGCTCTTGTCTCATATGCAGGAGGACATCACTGAGCCACTAACTCTCAGCCAAGACTTCTTGTGGAGAAATCAATACCATTGACTTTAGAAAGGAAGACAGAGTGAGCAGAAGAGAATTTGACTGACATCGGCACTACTGCATCTTCAGTTGTAGAACACGATGAATGTGCACGCCTGCCCTGCACCACTGGGTAAGATCACAATGACCGGTGACTGTCCATAATTATTTTTGAACACTAAGGTCCTTTCAAACAAGCAGTGATTAACGCAGACGTTGTCGCCAGGATCAACGACAGGTCTGCTCCAGGTCTGCTCATGAGGGACATGACAACGCAAGCGTAAAAAAGAAAATTAATAATAAATTAATAAAAACACCTGTGTGAAGTGAGCGGTGCTACTGTACCGCGTGGGGTCCCCACAGGAACGTGCCCAGGGGGTCGGCCCGTTTCCGACGAGCCGCCCCGCATCCGAAACGGTCGAGAAGTGACAGAGTTAACGTGTTGCAGCTTTCCGTGCTCGGACATACAGACACAGAGACAGACAGACAAACAGACATACATACAGACACTGAGACAGACAGACAGACACACATAGCTGCGTGGAGTGGAGGCACTGCTCCAAAACTCAACAGAATCCAGGTCTGGCCAGTCGTGGGTGAGTGCACGAAACGAACACGTGCGGACAATTTCACGAGACCGCGCCAACATAAATACACTTGCGTTGTCGCCCCTCGACTTCTCCGTGCGTACATGAAGAAAAACGCAGGTCTCATGGGAAAATGAATTAATAGGCCCGTTAATGGCTGCCCGTTTGAAAGGACCTAATGAGTTAACTGAGAATTCTACTGTGACCATGTTGTGTGTGTGTGTGTGTGTGTGTGTGTGTGTGTGTGTGTGTGTGTGTGTGTGAGAAATACGGTATACAGTGTTGCCACCGAGTGGCGCGCTATGAACTTGTAGGTCTGCTATTTTTGAAAAATCATTAAAATGTGCCTCAAATCTTTCAGAAAATTGTCATGATTTAGAAAACTTTTTAAATTTATTTCGACGTCAGGCCAAAATGGGTTAATACCACGAGGGAAATTCTGTTTCGGCCTCACCCAGCTGATTGCTGCTTAAATGGTCCTGGTGAGCCGTTCGTGGTTAAATGTCGTAGACACATGGGTGGGCCGGTGGTGAGCTTCTGACTTCCAGACGGCCTCTCTACCCACTAAGCTACAGCCATAGAGATAGTAAGACCTCCAGGTGGTGAGCTTCTGACTTCCAGACGGCATCTCTACCCACTAAGCTACAGCCATGGAGACAGTAAGACCTCCAGGTGGTCAGTGGTGTGTGTTGTTGGGCCGACAGGGGTGTCCCGAATCACAACTCTCTCTTCGTCCAAAATCTCGATGCCAACTCAAGGCCTTTTCAAAATATGGAACGACTAACGCGCCTTAGTAATTCATCTTCAAAGAGAGATGTGCGTTCATTTTGGACGGGCTGAGAAGTTGAGGGGAGATTATGCAAGCGTGTTTTTACGGGCGCGTTTCCGTGAGATTGTCACACATGTGCCGATTTGTGCACGCACCCGAGGGAGACTACTATTGGACCGACTGCCATTAGACCGACCCCTAACCTAGCCATGACCGCAAGCACGGGAGCAGCACATGTTTGACCGCATGTCCGACCGTCGTTTCCGCATGTCGGTCCATAGTACAAGCTCACCGCTTCTATCAGTTTTCCATTGTACAGCGGAGTATACATTGGGTTTATATACGGTTATGCTCAGCTTACTCTGTCTGGAACCATGGTAGAACAATAGCAACATGTGTGTGCTTACACATTGTGATTGATACGACGACGGGAACAAAACAGAAGCCTTCATGAGGAATATAATGAAGCCTTTACGGCAATACAATACTCTTTTTCAGGAAGTGGCACAAAAACACACACATATTGTTCTTCCAAATTACATTTAAGGCACTCTGCTGACTCTGTTCCATCCAGAAAGACAGAGAGCATGAGAACATGCTTAAAATCAACAACACACAATAGAATCTAAAAGTGAAGGCTACAAAGAATACTGTGTGTGTGTGTGTGTGTGTGTGTGTGTGTGTGTGTGTGTGTGTGTGTGTGTGAGAGAGAGAGAGAGAGAGACTGTGAGTGTGAGTGTGTGTGTGTGTGTCTATAGAGTGTCCGTCTGTCTCTCTTTCAGCAGGAATCTAAAACTGACCATGGGTATGGTAAGTACGACAAATATTTCCAACAGCCTTTCAGAAACCCACAGAAATAAATATACCATGTAGGCCTATATATATATATATATTAGTGATCGACCGATATGGTTTTTGGCCGATATTTACGATTACCGATTAGTGGAGAATCAAAAAGCCCGATAGCCGATATTATGACCGATATTAATTTAAGTAAAAAAAAATTTTTTACAGTAACATAAATTCTAACACAATAATTCCTTTAAATGCATTGGAGAACATTTATTTCTTATAAAAAGTTAGTGCAAGCAAGAAGCACCAACATTGTTTTCAGTAACAACCCCCCCCCCCCCATCAAATGCAGCTTTAATTGAATTAAAGTGCAAACATGTACTGTAGCAGAATATGGAACATAGTGCTGTATGAAGTGCAGGCACAGGCTTAAAACATTTATTTTAAAAAAAAATCAGGGAAAAAAAAATCAGTTTATTTATCCAAATTGGTGATCTACAAGCCCACAGCACATTGCAGCATGACATGTTGAGAGCTTGTAGATCTGCTGCCCAAACTCCCCAAAGCCATTGACCTTGTTGTTTTTACTCCACCACTGAAATTTGTCACTTTCAAGATCATAATTTTATAGCAATACAAGACAATAGCCTTGTATGTCTCAAAACACTGGCCTACCGTTAAATTATTGTCAACTAAATAAATATGAATTAGAAATTAAGACAAATATTGACAATGCTACTGATTGGTTCATTCTTCATTGGCTTGCAGTTAGTTATTGCACATAGCCAAAATGCAATAATAATAATAATAGGCTGGTCAGGATGGGGGGGAAAAGTTGTCCTTTTAGAAAACATTCAGTTGGCTCGCATGCATGCACGCACGCACACACACACACACGCACGCACGCACGCACACAGCATGTGGTTACGCGCGCGCGCGCGCGCACACACACACACACACACACACACACACACACACAATCAAAGAACCGTTTACATCTGCTGTAAGTTTGCAGCGTTAGCATAGCAGCTAGCGTTGGCTAATGTAGGTCTACCACTGTTACACCTTCTGTCCCTCTCAGTGTGGATTTTATTTTTGTTAATGCAAGATGAAAACAGCAATGCTTATGGTTACAAGGTTAGTATTACTCCTTCTAGCCCTGGTCCTCTCTCTTTTTACTCCGTGTGTGTGGAACTGGGAGGGAGGGAGGAGCACAGGCAGAGCGTGCTGTGCTCTGTGTGTGTCTACTCCTCGGTGTTACAGACACGCAGCTAAGCTATATACATCTCCTTACAACCGTACTCTACCGGATTTTCAATGAGAGTGGAGTGGTTGTTGTACTTTTTTGCGCATTTATGACAAAATATAATAATCGGCTTCGATTATTAATTTTTACCACCGATACCGATATTAATACAAAACATGAATATCGAAGCCGATAATCGGCCACGGCCGATTATCGGTCGATCACTAATATATATATATATATATATACATACACATACATACACACACACACACACAGTATACTCACCCTCTGTCACACTCTCCTGCAGCTCTTTTAGCAGTCCATTTACATTTTCTCTAAATCTCACTGTTAAAATGAGTTTGAATTGTCTGTGAGCATCAGTCCACAGAGCACCACACTGCAGCAGAGTCAGTGCTGCATCATTTTTTACCAACTGTCTTAAGTCTTGCGGTTTATTCACTTATACAGTTAACTTATGGGGCAGCACGTTGTGAGCTTGTACATTGGCTATTTCGTGCACGCGACACCGTCTGGCAGATTGGCACGCAACTAAGTAGAACGTGTTGGGACTGTAGAACAGGGGTTCTCAACGTTTTTGGCTGAGGACCCCCGGAAATGCTTTGGCCGTGTCTCGCAACCCTCGCCCACCTCCAATACAAATTGACCGCTACAATAACCTTAATAATAGCGAAAATACATCATAAATATATACTGAAACCAGATATAATAAGGAAAGTTTATGCATGTGAACTATGGAAACTCTTAATTTCCATTTTCCAGCCATTCAGTGTTTTTGAGAACCCCTGCTGTAGAAGACACTGTGCCGTAGTAAAGATAATTTTCAGAGCAGCCGACGATATAAGCGCCCAGCATAATGAGAGGAAAATAAATGCTTCACCATAACTTATAGATAATTAAACTAACATTATGGAATGCAAGTCACCCATTCTTGAGATAAGGGACAAAACTTTTTTCAAACTGGATTTTTTTTTTTTTTTAAGATACATTCAAATCAAATAGATGTATTTGTAGACACAGGTCTCAACTACCAATCTTGAGAAGGAACAGGTTTTTCGCATAACATTTCTTTCTAAAATGGGACATTTATGCACTTAATACCTGATTCATGTCAACTCCGTCAGACACACTAAAATCCCTTTTAATTGAATTTTATCATTTCAACAATAATATAAAGTCCTCAGTTATCTTATAATGGCTTTCAGTAATCAAGTTAAGTAATACAAATCTTTTAATATTATTTTGTTCCAATATCACACTATTATGAAATATCCAATTTCTCAAAACCGTCATTTCAACCTTTATTTTCAATATTATAACATGAAAACCATGTAAAAAAAAAAAAAAAACATCATTACGTATCATTTCAGTTGGTGTTTCAATACATAAGCACAAAAGATTTGACAGCGAATTTTCTATTTCTTTGGAAATTAACAAAAACATCACGGGACGAACGTCTGACGGAGTTGACGAACATCTGACGGAGTTGACAAGTTTAACTGATTTAGGTTCTAGACCACCTAGGATCTTGATTCTGGTGACTAATCCCACATTTTCAAGGATGAGGAATACAGTGGTACTATTTAGATTTGCCCTGTGAACATGGCAGCCATTTTTCAAAATGGCCGCCAACTTTCTGTTATTTCCAAATAACTCAAGTTCTACACCACCTAGGATCTTGATTCTGGTGACTAATCATACATTTTCAAGGAAGTGGGATACATTGGTACTATTTCGATTTGTCCTGTGACCATGGTAGACATTTTTCAAAATGGCCGCCAACTTTCTGTTATTTCCCAATAACTCAAGTTCTACACCACCTAGGATCTTGATTCTGGTGACTAATCATACATTTTCAAGGGTGAGGAATACAGTAGTACTATTTAGATTTATCCTGTGACCATGGATGGTAGACATTTTAAAAAATGGTGGACCTGCTATTATTTTACCAATTTACTCAGGGAATATTATCAGAATAATATAAAATCTGTGAATACATTTCTTACCAAGAATTTTCTTCACCAATGTTTGTAAAGGTGTCTACTAACATATCCCACATTGGTTTCTATTTGACCACCCTAGGGGCATGTTTGACAGCTGCTGAAAGTTGGGTACCATCAACAACCAATATAAGGCTAAATGTTCTAAATTTCATTATGCTTTAAGTAGCATGTGGCATGTCAAACTAGGGGCTTTTCATGATTCTGGATCCATTCCAAGCATTAGTTTTGCACAAAAAACACTACGTTGGCTAAAAACGGCCATAGCCATCATCACAGATGTGATGAGGTCAGCACATGTCGGCACATTTGGGCAAGTGGCTATGGCCAAACTAGGGGGTCTATGGCCAAACTAGGGGTCAAACTCCTTGGGCTAAATTCGGTGAGGTGAACAGTGAGCAGTGAACAGTGAGCGAAAGACTGAAGACAGAAGATTTGGCTTCAGGACCATCCGGCAGGATGTGCAGACACTGAAGGCATCAGTGTCTTTCTCTGTGTCCGCAGCATGTCAACCAAAGCAATGTTACCAAATCAAAGGAGCCTTCACCTCATGTCACCTGGGGCTGTGTGAGCAATCGTATCCTGTATCTAAACTCACAACTAAATACAGACACTTGGCCAGACTGCCGTTTGAAAGGGTCAAACCCCTCATCCTGATTGGGGAAGACCACCCCACCTAATCACACCAACCGAACAAGTGAGGTTGGGGCCTCCAGGTGGGCCAGCAGCCATCTGCACAAGACTGGGCTGGACCCTGCAGGAAAGCAATCTCCAGCCAAGACAATGTAAGTTGACTATAACAGAGCCCCAGAACACAGAGCTCAGGAGAAGGATGGAGAAACACTGGCAGGAGGCCACCAAGATACAATGCCCCAGAGACCCAGAGTGTGCCACCACTGGCAGTAAGGAGATCAACTGCTGCAGCAAAGATGTCATGAAAGGCAAGTCTCCACCAAAAAAAAACCTGAACCTAATCGGGGTGTCAAGAGACCAAAGTTTCTCCCCCACAGTTCCCTGCAGTGGCCAGTGAAGTCAAACTGTGCATCTGTACCTGAAAGGGGCAAGTCAAAGGCCAGAAAGCCCACCTCCTTTTAATGTCCTGTCAGTAGAAACTCAACCTGCACCTGAAATAAGCCCTTACCTCTCCCAGAGAAAGTTCATCCTTGAAAATGTAATGATTAGTCGCCAGAATCAAGATCCTTGGTGGTCTAAAACTTGAGTTATTGGTAAAATAACAGCAGGTTGGTGGTCATTTTGAAAAACAATGGCTGCCATGGTCACAGGACAAATCTAAATAGTACCACTGTATTTCTCATCTTTTAAAATGTATGATTAGTCGCCAAAATCAAGATCCTAGGTGGTCTAAAACTTGAGTTATTGTAAAATAACAGCAGGTGGCGGCCATTTTGAAAATAAAATGGCTGCTATGGTCACAGGACAAATCTAAATATTACCAATGTACCCCACATCCTTGAAAATGTATGATTAGTCACCAGAATCAAGATCCTAGGTGGTGTAGAACTTGAGTTATTGTAAAATAACAGCAGGTGGCGGCCATTTTGAAAAATGGCTGCCATGGTCACAGGGAAAGTCTAAATTGTACCACTGTATCCCTCATCCTTGAAAATGAGGTCTTAGTCACCAGAATCAAGATCCTAGGTGGTGTAGAACTTGAGTTATTGTAAAATAACATCAGGTGGCGGCTCTTTTGTAATATGGCTGCCATGGTCACCACGAGACAAATCTGTGATGGCCCCATAGCCAAAAAATTTCCTTAAGGCATGCTCTAACTGTGTGCCAAATTAGAATACTGCCCATTATTCAAAAACAATAATTTTATTGTTTTAGGAACACTTTTGTCAACTCCGTCAGATACACGTCAACTCCGTCAGACACAAAATCTGACGGAGTTGACGTCTGACGGAGTTGACAAAATGGCATTTGTTTTCATCTTAACCCTCTTTAGTACAATGTAGCCATTTTGTTTTTGCTTAATTTTGTTAGCTAAACCTAACCCCTAAACTAAAATAATAAACATTATTTTGGAATTCTTAACAAAGATCATAAAAATGTGCAGACGGAGTTGACATGTAAAAGCTGTGACCACATTGTTATCAACATTGTTTGTTTAAAATATCAAACAATTGAATGCTTGTCAAACCAGGTACAGTGCTGTTGCAACAAATATAAATGGGACTTGGAAAAGGAGTCTTCAGGCTAAATCTGTCGACAATATTTTCTGATTAATTTAAGACTTTTAAAAAAACCTGACGGAGTTGACGGAGACGTGGGACGAACATTTGATATGAGATATTTAATAGAAAATATAAATTAAAATTAACTGTGTATATTATTTGCTATGTTGTTGACAATCTACTTTAATTTAGTATGTATATTTATGTGATTGTGACAGTATTAGACACTTTTTTGGCAGTTTGAAATTGTGGCCACTTGCTGGGGACAGGCTAAATACAGGCCTTTTTGGGTACAGGGCCTACTTTTAACTAATTCAGATGGAATATGAAAACAATTATAATGAAATTAAGGGCATAATAATACACAACTGTATTACACTTAACTTTGCAAGTGCTTTTATTTTTATGAATTAATTTATTTTTTACATAAAATAAGGCTCTTATGTGTGGGACAGGTTTTTTCCACTTTTGTCCCTCATCTCAAGAATGAGTGAAATGCTAAGAATGGTGGATGCATACACTATACAGTACATCATGGGTGGAAATTGCCCTCTGCAAAGCATGACGACTTGTGTGTGTGTGTGTGTGTGTGTGTGTGTCTGTCACATGAGTGACCATAAGATGGTCCAAATTGTCCACCGAGACCGTCTGTCTCTCTCCATTGTGTTTATTAATCCCATTATGATCAGCCCGTGGGCTCGTGTGTGTGTGTGTGTGTGTGTGTGTGTGTGTGTGTGTGTGTGTGTCTCATGAATATTAGATTGGACATGTTCAGAAGGTTCCATTTCCACTCGTTCCTCTCTCTAACCACAAACGAGTTGAATGCCGACTCCAGGAACAATATTATATTGTCATAATTATCGGGAGGCACTCATGCTTTCTGCTGCTCCTCAGACAATCTGGAGAACACGAGGGAAGAAACACGAACATTGCGCGTGTGCGTGTCTCTCGTTGGAATGCTTGTACTGTATTTATGTGGTCATGAATGAACTATTCAAGTGTGTGTGTGTGTGTGTTGCCGTTATTGGGGAGGGGGAAAGAGGCAATCGCATCATGGCCACAAGCTGCTCATTAGGCACTGCCTAATGAATACCCACTACCCAGAGATAGTGGGTATGACCTTTAACACCCAGACCACAGGGCTTTGGGGGGGGGGGGGGGGGGGGGGGTCATAGGTCATGGGGCTATGGGAAGAAGGGTCTTAGGGAGAAGGGCATGCAGTGCTGAGGGGGCGTGGAGGTGGAGTCTGCACATTGCCCGATTTATTGCTCGAGCGGCGTTGCATGCCGGAAATCAGCAGATCTACAAGCAGACAACGCGCCGCAATCATGAACGTGTAAATCGGGCACGAGGGGAAACCCGACACGGAATTTAATGCAGAAATCTTATCTTAGAGAAGGTAGGGGTTTATCATTGGTTGGCAGGTGTCTCACAGCAGACAACTTGTCCAATTGCCTCCAAATTGCTGCTTACAAATACAAATCCATGATCATTATAGATTACAGTCCCAAGGCGATGGTGACAGTTGGGATGAGGCCCGGCACGAAAGGTGCTTTTTTTTTTTAGGGGCGCTAGTCCCTCCTATGCACAGCTTTGTGTGTACCACGGAATATAATGATTTGATTGGCTGATCACAGAATGCGAGGAGGATGTATGATGAGCTTCACATGGGTGTGATTTTTTAAAATACACCCCTGAGAAAATAATAACATGAAACAGAAGAAAAATAAACAGTAAGCCCGTATTAAACTGCATGTGACACTTTTTTTACTTTGGTGCACTAATTTGAATGGGGTTATTAATAACACAGCAGCATACAAAACGCTAATACACTTCTATTGTGTGTTAAAACAAAAATAGTCTTTCTATTACTTTGTCCCTGGGCTCCCACTCCCTCCCTCCCCCGGTCCCGTTATATTTCATCATCACGTCCTCGTCTGCTTAACAGCGTGTGTGTCGGCTCATGGCGGGGGATTAAGGCAGCCATGACGCTTCAGCATCATGTCCCCCCCCCCCCCCCCCCCCCCCCACAGCCTCAGTACGTCATGTGACCCAGACTGAGACGGAGGGATGCTTAGGCCCGTCACAATTATTACATAATCGCCTAATCGCAGTTATTTGAGATAATCTCTATCATTTCTGCATAATCGTCAATCGCTTTTCATGTTGAAAAATGGCCATATGTATACAGAAATAGCAGAAATAGCAGAAGATCAAAGTATTTAAGTTTTTGGAAAGAAATAATTATCCTGTGCAATTTGTGATTACAAAAACTTTTTAAATTTTCGTTTTTTGTGATATGAAAACAGGGAATCATAGCTTTAAATTGACATATTGGTTGTTCAGTTTGACCCACCCGTTTTGGAGATATGGCAATGTAATGTCTTGCAGAAAACAGCGAGTTGAGAAAACAGGCTTGAAAGGTTCACTTCTGTGGAATCAACATATACACCTATGTAGCTACATGTTTAAGCATTTATTACACTTATTTCAGACATGCTCTAGTATGTGAAGAGTCTGCCTGTGCTATTAACTCATTTAAAAAGAAAATAATAATAATGTGTGCGATGGCAGCTCAAGCATTATGTTCTTTAGCTATTGAAAAATAGCAGATCTACAAGCTCATAGTGCGGCACCGAGTGCCATGCTACGTTTTTCAAATCTTTGCTTCTGGGGGGTCCCTGGAACAACATATTCTCAGATGGGGGTCGGTCGGTGGCCAATTACATATCATTTCTGGGGTCCTTGACATGAAATATTGAGCACCACTGATACAGAAACATATGTATTTCAGAAAACCGTCAGGATGTAGAAGACGTCAGGCCTAAATGGAGTCAACCTTACAGTGGAATGGGGTCCCCCAGGGCTCTGTAGTATGTCTGCTAGCAGTATGTCCCTCTAGTCTACACACCAAGACAGTGCCTTTGGCGGAAATAGCCAATCAGCAATGTTTTTGTTGGCCCCAGAATAGGGTCACCCACCAGGGTTCTTGTGGTTAAGAGACAAGAGGCATGGAACCAAATGGACCCGTAAATTAGCACTGACAATTTTACTGTGTCCACAGTATTTTACTGTGTCCTCCTCTTGCACTCACTGACTGCTCTTTTGCACTCATCTGCTCTCTTTTTTTCCATGACCACTACTGCCCTTCCCTGCTTGACAACCCCCCCCCCCCCCCCCCCACACACACACACACACACACACACACACACCTCCAGTGGACTCAGCCCAACCCTTGCATTCCACACAGTGAGGAGATCAGTCCAAAGTAGCCAGTGCTGGGGGGTTGTTTGCTGGGTTAGGTCAAGCTACTTTGGGTTGGACTGTGGTTAAAATGAGTATAGAGGCCTGCTTTGGCTGCAGCTCTGTGTTCGCAGCAGGCTGATAGGAGGGCTAGGCTCAGGGCCTGAATGCCTGGGTGGGACGGGGGGCGGAGGGGGGAAGTGGAAAGAGAGGGTCCTATTTTCTCAATAAAAACAGTAACATTTAATGGAGTGAGTGGCCTGGTGTTTTGGCTGAATATGGTGTTCGCTACACGACGGGGGGTGGTTTAACGTCATTAATGCACGCCTGCGATGCTACAGGAACGAGCCTGCAGGGCGTCAAGTGTAATAATCCAATTATACAACAGTTACCCTTAAAACTAAGATTTTTTTTTAATGAGATGTAGTCACTACGACCACAAATGTCCCAAGAAACTAGCTAGCCTAGCCACCGAGTATGCTGCGCTCTGGGAGAACCTAGCAGCTGAATTATTTGTTTTGATTAGGTGTGGAGTGGTTTCAACCAATCAGATTGCTTCCTCGAAACGACCTGTTATGTATTAGTGCTGCCAACGAATATTCTATATCCGAATATAGATTCGAATCAAAAATAATAATTAATAACCGAATATATAAAATTAAGGTTCGAATTAAAAATAATAATAAAACATTTTTTTTTTTTTATTATTATTAGTAGTTTTCGGTGCCATGGGTAAGCGTTGTGACTTGTGAGCTTGTAGATTAGTTATATTTGCCACGCGACACGCCGACAACGGCATACATTGAAGAATAAATCATTTCCTAAACACAGACTATACAGCGCAGCGCAGCGCAGTTCTGATTGGCTGCCTCGTCTCCAGCCGTGTTGCCTCAGAATTCTTTAGGGTCACTAATTTGAGCATAACAGCGGAGCGCAAGCGCTAGCCAGCTAAAAAGTTTCATAACGTCGGCACTCGGCAGCAGACCCACAGTCCACAGATAATAATAATGCAGCAGAATTAACACTGCCTCCGTGCCTCGTTTTGATAAGGCTGTGTGGTAGGATTGCTCATTTAAGAAAAATGTTTTACTGGAGAAGGGAGAATGTATGCGTTCCGTTCCATCTCAGTTTTCAGCAACACCAATGCGCGGAGAGAGAGAGAGAGAGTTGCGCCAGCAATGCGATCTTAAATGTTATGTCTCAGGTTGTATTGGTGTAAATATAATTATTAAAAAATCCGATTGGCTCGAATTGAAATCCGAAATCCGAATGGCTCGAATTGTTCGAATCCACGTGGGTTTTTAAAACGAATATCCGAATCCAATTTTTGGACAATTACGGCAGCCCTATTATGTATAATGTGTATTGGGGACCATCGCGCACTGCAATTTTCACAAGTTCTCCCACCTTCTGTTTAAGAAAACCCTCACCAATGTTCAAACTGAATCGCTTTGTTCTGATGATTAATAACAAAAAATACCCTATGTCTGATGGTGAATCTCTGCAGGATGCATTAGTGTCAAACACGTCGTTTCACGTTACCGAGGTGTGTACGTTCGATAACATGTATTGACGAGTTTGCTCAACTCATTATCGTCATCTCATTAAGCTATTGGGTACTGGGTCCCAAATATCAGCATGTTGTTTAAGTTGTAAGGCGTGTTTGACACAGCTGGCTTTGAGTCCCAAACAAGCTGGTAATTAACAGCAGAACGTGGAATGGGCTTAGGTAACAGTATCTAGTGATGGACCTGTAGCATTTAACACCAGCACCCCTGGACCAGGGTAATATACTAAGAGAGTGGAGACACTATAGCGTTGACTCCCATTGTAACAATGGAATGCGGAAGTGAACATTCTATCTCAATGGGATCGTTCCAGCCATAGGAGCAATGTTTGGAACTATAGCCCAAAGCCACCCGCTCTGCGGCGAGAGCAAAGTGTGTCGCTACTCTGTCTGCTACTCTACACTCCCTGGACCTAAACCCTCACAGGACAACTGTGAGTGACCTACACCTCAAATACTGCAGAAATGCTGCCGCCTCCAGAACAGACAATAAGCATGACCAACAGTCCCCAAACATGGCAACAGATAATGTGGCACACAGTAAAATCCTCACAGCATTTAACGAATAGAACCAAATTTAAGCAAATGGACTCTTCCAATTGGTTTCCACTGTAAACTCTCAAGAGTTACAAATTGAAAGAAGGATACATGAATAATACAGAAGATTTTGACTGTGCAGGCCGTGTCACGTGTGTAACTCACATGATAGCAACGTCAACCACCCATTTGAAACATTCTCCCCAGTTGCCTCCTCTCTGCCACCCATCTCTCTTCCCGTCTAATTCAAAATTACTTTAACCCATTTAAGGATTCTACAAATGTCTTCTAAATCCTGACAGTTTTCTGAATAAAAATAATTTTCACGATTTTTCTAAAATAGCAGACCTATTGGTCTGCACACCGAGTGGCGTGCTACAAGCTTGTAGATCTGCTATTTTTCAATAGCTAAATTATAGCTAAAACACCAAAAAGGGTTCTCGCCCAAAATGGGTTAAGCAATGTAAATGCACATCTTGAGCATTTCAAGATGTCTGACAAATACTTGATATCAAAAGGTTTTGATTGGGAACAATGAGAAACAGAAGCCAATGGTGTTTATTCACTTAACACATTCTGTACAAAACACGTCTGGAAACGTCATAAGGATCAGAACCGAGTGGTACCTTAGACGTCTGTGGACGTCCTAGCGACGTCCAAACGACACGGGGCGAGATAATAATATTCAGAATTATTCCTTCTTTTTTTTTTGGCATTTCGCTTTTCGCTTGCCGTATGCTAACGCTCTGTGCAAATATTAGCTTGTCATTGACTCCCATGTTAGCGCGGCGGAAAGAATGACTCGTATCTCCTCATCCAGGGCGCTCTCCGTGGTGATGAATGGATCGATATGCTGGCGCTGCATTTCTGCTCCTCATCCGTCTCTCCCGCAAAATATGAACGCTTTTTGGAGTTTATATAAATATAGTAAGATGATCGGGGATTATGAGCTCACTTTGTCAAGTCAATTTTTTTAAGAAAGTGTTTCCGGTTCATGGCTTTCAGAGTAAAAGCGATCACTACTCTGGCGACTACTCTGGCACCCCGGAGCGTCTATTTTGATGCACTTCCTGTACTAGATGTGTTAAACACCATGATACATTTCCTCATACAATATCGCTCTGTGAGCATCTCGTGAGCTTCTAGCTCTGCTATTTTCACAATTCTTGATTCGGTTTTTATAAATTATTATTATTATTTCACCAATAATGACATGCCCAAAATCGGGACACCAGATTCAAAGTTCTCTCACACAGTGTTGGTGGTTATTGTCGGCCGTGGCGGTTCTTTATACTTCCTCTGTTTTGGAAAGGTCACGGCAGATAGGACTAACATTCCAGTTTGAATGGCCGGAAGGTTGGCCAGCCAGCTTTGCATGAACCTATTCCTTTTGACAGGCTCGCAGTTCCTCCTCTTAGTTGAGCGGGGCTAGTAGGCAGGCACGCTTATAAATAGCCTATCATAGATGGAACTAAACTAGGATGGATATAAGGGATACATTGCAAACATCCTGAGTGTTAACTCAGGATGTTTGCATCACAAATGGTGTTACTTTGCTTGTGGGGAGTAGTGTAGAAGTCGCCGTCACCAAAAAGAGACAATCTTCAGGATTCGTGGGCGACAGTAGCCGAGTGGGTAGAGAAGCCGTACGGCTGCGAATCAGGAGGTTTTCCCATTTGCCGGTTCAACCCCAGCATCACCCAGTGCATGTGCAAAGGAGACTATTTGTGTCACCATATAGGGAACCATTGCTGGTCATCAAATTATTGGCTTAGGAATGCAACAGAAACCAAAAGATATCCATGAATTGATTGAATTCAAGTGTCCGTGGGGCGAGTAATCGATAGGAAGAAAATCAGAGCCATCTGAACTGAGTGGTGCTGTTGTGGTGTCGGACTATTGGTTGTTGGACTATTAGTTGGGGATGCACACGCAGATCCAACACACAAAAGATCCGACATGTGGATCAACGGTCGGACATAGGTCGATGTGCTGCTTCCGCCCTTGCGGTTAGGGTTAGTATGAACCAATAGTATGTCGGAACTAAACCCTGTACCTCTATTGGTTGTCGCTGCCGGACTATGTAGTACTGTAATACTGTACTGTACTGTACTGTAATGTACTGTACTGTACTGTACTGTACTGTACTGTACTGTACTGTACTGTACTGTACTGTACTGTACTGTACTGCCTCTCATCATGCACCTGTGTATGTGCTACACTGTAGTCTGTACTGTTTTGTGCTGATGTCACACTAACACTAAAAACTCTGCTTCCCATCATGCACCTGTGCACAGTGTGAAGCTCAACAGCGCCATTTTGTCAAATGTTGGTAGTCTAGACAGACAGACGGACATTGCTGTTTTTTGGAGTGGCTGCACTACTGAAAAATACATTTTTGAGGTGATCCCTTTAAATGTTCAACAGCTCCCCACCAGGCGCTCATCTGAACGAGCCATCTGCTGCGTGAATGCAGAACAGTGATTTCCCCACTCCGGATGATTTTTCTTTTTAAAATGTCCATCACAACGGGGAACAAGATGTTGCATCAGCTAGCGACACGCCACTCTTTCTTGCCATGGGAGGGTGGAAGTCTGATGGGGCGGATTCAGAGCGAGGAGAGACCTCAGCATTCTAACTGTAGCCACACCCTACTGTAACATCTACTGTACTCCAATGGAATGGAGAACTCTCATCTTCCCAATCATAACCCCAGTGAGGAAACAGAGAACAAAGACGCTGCTTTGACAAACTTAACTCTTTGTCCACAAAGTAGCTGGTTTTGTGTTTGTTTACAACAGATTTAGGTTTTAGGTCAAGAAGCTAGTAAAGATTTTTGCTGCTGATATATTTACATACACACTGTAAAATTATTAATGTGTACATTTGGTTCCGTGTGTACACTCATTTTACAAATGGATGCATGTGAGTTTACTGTGTAGTGCCATTATAAAAGTGTGTTTCTCCTTTTCAAAATGTTCATAACGTATAGATTGATTTGAGGCATTGGGGCCTGGGACCAACTTATAGCTAGTTTTAGCTCACTGTTTGGATGATGGAAGCGGCATGTCATTAATTAGCGAAGACGATGCCAGCACTGTAAAGACATTCCTGTGCAGTGCACGGACGGTCCAGATGGTGAAAACACATCTCGCAGTGAGCTTTGAGGATGTTAATCTAATATGCCGAGTATGTGTTCTCCAGACAGTGTTCTGTTGTTACAATGATGCATCTACAGTATATATCCATGTAGCCTACATTGATAATAGTACGACATTCATTATTGTTAGTTCGGTTACCTCTGAACCAGGTCCTAAAGCAAATCGCTAACTGGGATGGAGGATAGATTGGAGGGCAAGCATATTATCAATATAGCAGCCCATTTGCATTGCAAACTCCAGCTGCCCCTCTGAGAAGTTAATTTATATGACAACACACACGATTCGCTCGACACGAGTCCCCATGTGGGACTCGTGTCCCACATGGGCCCAACTCTTTGCAACGAGATGCACAAAAAGAGAGGAACAAGAGTGTTGTCTGTAATCTGGGAAGCAATGCCAAGCCACCAACTTCTACATGAATGACTTCCGCAATTCCGCGACTTCCTCACATCCAACTAGAAATGCCTTCCCCCCTTGCCCTCCACTAGTACAGCACAGCACCTACAATAAGCTAACCATGAATACTTTGTTTCATCCAAAAAAAAGAAAGAAAAAGATTATAATTAATTTGACAATGACAGTTGTAGAATCAAGTAGAGAAGTTGATTAAATCCCTCTCAGCAATTCTTAATCGAGTTAAACAATTTCCGCAGAGAATTTGTACTAGTGGGGATTCCCACTTTTACATGCTGACTGTGGGCTTTGCGGTTCAGGCTGTTAAGATCCGTACATGCCCGCCGTTCCCGCGGGGCAAGCCACTAAAACAAAATCACCTTTGTGAATGGGAGCCTGGTTTAGAGCCCTTCTCTCAGTCTGCCTCACCCCATCTCTCTCTCCCTCACCCACTCCTCTCCACACTTTTTCCATCCGAACAGCTGTGGTCGGTTGGAGCTCACAGCTGCAGCACCCCTCATTAGTCACACTCTTCAGCTATTCGCTATTTGAAGGGAACCCCAACCAAGGAGGAAAAGGATCAAGTGTGCATGCATGAGTGTGCAAACCTAAATGTCCTAAAGAACACAGAGAGAGAGAGAGAGAGAGAGAGAGAGAGAGAGAGAGAGAGAGAGACGCCTGTTCTTTCTCTACAAACATTGGGGCACGTGATGTGATTCACAGAATCCTGAGGAGCTAGACTCAAAATGTCAAGGTTAATTTGCGTTCCCGAGCATTATGAGCATTTCCATAACCACTTGTTCCTCCTCTTAATGAAACCTTTTGATGTGGCTGTTATCTTGGCACAGAAAAGCCTTTTTAAAGCCCTGGGTTTGACAGAGGAACGGAGTCGTTTTTCAAATAGTGTTGCTCCCGCCCGGGGTCATACGTAACATCAATCCATTCCCAATCAACACCTACACGCATCAGTCCTCATCGCTACCTCCACTTAAATAAGATCATTTTCTTTGCATCCAACATTTCCACACACACACCATTCTAACGACTAGTCAAAAGCTGACCATAGGGGATGCCTTCCCAACCCACTGTGGGCATCTGGAAGAGATGATTTGACGTGACACTTGTCTCTGTCCAGCTATATATAGCCGAGAAGCATGCATGTACACTATGGCGTCCACTTTCTTGAATGTGGTTTGTTTGTGTAATATAGAAGTATGACGACAAGCGAGATTCAGTGGAGGCCAAACCAGGGGTCTGATCTGAGGTACATTAAACTCCTACAGCTGCTACAGGACCAGCACAGCTGGTGCATGTTTGATTTTCTCTCATGACGTTGTTAATCACCTCTTGGGTGTCAAGATCAAAATGGGTCAGACTCAAAGGTCATGGGGTCCCAGGTGCAGGACAAACAACTAGTACATGAAATAAAATAAGAGTGGCATTCTGCACACTATGGTGAAAATAAGCTCCCCTGTTTTATTGCGATCAAAGGATCTCCATCACAGATCGGCGAGCTTGTTGGTGTTGCATAGTGATCGCGTCGTGGAAATGTATGGGAATTAATGTACAGTCCCTGCCAGGGACCCCCAGAAGTCAACATTATTCAAAATATATATTATTCAAAATATCTTCAAACACTGTTATCCCTGGCAAGAAACAATTTCAGATGGGAATCCATGGCAAAATATAATAATTTGGGGATCCTTTCCATGAAGAAGTTTGAGAACTACTGGTCTAAAATGTAGAACAAAATAACATGGCATGAACTGCATCCATCCGCCATCATTTCGGCCATAAAGATAAAGGGTGAAGTGACATCTGAACTCGTGCACAGAACAAGTCTGGACATGATAAAGCTACATACCTCCTTGCCTCCCATTTTTACCAGGCAACAGCATACTACATCCCATACCCCAGAGAGATGACCAATTGCAACTTGGCAATCGGTTGTCACGGTAACCGTTCACTTTTGACAAAATGACCTAATAGTTTTTTAATAACTGCATAAATCACAGCCATACATCCCCATCAATTATTGTATAAAACTGCACTAGTGGGGACAGCAGCTGCAATGAGAAAAACTAAAACAGCCTAGTCTATGAGACTTTGAATGATGCCTCCTCAACTCCATTAACTGTATGAAACTAGTTTTTAATATTTTATTAGATAATGTAAAAATGCAAAACAGCACAGTCAAGCATTTTGGTCCAAAAGGATTACAGTACCGAAGAAAGGCCTTGCTGCCTTGTTTCCATTGCGTCCAATGCACTCACACACATGAACAATAATTTAAGTAGTAGTTTACCCTATAGGAATGAGTTTCAAACTCACATAATATATATATATATATATATATATATATATATATATATATATATATATATATATTCGATGTATTTGTGTAAACCATGTTATGCTTAGTCCAACTATAGTTTGTTGCCTCCAGTCCTGACAACCAAACAGGCAAATCACAGCCCCGACCAGCTGGTCTATGGGATCTGAAGCCTCCCCACAACAGGATGTGATGTAGCCTAGCTGCTCAATGCTCAGCCGGTGGAACGGAGATGAAATCTGGGCTAAAGAGTAAAGACTGGTCGAGGGAGGCACACGGTCAACCACATGATTTCTATAAGCTTGTGCTATACACACGGCACGCTTTTTTTATAGGCCTATACATCTGCTGACAATCAATTACATTCAAACTGTAGGGAAAATGTAGGGATTCACGTCAAGACAGGAAAGCACACAGTCTGAATATAATATACTACTATAGGGGGGGGGTACAGACAGACAACGGACAAATATATATATACATGACATTGATTGGCTATTTGGCTTATATTTAGGGCTACAGTATGCTGTGTGTGGCTGTGCACAAAATTTCCCCACACACAGACAGCTGTGCCAGTGCCGCCAGCCAGCCCCTCCACATGGGCGTGTAGTGGCAGTGGCAATACCGGTATGTCCGTTATAACCAGAATGATGTCATTTCCACAGTCCTTTATCCGGCGTGTGTATAACTGTACATTTATACATTATCTGAATTAAAAACAAGCTTATTGACACGTTTACAGTCTCGGCCACGAACATTTCACTCGGTCGCTAAAAACCGGCCTAATTATAAATGTGAAAAAAAATTAAACGCGACCACCACCCACACTCAATGGCGCATGTACTGTAAACTGCTCTAGCCTACAAGTCGGTCAGCATGGGCAAACGATTAACATGCGCTTGTTAAATGTGATGCTCTCATCTGATCTCTATGTAAGAATTTATGTTTTGTGATACTGGGGGGAAAAACTGAATTGGGTGAGCTTGAAAAGAAAAGAAAGAAGCTGATTGCCAATATATAATCACATTGGACAGTGCACTGCAAAGCGAAAAAAGCAATCCGAGATATCAAGTCCAAAGAGTCGAGATCTCATTATCATGTTATAGGCTACTCCACCGCATGGCGGTGTCGCTTGCTGACAACAACTGCTGCCTGTACAAGCAGCTAACAACAACAACCCATAACTATATGAATATAGGCTTCAATATACAGTCAATACACCAACAACACAGAGGGATATAGGAACGCTCGGACCAACCTTGTAGACTTGTCCATAGGTGCCATTGCCGACCACTTCCACCAGTTCGAAAATCCCAGCGGGATCCTGAATAAAATGCAAAGTGACAAATGATGTGGGGTCAAACGGTTGGCAAATAACACGAGCCCGTTGTTAATACCAGAATAATAATTATAATTTATGTGTGCTGCAAGTCAAAGTGAGGGCGGCGGTTTGCTTGCTTTGCGCCCCATCTTCTCACATGCCAGCGCATTATTATAAGACAAAGAAAACACCATGGGATTGTACGTGTCTGTCAACAATAATGGCCCAACGAACATTGGGTTTTTTTTGCTAGACGTTTTTCTTGGCGTCTTTTCTCTGCACCGAATCAAACAGCTTTTCCTTTGAGAACAAACACCCACACGGCACTCACTCACTCACTCACCCGCAACGATGCGAGGTCTATGTCCACCAGACTTTTAGCCGGAGAATCGTTCGCCATTTTTCCACCCAATAATAATAAATAGAATTTGCGGTGTTGTCGCTCTGGTCTCCCCGCTCCTCAACAAGCCGAACGTCCGCTCGCAACGTCAACAACAACAGGGCAGAATCTCATCGTTATGAGAGGTCGTTCGTTGATTCCCCACGAGAGATAGTTTCATCCAAGGCGCGTTTTTTTCTCTGTATAGTATACTCCCCAACGTTGCTGTATGAAGTAACCCGGGTGGGTCGACTGCTGCTACTCCTCCATACCTAACCTAACCGACACACCGAGCTGAGCTTAGTGAGCTGCTGCTGCTGCTGCTACACTGTGCTGCTGCTGCCACAGCCCTGCCTCTCTCTCTCGCTCTCCCCCTCCCTCTCCCTCTCTCTCCCTCCCTGAGTGCTCTCTCTCTATTCACTGTGAAATCCTGAGTGTTAATTTAACTCTGAGGCAGCAGTGTACACCTGATGGAACCTTAAGGGACCTTCACGATTTTACAGTGTGTGGTCATATCTCTCTCTCCCAGTCGCCCCCCCCCCTCTCTCTCTCTTTCTCTCTCTCTCTCATTCTACACTATGAAATCCCAAGCTTTAGCTCTGCCTCTGAGACAGTATACTCACTGTTTACACAGCTACGGTACACATGGAACCAAAGGGACCTGTGATACTCACAATTTTACAATGTATCTCCTCTCTCTCTCTCTCTCTCTCTCTCACTCTCTCTCTCTCCTCTACCTCACTCCACTAGCTCACCAGTACTGGAAACGGAATCAGAGAGAGAGAGAGAGACAGCAGGGGAATGGATTGACTGGCTGCAATGAATTGAAGAAAGGCTCCCTCAGGCTATCTCCATCAGTGGAAAATGAGAACAAAATACAATTGCATTATCACGCTTACATCATGTGTTCACTTTCAGCTGTGGTTTATTTCACGGTGGATGTCCCTTTTCTTCAGATATTTGGAGAGGTTTTATTTGAACCTATGGAATGGGCGTGGTACTGTGGCAGTTATCCAAGCGCTTTCAATGTTGGTACTGTATACTGCACGCTACAGTACACGTTATTGTACAAAATGATGTTGTGCTGAAGTTGTGTACACTATCAATAAAGTTGCATTAGCCAGTCTACATTGACCACTGACAGAGAATTATACAATTTAATGTATAACTATACTTTATTGCAGGGTAAATACATGAACCTGTCACTATCGTTCTCCCTCTGTCTCTCTCTGTTTCTCTGCTGGGTGTGAGTGTGATAAGGCTTCGGGGTCAGTTAGTTCTTATCAGTGTCTAACAATGACAGTTTGTCAGCCATTCACAAAAAAAAGGAAATACAGTGGTTGAATTGAGTGTGTTGTGTGCCCACAACGAGCCACTGAACAATAGACACATTGAGGATGCTGAACAATAAACATTAGACAGAGAAGTAGAACACACTTTGATTGAATTGCTTCTAGACAGACACTACTACTACTACTACTACTACTACTCTTACTATTATAGTAATAGTAGTAGTAGTAGTAGTAGTAGTAGTAGTAGTAGTAGTAGTATTGTCTACTTCTACTACTACTAGTAGTAGTATTAGTAGTAATATAAGTAGTATAGTCTATACTACTACTACTACTACAAGACGCCCTGAGGGAGTATTAAGAAGCACAACAGTGCTTCTTAATACGGCACAGTTAAGAAGTAGGAGTTAAACAATTAAGCTGGTGTCTGTGAGATCAGATGTAGAGTTGCTCCATATATGCAGATCTAGGTGATGATCCAGTCTTTTCCATGACACGCGCCTTATATGGAGTGTGTCTTGAGTGTACACTGTACAGGTTTGATGAGGTCAGATCAACATGGAATGTCAGAACACGTCAGCTCCATCTATGGAGATCTAAGGGTTTAATGAGGTCAGATCAACATATATGGACTTAATTCTGTACTGGCCATATATGGAGCATGTCACGAGGCGTGACAGACGTGAGATGCAGGTTTTCATAGTAAACTGCGACCTATGGTTGCAACTACCATTACTACGTATTACTACTACTACTACTGCACCCTCACTACTATTACATGAATTCTTCCTGCCATTCTCCCTGATTCCCTGTTAAAGCAAACATTAAAATTAAATTAAATTCAATTCAATTCAATTCAATTCAATTCAATTGAGCTTTATTGGCTTGAGAAAACGTACGATTACATTGCCAAAGCAAGTGTCAAAATATAATAGAGGGTATGCGTCATGCGTGTGAGTCTGTGACATCATCATCAAACCCGGAAGTTGTGCGGGAACGCCTATTGAGTGGCAAAAACTACTTTCCGGCCATGACAGCCCATACATCCAAACAGAAAAGTTGTATTTGATTGCATTAAACGACATTAAACTCACTTTGTCACTCACTTTGCCACTCTATTTGCCATTCACTTTATGCATGTGCATACCCTCTATAGTCTATACTATAGAAATTTCAACTAACAGTTGAAAATGGGGAAAGTATAGTATAGACTTGATTGCCACATGACGTCACGATTGGGGTCCTTTTGAATAGGACAAACACTTGAAAGCCAGACGGTGGAGGGGCTATAGCGCACCACAAAAACAGAATCATGTGAATCTTGGGATCCACATGGGGACGGCGTGGATCCAATATGGATCTCAGACTTCATGTGGCCAGTGTGAGACATCAGTCATCCATGATATGACATATACCTACTGTGACAAATGCTTCCAAATTTGAGCAAGGTTTCTGCCCGTGCAGCTTGTGAGCTTATAGAAATGCTATTTTCAAAAGATTCTTAAAAATGAGTACTTTGTACTTTGGTACATTTTGATGCCAATACTTTAGTACTTTTACTCAAGTACATTTTGAATTCTGGACTTTTACTTGTAATGGAGTATTTCCTTATTATAAAAACGTTTTCCACCACTGTTGACAACAGGCTCACCGAATGCAGCACACGAGTAGCTCACCTGGTAGAGTGCATTAGTCCTTGGCATAGCGGGCCTATACTGTAGGTTCGAATCTGGCGCGAGGCACTTTGCTGCATGTCCTTCCTCATGTCTCTCCTGTCATTCACGTCTCTCTCACTGTCAAATGACAAACGAGGCTCACTGTAAAATAGCCTCTTGCATTATTCCAAATGAGGGCGTTCTACAAGCAACTAGTTGGGGTCAAAATATGGTTGTAATGACAAAGAGAAAGATGAACCCATTCTCATGTCATGAATCATCTATTGTTGTATCCAGATAGCAAATGCCTGGGAAAGCCTTAGTCTTAGTCTAGTGTTGAATCGGTGCAATGTGGATTTCACTTCAAAACACCAAAAAGTGCAGACTGTTGTTGGCCATTGGTTCTTCAAATACAAACATGACTACAGCAAACTGGCCCAGTAATTTTGCTTGGGGCCGTGTTACAGATCTGGAGCCTTTTTCCTTTTTCGTGGTAAGAGGAGAGGGGACACACACCACAGACATCAAAGTATGCACTCAGCGGGGTGTGCCCCTGCTTTCATGTGTTATCTATAGCTGGGATTCTTAAACGTTTTCAGGATATGTGGGCCCCTAATAGAGGCCTGTCACTGGACGATTTTAGAGCACTTTCCAGTGGTTTTCGAGGGAGACGCAACCATGTTGGGAGGAGTGACACAGCGAAGGATTGTGAAGTCACCTCTCTCTCTGGCAGACGTAAATAGATTGACTATAGCATTGACATGATCAGTGTGCCTTGGTCTGGCCAGGACTGTTATAGACTACATTTACTGACTTGTGGGAAAATCAGCTTGTACAGAAACACACGACCGGTTTACGTGGCGAGCATGGAGATCAGGTTTTATTGTGAGTTGTGAGCTGCAAGTATGTAATGTGAGCATGCATATTTTCATTGCGGCCTGTGTGTGCAATGATTGGTATCATGAAATCCATTCGGTTAGATTAGCACTCTCTTAAGGAGGGTGGTGTGTCTTCTGTAGCTAGAAACAGTGTTTTAAGGAGGGTGGTGTGTCTTCTGTAGGCTAGAAACAGTGTTTTAAGGAGGGTGGTGTGTCTTCTGTAGCTGAAAACAATGTTTTAAGGAGGGTGGTGTGTCTCCTGTAGCTGAAAACAGTGTTTTAAGGAGGGTGGTGTGTCTCCTGTAGCTAAAAACAGTGTTTTAAGGAGGGTGGTGTGTCTCCTGTAGCTGAAAACAGTGTTTTGAGGAGGGTGGTGTGTCTCCTGTAGCTAGAAACAGTGTTTTAAGGAGGGTGGTGTGTCTCCTGTAGCTAAAAACAGTGTTTTAAGGAGGGTGGTGTGTCTCCTGTAGCTGAAAACAGTGTTTTGAGGGTTTAACAGTGTACCAGTTAACTAAATAACCATGATCCTCGACCTTTCACCTTTCAAAGTGGATGAATTGTTTTGGACATTCTATATGACCCATTTCATACTCGCTGGCTAGGTCTAGCATTAACGGCAGTGGTTTTCAACCTTTTTTATATCAAGGCCCATTATTTATTTGGCATTTGATCCACGGACCACCATTTGATGAGATTTTGCCTCGCAGACCCAAAACGGAAGAATATTTTGTTATCGTTGGATAAGATTGTCCACAATTCAATGCTGTTGGTAAACGTTGATCAAAATGTGTGTAGACTTCTTGTAAATTAAGTAATGCAGATGATAACAATAATGTAACTCTTGAGAGCGTAAAATGAAACCAAATGGACCCGTATTTCATTTTACGCTCTCAAGATCTATAAGGGTTCATTTGGTTATCAACTCTCCATCATTTAGCTGGGGACCCCCTCAAGGACCCACTGGTGGTCCCCGGACCACTGGTTGAAAACCACTGACTTACGTTATAGGCCACAAAGACAATGTGCTGCTACACTAATGTTGAAATTGGCACTCAAACACGCACATAGTGACATACGTATATCCACAAAGCAAGTCCGTATGATAACATACATTATGCAAACACACACAGACAGACCCATGTGCATACAGACAAGCACGCACCACGCAGCTTCCCCCTTTGGCTAGGTATACAGAGCAGTGTTGCCAGGTTGTGTTCGTTTGGACCTGTTGTTTCTAAAGTGCTGTTGCTTATTTTGGGCTTGTTTGCTAAAGTTGCTTAAACCAGTGGTTCTCGAACATTTTCAAATGAAGGACTCCCAAATGACATGTAGCCTACCTCAGGCTCCAATGTAGCCTGACTATAGCCTGGGTTCGATTCCCGATCCCGGCAGCCTTTGCTCCGACTCCGAGTCACTCCCCATCTCTCTCCCTGTTTCTAACTTCACTTCGCTATCAATAAAGGTAGGCTATAAAAAGCCAAAAATAAATATATATTTATTGCTTGTAGATCGGCTATTTTCAAATATCCGATATAGGTTTAAAGTGCTCATGTGGCCCTGTATAGTCGCTTCTTTCGGGCTTGTTTCGATAGACCTGATCGCTTATTTCTCTCGAATAATCTGGCAACACTGGTCCAAAGCTATGCAGGGTTGAGGAACCTGTGGCATATCAAAGACAAACAGAGTGTGTTTGTTCAGGACCCGTCCAAACACAACAGAAACACAGACAGACGTGCACGCCCATATGCGTACACACACACACATGTCTCACACACACACACACACACGCTCCTGAGTTTACAGACTTGCCTGATCCTGACTCATCCGCTTGTCAACATGTCTCACACACACACACACACACACACACACACACACACACACAGTCAGTGTGTGTCACATCTTGAAAAAGCAGATTAGTCAACATCAGGTTTGTCAAATGATCAATGATGTGTGTGTGTGTGTGTGTGTGTGTGTGTGTGTGTGTGTGTGGGGGGGGGGGTTCTTGCAGCAGCACTCAAAACTTAAATATAGCCTACTTAAACTTACAAATCACACCCGTGTGAAGTGAGGGCCGCTCTTGTCGTCGTATCACCCAATACAAAAATGAATATACTTCTTCATGAATTAATAATTTGTCAAATTATGTAATTATGTAAGATGACAACTGAATGTATAAGGCCCGAGCTGAATTTAAACAGTTGCACTGTGTTTAGAAAAGCCGATTTGCCGATTCGTCCACATATGACGTAAATTCCTTTCATTGTCAATGGCAAATGTGACACGAGTTAAGGACAAAAAGCTGTCAAAACCAAACACTGTGACTGAACGCCTCCATGATGACCACACTGTGACTGAACGCGTTCATGATGACCACGCACGGTCGGAAACTGTGTAGCTTCCCCCTGCCGCACCTGAGTGCCTCACCATGACAACCAACTCTGACTCTGACTGATTGACATGGTGTCATCATGTACGAAGGGCATATTAAAAATGCATTGAAATAAAACAAAATAAACAAAAAAAAGCATTTTGGCTCCAACACTATTTCATTAATTAAATGCATGGGCATACACGGAGGCCTTCCTCAATGTGTTAAGAGGCAGTTATAGGAGGTCTGGGGTGGGTAACACGATGACTTGTCATTCCCACAACACTGCAGTGCAGACACCAAGCTGCTGCCGTGGGCTTGAGATGGACCTAAACCGGTTCTTCCTCTAGCTAGCCTACAGTATATGTCACATCATGTGGCGGCTTGCATGGCTAATCCTGGATCCATACATGAACCCGTTTCCACTGGTTATAAGGACTGACAGTCTAAACAAATTTCACTACTTCTTAAACTTTAGTTTTCTAATTCATGGAATTTCTTAGATTTCTTAGAATGATTGATTGATTTATGTATTTATTACTTTAATTGAATTAGATTTTTAATTTATGAAATGTTTTAGATTATTGGGGGGAATGTTTATTTTTTTATAATAATATTAATTAAAAGCACCCATTTTTATGGGTCACTTTGTTCACGACACACATGGGTGTTACACACACACACACACACACACACACACACACACACACACACACACACACACACACACACACACACACACACGGTGACATCTATGGTGACATCAAATATCCCCATAGTACAGTTACAGTATATACCTTCAGGTATATCCACTACAATGAAGCTAAATTTATGTTGCCATTTCACGATCAACACTGCCTCCCTGTGGCCAACATATGAAATGTAATCAACAAGTGAAAAAGATATAATGAAGCATAATTCGCTTGCCCACCCCAGTCACACAAACCAGGCAATGTCTGCAGGAATGCAAATTTAATTCCTAATTTGATTTCTGTCATCCACTCTGAAGAGCCAAGCAAAACATTAGCGAAGCAGTACAAACAAATGAATCATTCATACAGTTTGTAGATAGAATGAGTAGGACACACACCACAACAGTGAAGTGACAATTCATTGAATTCAAAATGTTTACGTCATGATGACATGACACAAATTGTGATGTGCATTGTAGCTTGCTTCTGAACTAATGAATGATGCCTCTTTTTTATCAAATCAGATTCGGGGATGACATCAGAGTGGTGCCAAGAGAAGCCTTGGTGACCTGGAGCCCCCACCCCTCCAATGTATATTTTTTATGATATATTTGGTTACATTACAGGTTGGCCTATATTATACTCTCAGAGTTACAGAGCTGTAAGGGTCCATTTGGTTCCATGTGTGTCACATTATCATAGTTACAGGTTGAAAACCACTGAGCTAAATAAGCTAACACCTGAAAACACTCACTCACCTGCGTTTGATAGACTGGAGACTTCCGTTTCCACAGCTTACTGTAGAAGCTTTCTGTTGTTTTTCATCAGCCATGGTAAAAAAACACTGACTATTCTATAGTCTAATCGATGTCCATGTTGTCTACAATATGTTACATGACGAGTTATTTATGAAAACGAACGGCTTGTTGTTGTAACAAACAAACACTATAGCCGCGGTGTTGTGTGTTGGCGTTTTTTTTTTTTTACCAAAAGCTGGCGTGGTGCGTCCTGATGACTTAAATACATGCACGTGCGTATGGATGGTAAAACAACTCCCCCTGCTGGACAACATTTTCATCACCTCAGGCAGAATGAAAAATCTGGCGAGGGGACACCAGACAGTATCCGATTCCAACACGCACCTATACACTCGCACGCACGCACACACACGCACACTTTATGTATTCATTGATTGATTCATTAATTTCATGCCAGTGTCTGGCTGCCTTGAAGTGTATGATTCAGCTTCATGGTGTCACATTGTTTTAAAACAAACACTTTCCTGTGTGATAGGGGTTGTAATATTCATATATAATAATATTCATTATAAATTGCATTTCCATATTATTTTACTTTGCTCATTAGTCATTTCTCATCATGTTTCCCTGGCCTTATTATTGTTATTAAATATATAGCATATTCTTCCATTCCGTCTCCCTTTGAGAACAGTGAGAAAGCACTGCGTTTTTTTTTTTTTAATATATATTTTTTATCCCACGATTTTGTAACCCATTTTTCACCCCTGTGTCAATCAACTAATGTGATCCTGGGCTCTACACACCCTCCGCCAACCTGGGGAGAGCAACGGACTTGAACTCATGCTTCCTTCATGCTTGAGTGTCCAAGTTGCTCCTTTACACCTGACAGGGGGGAGTTTCCCTGGTTGGACGTCGTAGCGCGTGGAAGGAACACGTTATTCCAACCAGTTCCTTTCCCCTCCATCAGGCGCCCCGGCTGGCCAGGGGGAGGCTGCACTCTTTCAATCAGCCAAGCTTTTGTCATACAAATCCACCCTAGAGATGTTATTATGAGATACTTTCTGTCAAGACATTCTGTGCAGGTGATTCTTTTTCTAAGTGTTGGAGTTTGGAAGCGCTCGTCAAAGTCACTGAACGGCCCTGCATGGAACCCGTTTAGAATGTGCACATAATGCAGGAGGCAGCAGCGCGACCCGTTCATAAAAAGGAGTGCTTCCAAACTCCAACACTCCACACCTGCACAGAATTTGGTGACAGAAAGTAGCCCCATAACATGTGGATGTTTGAGTGGTGCAACCACTCCAAGGAACAGCAATGTCCGTCCTGACCTATGTGACTATGTTTAGAGTACCAGTAGGGGCAAAAGTGGCGCTGTTGTGCCAGAAACAGAGAGAGATAGTGTTGCACTGTTGCCTGCTAGTGAGAGAGAGAGAGAGAGAGAGAGAGAGAGAGAGGCAGGGGGAGAGAGGAGCAGATTGAAAGAGGATAATTCAACCTTGGCCTAGAGCTGCAATGTTGGAGAGTTTAACGTTGTTTAATACAAGCAGATCACAAACGCAAACTGGTGCATAATTTACTGCAGTGCATATAGATATATTTTGCCAAAATGCCAGTGGGTTCAGTCGCGCCTTTGCCAAAATGCCAGTGGGTTCAGTCGCGCCTCTGAACCCACGGAGTTTCCGCCTCTGCTGTAATGGTAATCACAAATCCAAGAACTGTAAAGCATTGATGACGTCCATTTATTGGAAACACCCAAGTTGAGCTCTTCTATGATTAAAGCGCCAAACGGAAAGATAAGGAGGGACTTGGAAGCAAAAGGAATGCCCATAGATAGAAGATGTACCCATCATAGGGATGGATGCAGTGGAATTAGGAGTCCTAATTGGCGGAGACCAATATTGGAAAATGGTCACAGGAAAAATGGAGAGACTGAATGAAGGCTATTTGGATGGCTGGTGCAAGGAGAAGTCACCACGCTAGATATGAGTCACTGAAGTTGTGGACATTGAAGTGATGCACATCGGCTTCGGAGAGGAACAGGCACTGTCAGATCAGTTACGCAACTTTTGCGTGCATATCCACGGAATATTCCCAAGGAAGAAATGCCACTTGACAGTTTTCAAATCAGCCTCATGGTGGCGCTACAACAGGCCAAGTTGCGTCTCACACACACTTTCTATAATGGTATTAAAAAATACCATTATAGAATCAAAAGTGGTCAACAAATGATACTAATAATACTAAAAATGTGTTAAATATTGTCCAAATTGCGAAATAATAGCAGATCTACAAGCCCACCGCAATATAGGGTTTGATGAGGTCAGATCAACATATGGAATGTCAGAACAGGTCAGTTCCATATGGAGATCTAAGGGTGGCAGCAGGGGAAGTGACTTGAGTGTACATGGTTTGATGAGGTCTGGCCATATGCCTTGCCGAGCCATGAGGCCCATAGGGCAGAGAAAGATGGAAAATAGCAAGAGAAAGGAAGACAAAGAAATGCAGGAGTCATTCAGCATGTATAAATGTCTACTACCATGGCATAAATTTAAAAAAAGAAATAAGAAGAAAGATTATGGAATAATTTACTGGCAAAGAACATGAGGCAATTTGGGTTTGATTTGATGTGTGTGTGTGTGTGTGTGTGTGTGTGTGTGTGTGTGTGTGTGTGTGTGTGTGTGTGTGTGTGTGTGTTCACTTTAAACACTGGTGAGCATTATGTTTATCCATGCTTCTGGTCAGACCAAACACTATGCTTCTGGGAAATGTCTAGTGTCTACACTATGTTTGATATAAAACATAACCACATTAAACCCTGCCCATCCGCCTTGGGCAAATTTAGATAAATAGTGAAAATAGCGGATCTACAAGCTCACAAAGCGCTGCATCATGATGCATTGTGAGCATGTAGTAGAATAAGTAGATGGTCAATTTTCACTGTTTGTTGTACGACAAAGTAGAGAGCTTAAGAGGTCAAGAAAATTGCCCATATTTCCTTTCAATTCAAACCCTGGATTATTTCTGGATGTTGTCAAGACAGAGGCTTGATCGGGGGAATGCTGTCTTTGATAGCAATTTTTAGCCATGGCATCCTCATAGTGTCACTTTCACAAAAATCTGTATGTTTGAAGGAATCTCCTCTCAGTATTCCCTTCTGCAGTTACTATTTCTATTTGTCTCTTTTATTTGCGAGGATTTGTGTTTGAATCTATATCTATAAATGCATCATGTAATCCACTTAACTCAAGAACCGTTCGCCCCACCTACTCCAAATTCGACACACACGTTTCACACCACCACAGGAAGTGCAGTGCCTGGCCTAGTCGGTCGGACCCAGACTCGGGACAGGGCACCTGCCTCTGGACAGGGCCCAAATTAGCCAATTGACCACACCTGATCATCTCCATAGATGGAGCTGGCCTGTCCTGGCTTCACAATGATGTTTTGACATCTGCATGGACTCCATATTTGGCCATGCCTAACTACATATATGGGCATAAAAGGGACACGGACATAATAACTGGGTGGGGCATGCACCGCCAACTTGCATCGTTCCAAGTAGGCCAGTGCCTAACGGGCACCGCTATAGTTGTCTCAATAATGCATTCTGTTTGCTGTTAGTCGAACAGATTACAGAACAAAACCCATGTTGTTATCATATTCCTCAGTCAGACCTCATCCTTGACCTCCATAGCAGGCAAAGCAGCAGCAGCAGCAGTTTCAGCTGCAGCTGTTGTGGCGGGGACTGTAGGGAGGCTGCTGCAGGTGGTGGTAGTTACATCAGTAGTAGCCTCCTCTAGCTCTTCCTCTAGGGCGGGGGTCCTGGAGGGCTGGTGAATCCCCTCCGCCTCAGTCTCAGCTGCGCTCTCACCTGGCACTGAACCACTACCCTCTGCAGGTGATGGCTCTGTCAGCTGGGGTGGTCCCAGAGGGTTTGCACCACCTTCCGCCCCACCTTGCTCCTGGATGCTTGCAGTCCCTTCCTCCCCAGCTTGCCCCTCTATCAGGAGGTTTGCAGTACCTTCCGCCCCACCTTGCCCCTCCTTCAGGAGGTTTTCAGCCCCTTCCTCCTCCCCACATTGCTCCCGGAGGAGGGTGAGCTGCTTGTTGAGGTCGTTTCTCTCTTGCTGAAGGGCCCTGCACAGCTTCTCTAGGCGCTCCTGCTTCTCATGTTGGGCCTTGAATTGGACATCGTGCAACATTCTCTCTTCCGTCATCTGCAGCAGAGCCTGGTTATTGCTTTGCCATTTGCCCCTCCACTGCGTATTCTCCTTCTCCAGCTTCCTTGTCTTCTTGGTCATCTTCTCCATCTCTTGTCTGTAGGTGGTGAAGGCCTCGTTGCTTTTGACCAGAGTGCTCTTGAACTCCTCAAACTTGGCCATGCATTGGGCCAGCTGTTGCTTGAGATGTGTCTCCTGCTCCTTGGACCCTGTGGCGTCTTTCAGTAGATAGTCCTTCTCTTTCTGATGCTTCTCCTCTATTGCCGTCATCATCTCGGCCATTTTCTCCAACTTGCTTGTCATCAGCTGTTGCTGCAGGTCCTTGTGCTTGAACACCTGGTCCATGTGCTCCTCTCTGAGTTCATACTGCTCAATGAGCTTCTTTAGCTTCTCGGACAGCTCCAGGTTCTCCTGACGCAGCATGGTATTCTGCGAGCTGTACTGCGCCATCTGCACCTCAATTTCACTCTTTGTCACCTGGAGGCGCCGCATGTCCTCTTCACGCTGTTGGTCGTATTTCCTCGACCACAGAGCGTAATCATCCCTCAGCGTCTTGTTTTGTTTATTTAGTTCCCTGCATAAGCTCTCCATCTTGCTGCGGCCCAGGATGGCATTGCCGTGTTCCCGTTGCAGCTGAGCCTTCTCCTTGACAATCTGGGACTGCTTCTTCTGCAAGGCCTTCAGCTGTTTCTGCACACAGCGATTCTCTTCCAGCTGGTCTGCGTACATTCTCCTTAGGGCAGCCAGTTTCTCTTCTGGAGTGGCTAGGGTGTTCAGGGACTGCATCAATAGAACCACCTCCTTTGTGAAGGCCTTGTCGTCTCCTGTCTTGGTATCTACTACAGGGTCCAACTCTGGCTCTCTGAGGTCGCTGGGACAGTCCTCATCCCTGCCAGGTGCCTCTACCCTTACTTCCTTGGAGCACCCATGGCTAAAGTTGGGTGGTGACTCGCTACCTCCACTATCTCCTCTTGTTTCAACAGCATCAATCCCACTCACACCTGTTTCCTCCATCGGTACTGGTAAAAACCTGATCTCAAGCTTAACTATTCATGTGATGAACTCTTTCTCTTTTATAGTGACAGTGACATCACTGTTAGTGCTGACATCACATAGACATATCATCATACCCAGAGTGGTGTAGAGTATAAGTGGTGTCATTGAGGGAGTTTGAGATACATTGCTTTCGGTTCTTCTGCACACACAGTCACATACCAGTCGCATTAAACAAAGATGAGCGGAGCAGCTGTGAAGAAGGGTTCTTCGCGACCACCTGGTGTGGTAGGATGGATCACATATGCTTGCCAATTCGCAGCAGACAGAAATGATTATAGAAGGAACCTACTGGTCAACTTGGGTTTATTTGCAGTTGGTGTTTGGGTTGGAAATCGGTGTCAAGAAATCTTGACTCCACAGCTTGTGGCATAAAACAACCAAGACAACAGCACAAGCAATTCACCTACTGGCAATGACCTCATTGATGGTGACGAAAGCTTCAGCGACATGAAAGGCGTGCTGTGGATAACATACATTTCTGCTGTATTCCTTCAGCATTCCAAGTTCTGCACGAAGACACTTCGTGCATTGTGGACGGCTGGAACCTTTGACTTAAACAGAGATTTCAGCAGCAAACTGTCTTTAGTGATCTTAATGTTTGCCAATCTGTGGTCACATTGCCCTCTGTCTGTCTGTGATTCCAACGTTTTCTCTGGAATTGTTATACAGTGTTGAAAGTGTTTACTGCATCACTCAAACGTGACGAATGAAAAGGGGGTTTATTATTAGGCTAAGCTAAGCTTATTATCTAAGCTTCGTCACTCATGTGCAATCAACCAAATGACTCAGCCAGAACCACAACGATCCGGTCGGAGTGCAAAGGGCATAAGTGACACTTTCAGAATTTTACAGGACATCTTTACATTGATTGTAATTATTTACCGTAATTAAAACAACATAAAAACACATAATTTAAAAGAACATTCATTGTAGCCTTATCCGTACATGTATTAAGCATATTGTTTTTATTGAAATAAGTACAAACATAAAGCTGTCCTGTAAAATTCGGAACATTTGACTTGCGCCCTTTGCGTTGTATAGGTATGCAGTCATCCTGAACCGCCATGCCAACCGACATGCCCATATATGGGCATACCAACATATGGGAACTCCGGTGCACCTTTTCATGCAAACTATCAAGCAGTGCTAAGTAAATATGAATCAAGGTTAGTACGGATAGTAAGGATGACATCAGAGATCTCCATATATGGACATAAAACAGACACAGCTCTGCATACACCAGTAAGACGCGGGAAGCGAACACAGCTCGTACATATTTAAGTTAAGTTATTTTTAAGTTAAGTTTTTAACTCAGCCATAACCATATAAGGAGTCCCCAAAGCAGCTCCATATATGGGCACAAGTTGGACCACGCCATCACACTCATGTCACCATGACTCAGCCATAACCATATAAGGAGTCCCCAAAGCAGCTCCATATATGGGCACAAAAGTGTGACACACGGACACACAGACAGACAGACATGATCTGCTAGGTCTCATAGTAAGTGCTCACTGCGTTCGCAACAATACAGGACTGATATCAGTGGGATTGGCAGTGCGACCTGCCGAGGAGTTCCCAATGCAGCTAATGCCCAAATATGGAGTGTGGCCACTCAACACCGACTGACCTACTGTACCAAAACTAAACATCCAACCTAACCTAAACCAAAATCTCCCACCCAAAACTAAAATAACAAACTCAACATATTATTATACAGAGCAAAAACAATAGTGGTAAAAAAAATACAGCAAGACGAGGACAAAATACTTACAAGCGAGCTGCTGTGTCACATTGTTTGTCTCTCCCCCAACACACACAACTCATCCAACCCCTGACTTATGCTACAGATGCACCGAATTCTGAAGGTTGTGTTTGTACTTTTATATTTCTATATGGTCTCTGTTGTGCCTGGGAGCCAATGGGAACACCATAAGTATACAGCATTTATGATAACATTTGTGGCAAGAAATAAGCAGTGCAGTTAACTTCATATTTGATCAGCACTGCTTGATAGTTTGCATGAAAAGGTGCACCGGAGTTCCCACGTGCAGCACAAACAACATTTCTTTAGTGTGATAGTGACCAGAGATTTACAATCCCCCAATGTTGTGGTGGGTGGACCCTATTTGCATGAAGTTGAATTCAACCAACTTAATGCAAATTTCAGATATGACTGTTCGAAAACCTGGCCTTGAATACCTTTATTGAAGAGAATGAAGACCTTGCGTCAGATGCTCTCCATAGGAAATGAAATGGATTTGTGTGTCTGTAGGAAGACGTTTAGCATGGGATTTGGTTTTGGTAGTACTGGAGCATGTCATACGTTCTGCTCCTGTTACTGAGGAAGCAGTTCTGGATGACTTTGATGATGAAGGCGGCGGCCTCCTTTTCACTCATGCTTGGGTTGAATCGCTGCTTGAGCAACTTGACGGTCTGTCCTCTGAAGCAGGGGAGACCAATATCCAGCATGAGGGTGACAAGGGAGACCACTGCGTCCATATAGGGCCTGACAGCCAGGTATCCCTTCACACACATCTCCGTGAACCATTTGAAGGGTCTGGCCTCCATCTTTCCACCCATGATCATCACCATCTCATCGGTCAGCTTGATGTCTGGCTCCCAGCCCAGGTTACCGCCGGGAGAACTCTCAAAGATGAAGCCAAAATCAATGTGAAGGAGGTGGCCCTCGCTGTCCAACATGATGTTGCCATTGTGTCTGTCTTTGATCTGCAAAAGGAAGAGAAGCAGACTGTAGGCGGCCATGCTGCGGATGAAGTTGTACTGCGCCTTCTGGAATTCCTGCGTGGACTCGTCACCATACTGGTTCCTGAAGTACTCATACATACCGACGTCCGTCTGCCGGCCCAGCTGGTCACGAGACTTGCAGTCTGGGATGACCTCAATCACGCCACACCCTGGCGCAGTGGCCACCACTCTGTAGGGGTGGACATACAGGTCCAGACCCACCAACTGGAAGATGTTCTTAAACAGGCCAATGATCTGGAGAGCCAGCATGTCCTGCCTGCAGTCGTCTCCCACTTTAAAAATTGCTGCTTGCCAGAATATTCTCTTGGCCTCCTCTTCACTCTTAGCCTCGTCCAGGGAATCTGAGCGACGCTGCAGAACATGTTTTTCCAGTTCAAGAATGCCACATCTCTTCACTCTGAATCTGGCCAGGTATGGGGCTTTAGCAGCACTCTGCATTGGTGTGCAAGACTTGTAGTCTATATCCAGGATTACGGCCTCTGGGTTAGTGGGGAGGTAACAACCGGGTTGGACCTTGATCTGGGACATGGCCTCCAGACACGCTCTCTTCCTCTCCTCCCCCTTAGGTAAAGGCTTCATGATGGCAGACACATTGATGATCTTGTTGAAGAAGTCAAACTCTCTCTGGTAGAAGTCTTTGGCTGGAACAGACATGGAGCCAGTGATCTCCTCCACCATGTGCTCCAACAGCTCACCTATATCCGGGTCTTTCTTGAGATGTCCTTCCTCATCCAGTCGGTAGATGTTGGTCTTCATGTTCCAGATGAATTGGTGGGCCAGTAGCTGGTATGTCTGAGCCGCCCACAAAATGTACTTTCTCACATAACCCATCTTGTCATATCGAAGTGCTTGTACAATCTGAGGAATGTAAAATAGTATGGCATCTGGTGGGAAGGAACGGAGTACTTTGACCCCATACTGGGCAGTCAGGGGGTGGTGGGGGTACATGGAGGAGAAATAGGAGAGTGCGGTGGGGGGGTCGGTGGGGGCCCAGCACAGGATGTGACCCAGCTCCGGAGAGTCAGCATCAATGGTTTGCCACGTTGCCAAGAACTTGACGGCCGCTGGGATGTCACATACGGCAGCTGGGTCCATACGCACTAGACGAGTCACCTCTGATACGATGGCTTCTGTGTTCTTGAACCTGGCAGGTAGCTGCAGGGCTAGATAGGGAGCTATGCTCCAGGCCAGGTTCACGTTATCCTTCCACTGTTTCTCAGTTAGGTTGAGGGATCTGTACCTGCAGTTAGTGATGCTGGTCTCCACTGACTGCTCTGTGGAGATTGTCAGCTCCGGAGTGGACAGGGGGTTGTACCACGTTGTCAGCCGCTCAATCTCACTGACCAGCAGTGCTAGCAGTAGAGTTCTACGTTTAGTGTAGTACTTGGGCATCTGAGGGCCTTTTACGTTTTTCTTACTTGTTCCAGACTTCTTGGATGTGGTGGACATGCTAGAGGACAGGGGGTAAGTATTGATCCATCCCTGAGCCGCCTGCTGCCTCTGACCCACAGCCACATCCAGATTACTGCGACTGTCAGTCACTGTGACCACAGACAGGCTGTCCTGAGGGTCTGGGGTTACCAGCTGGTTGGCAGCCAGATATTTCCTGTCCGACATCAGGCTGGCATAGAAATTGATCATTATGCTGATATCTTCTCTCAACCTTTTCTCGTTCTGCGTGGGAAACTTAGGAGCCACACTGAAGTAATCAAAGGCTGTGGAATAAATCTTCTCCCTCAGCACATTGCGTATGGTGGCATTTGTCATGGCATCGGAGTGCAGGAGCATAAGGCCCAGGGTGAGCAGTCTGTATCTCGGCCCTATGGCACCAACGTGTTTGTTGAGACTGCTGTTGGCTCCTCCGACATTGTGCGACAATGACCTCAGGAGTATTGTGGTGAATATTTCCACCTGGTCAGCACTGCAGTACTTGGCTATCTCAAATCTCTGCACCAGGAACTCTATCCAGAGGAAGTGAGGCATGATGTCGGGGGGGCAGGCCATGGGCTGGCTGTCCTCTGAGGCGGCCAGAGGGTCTGCTTCTACCGTAGTCTCTGAGAACAATCCCATCTTCTGTTCCACTGTATTCTGCCAAGCACCTGCCATTTCACGCATGAACGGGACTTCAACTCCCTTGTTTGCGGCCAGTAGCCAATCCCAGCAGGCGATGGCGGTCTCCATACCGTGTTCTGTAAACATCTTCAGAGGAGACCAGCACAGGTGATGCAAGAGGTGAGGATCACAGTCTTTGGTACTAATCATCAGAGCAGTCATCTTGAACATGGCTTGAGTGAAGGATTCCGGGTCTTTTCTCTCCAGAGCATCGGTCGTCAGACAGACCATCAGCTTGGTCAGGTCTGACCGACTGTGGGTCTGCTTGGAGAACTGGATCATACCTGCCACTTCTCCAGTGTAGTGGTTCCGTAGGTTGAGGGAAGCCACAAAGTTTGAGTAGTCCTTATTCACACAGGCTGGCCTCGCAGTCATCTGGATGGTCTGAGGAAAAGAAGCGCCTAGTGTGGTACTCTGTCTGTTGCTGCCAGCAAAGTGCAGTGTACTCTCTGTAGCCATCGCCAGGCCTGTGTGCTCAGACAGTCCTGAAGCCCAGTTCTGATGCCTGCTCAAGTATTCCTGCAGGTGGGACTTGGTGATAGAGGGTGCCCATTTCATGGCCTCTTTCAGGATCTGACCATAGTGGGCGTTAAAGTCCTTCACTATGCTCTCTCTGGCCTCATACGTATCTGGGACGGTGATTGTGTAGGCGGTATCTGGAATGGCGTAGTAGGGCGGGTCCTTGTGGAGGTCAGCGCTGAGTGACAGAGAGAGTGTCTGCAAGATGTCCAGCATGGACTTCAACACACGACCGCTCCACAGCAGATTCGGGAAAGTCTCGACCAAACCAGCCAAGTATTTGTCTGCAACTCTACGGATCCGTTTGTCGGTGTGGTTAAAGTTGACCAATAGAAACTGTGCATGACATTCCAGCTCATCCTCGTGCTCTTTGGTCTTGGGCTTCTCAGCCATCATTTGAAGGAAGACATCAAATATCCTATCCCCAACAGAAATAACACACTGCAACATGCCAGACTTGTCTTTTTGAATGGCTTTGTCTTCAAAGTATCTGAACATGACCTGGAACCTTTCGGGGTCATTGGAATGCAGCATTCTCATGTATTCCAATCTGTAGACTGACAGCAGGTATGTGGACATGGCAAAGTCCAGTTTATTGATGAGCGCATAGTCCTCTGGCGACGGATGCAGGAGGTTGATGATGGTGGATCGCAGCTCACTCAGCTCTGCTGGGGTGACTGTGTCATTCTTCAGGGCTGAGTTGTACTGCAGCTCTGAGCGGAGAGGCTTTCCATTGGGGAAGGTGAGGAGGGGAGACTTGGTAGCGATCTCACATACTCCCTCATACCACTCCTCTGGCCACAGACCACTTCCCTCTACTCCAAACCCCATGACCACAGAGTACAACCAGAAGTCACGGAACAGCTTCTGGAGACGGGGCTTGGCCTCCTTGATTGGTGGAAGGCGTCTGGTCAGCACGGCAAAGACTGGGATGAGGACACCTAGGTTGCCAGCGCTATTTGATGCCTTAAGGGCAGGCCCTTTGTCTGAGGCCCTCTCGCTGGCCCTCTTTCCTTCCAGGCCCAGCTGAACAAACAACTTCAGTAGGTCAACCATCAGATTGTCCACCAGTGGTTCCCCCTGCAGGTTGGCTGCAATATTGGCCAGTGCATTTATCACAGCCAGGGAGCAGTGCCTGTATCCATGGTCTCTACAGTCTTTAGTGGCCGAGTAAACCGCTGAGCTGGCCTTCACACTGATCTGCTGGAACAGGTTCCACACCTCCTGGTAGATGTATTGGTTTCCGGTGATGACCATGGAACCCAGCTGGTCTACGATCAGTGCATCCAGTGATGAAGGAGGCTGGCAGAACCTCTCCTGGAGGATCTGCAAGATGGATTCCATGACCTTGGGCGTGTCCCTCAGAGCCACGGCGATGTGACCCAGCACTCTGATGGTGTGATCTGGGATCAGATGGGCATCCTTTTCACTCTCCTGTGAGATGTAGAGACAGTTGGACAGGCTGTCCAGGAAGGCCTCCACTATCACTGGAACCAGAGTCAAACCGGCCTTGAGACATCTGCAGATGTTGTCAATAGAGATATCTCTGAGTTGCTCATACATAGAGGGTTGATTCTTCCTGTTGGACAGGGTGTTGCAGGTTGGCTGGCAGTGCTTGGTGGTGGCATTGATCCTGATTTCATTGCTTGCGCGGTACTGGCTGTGGTATTTGTAGAGCTCTATCAGAACAGGGGAGGGAACCACCAGGAAATCCCTGAGAGAGGTGGTGGCAGAGCGGGCCAAGCCTGGAAATCTCTCACACAGATGGCCAAGACCTTGTAGGTAACAGATGAACAGGGGCATGTGTGCTACGATTACTTTACTGGAGGATTTAGACTGCAGTGTGTCTGACAGCTTGGTACACAACTCATTTGCTCCTTGCTCATCATTGATAGCCCACACCATGAGGTCCACACAGGCAGCACTGGCTTGGAAACAGAGCTCGAAGGGGCTAGGTTCCCCTGGCCCTGTGTCGGGGAGGACACACTGCATCTCAGAATGGCTGCTGCTGAACTGCTCCAGGACAAAGTTGTGCACTTCTAGCACAAATTCCGGCTGCAAGTCTTTCGAGTAGTATAGTGTGTCTCTCAGCATTTTGAACATACAGACATAGAGAGGGTCACTAAAGTTGCTGTAATATAACCTGATTTCAGCATTGGCCTCCGTGACATACAACAGGGTAGCATTCAGAGTCTTTAAAAAGGAGTCATTAACAAAATTCTTCACCATGCTGAGAAGCTGTCTCAGCAGGTCAACTGGCAGCTCCATCTTGCCTTCCCCTCCTCCCACGAAGAGAGGAGACATGGAGAAGCTGGTGCTGACTATGGAGAAGTAGTAGTCGGGATCCACCTCACCGCTGGCAGGCAAGTAGGCTCCTTCAAAGCAGTGTGGACCTGGAGCTGTAGGAGAGCAGGGGGAGTGGCCCCTGGCTTCAGAACTGGCCGGTGAGGAGGCATCCGAGTTGGTTCCAGTGTGTGTATGTGGACTGTCTCTCTGGCACACTACGAGCAGTGAGGACGGCGTGATGGAGTGGAAGTCATGGAAGGACCATACGGTCTCCTCTGTAAAACATTGTGTCTGAGGCGAATTCCTGGGAAACAGCTGGGACAGCAGAGCCTTGTCCGTGTTGCTATAGCGACCAAACGCCCTCGTCATCCCCAGTAGGCAGGGAACAATGTACTTGCAGAGGTACACTTTATCGGCTTCGGGCGTCTGGCACATCTTCTGCATCTCCTGCATAGTTTTCATGACGGTGTCTAATACCTGTTGTCTGGAGTCCGGGTCCCTCTGAGCCACGTCTGACAACAGGGTCACTAAACAGAAGCTGAAGTTTTCCGCAACGGGGAGAGAATCTCTCAAGTTCTTTCTGGAGTTTTCTTCGATCCACTGGATCCGCCATAGCCCTCTTAACAGGCTGAGGAAGTAAGACACGAGAGTGTCTTTGTTCTGTAAGTCAGACTCCACTAGAAACACGGCTAGTGCTATGACGGCATCTCTGCGACGTACGTCCAAGGTGAACACACCCTGAACTTCCAAAGGGCACATGCATCGTAGCTTTTGGACCTTTTCCAAAGGCACGGGACGTTGGGCAGCCAAAGAGCGGGCTAATGAAAGAACCGTATTAAAATAAAAGTCTCTCATTGCAGAGATGACCTACCATTGCAGAGATGTGTACCCCGACATGAAACTCGGATACAAATGGATACAATTAAGTACCCAGATTTGTGCATTGAAGCATGACGTGGGTTACGCTTTTCATTCCATCACTGTGAGGTCAGAACTAATAACCATATATGGCTTTGTCTGACATGAGCAAATCATCAAGAGGGATGTATTTAAACTTCAAGCTATGTCCAACGTTTTGTTTACCGCCTGCAACAGAATCACAAAAACTGTTTTGCAGTCCACATAAAGGCCATAAACAGAGACCAGGGATTGTCAACTGGTTCCATAGCACGTCAACATGAATTAACGCTATATACTGTACAGTATATTATATTGTATTTATGAATTAATTTATCTATTTTGTTCATTCTTTTTTCTCTCCCTCTTACAGGCAGTGGGGTTAAAAGTGTGTGAGGGGAGACATGTTTATGTGATAATGTTACAATGGCATATAAGTGTGATCAGAAATTAGTTGGAACTTGTCACGCTACTGTGAGTTAAGTACCGTAACTCCTTTCGGTACATTGTGTGACCAGATCATTTACATTTGACAGGTCTTCCAGTATATATATTTTATCATCCACAAATGTAGTTTCTGGTTTCTATAGATGATATTTTGATTTGATATAAGATCTGGATATATCAGTGGTTTTCAACACTATTCATATCAAGGCCCATTATTCATCCGCCATTTGAGCCACGGACAACCATGTGATGAGATTTAGCATCGCAGACCCAAAACTTACAAATATTTTGAATATTTGTCCACAATTCCATACTGTGTTGATGTTGGTACCATAGCAGGGACAACAGGTGAACGTTAATCAAAATAAAAATCTTCTACATTCTCTCTAAATGTGTAGACTTCTTTTTACGCTCTAGTTAAAGGGCCACTTCACCCCTTTTGCAAACAGGTCTTATTTTAATGATGTTTGGGAGACAAGAAACACTTTCCTGGGGTTTCTATGTGTGTAATATGTGTTTTTAGATATTTTAGTATTTCAAAGTGTCCATGATGTCATGGACACTGGGCTCACTTCCTTCCTGGACTACAATTCCCATAATAATTTGGTGCACTGCTCCTCCTTGTGGATAGGGGAGGGCTGTCTTACTGAGACATGTAGTCCAGGAAGTAAGTTAGCCCAGTGTCTATGACATCATGGACACTTTGAAATACTAAAATATAAGCGCTCCTGTGAGTGGTGAGAACTGGATCCCATAAAGGCAGATGACTACATCTACTGCTGCCCCCTAATCTGTTTACTTTCTAATTAGTTGAGGGGCACTAGCCCATCCAATGCACAGCTTTGTGTTTGTACCACGGAATGTGATGATAAGAGCGCCCCTCACTTGGGTGGGATTGTACTCTTGTTCAAGGCTTGTTCAAGACTTTTATTTATTCAAGGTCTGAAAGTATTAGGACAAAATTTTAAAAATACAAACTAAATGTTCACACAGGAGAAAAGTAAAAAGGGATCTCAGACACAAAGTGGCCAGATTTTGACAGATCTATAATGCCTTTAACAAATATAAAACATTAGGCTTGTGAAAAAAATAGGTTAGGAATTTGGTCCCTCAGCTGCCCACTCTCAAGCTCAGGCTAGTCAAAAGCTTTTTTATTTTGTTGAGATTCTGAATTCCTAACCACGCCCCTCCCCATCCCCATCCTCACATAAATCATGCGACAATGATTAGTCCAGGGCTGAGCACGGTAGACGTTTTGACTAATTTGAAAATACCAAGACATTATTTTGTGATGAAGTAAACATCATCTCTCTGATAGCTATGCATTTCATTATTTCTCAAAACCATATTATTGTATTTGATGGCCTTTCTGCCCTGGCATTTGGCCTTTGTGTACACAAAAACATTACGACACCATGAAAGGCTTGGTGGCCTTCCAGGCCTTGACCCTAAAGTGATGAAATGCTACCCTGTCGGTACACCTCCTGGCAGTGTGCATACAAAGTTTGGCGCTAATCAGCGAGATTGACACAGACATAGACATATAGAGTGTCTCATATCGGCTAGCACCTCTTGAACAGCCATGCCGCAAAACGTATATCTAATAACATGAGCAGTCCAAATAGAATGACAGAAATGCCTCCTTTATTGCTTGTGCTGCCCCTTAGGGCCCCCTGCAGCACTAACCCAGTGCGGCGTGGTCAATGTGGGCGGCTGCTCGACTCGGATGCCCGAGTGCCGTTTCCATTGTGGCGCATGCTGAAGCCACCGTTTAGAATGTCCTGGATGTGCTGCACTATCAAGTTGATAGCCACGAGGTTATCTACTCCTCGCGGAATGATCACATCCGCGTACTTCTTTGTGGGTAAACAGAACTCCTCGAAGGACGGTTTAACTAAGTTTAGATATTGTGTCAGCACATGCGACAGGTCCCTGCCTCGATCGCTGATGTCCCTTAGAACTCTGCGCGCGAGCCGTGTGTCCGCGTCCGTGTCCACGAAGAGCTTCATTTGAAAGAGGTCGCGGATTTCCTGCGAGTAGAATGTCAAGATTCCTTCAAACAGCACCACGTCGGCTGGGTACACCGTCACAGACTCCTCTTTCCTGGAATTGGTGACAAAGTCGTAGACGGGTATCTGGGTGGCCTCTCCCTGCATTAACTGCCTGAGCGTCTTTGTGATCAGCTCACTGTCAAAGGCATCCGGGTGATCAAAGTTGAACTGGCCCCTCAGTGCCTGGGCCATCTCGTCCGGGGTGAGCTCCCTGTAGAAACTGTCCTGCCTGATGATGGCCACCTGCCGCTGCCGGTGGTCGATTTGGTTCTGTCCCAGCAGCTCAATGATCTTGTCGCACACGGACGACTTGCCACTGGCGGTGCCTCCGGACACACCGATGAGGAAAGGTTGGCGAACACCACTGCAGTCATGGTCACTGTCCACGCCCATACCTGCTATGTGACGCCTGGTCTCTTTTGGAAAGCTTTAGAATATACTTCAAAGGCTTATTACAGCTATGGCCCAAACACCAGCTATGTTGAAGTTTAAGTATCCATTCTGTCCACTGAGGCATGATGTAAGTTACACCTCTTGGCCAATCACGCGAGAGGATATAACAATATATGGCTTGCCCGTATATGGCTTTGGCCGAATATCTTTGGGAGAGCCCACATGATACTATAATCCATACCCGTTCTGAGATATCACACACCCAATGAAATATGCTCCCAGACATGATCAGACGAGCCCTGGCTGTGTCCCAGATGTGATGTAGGCCGATCACAGAGGCAAGCGCCGGAAATATTAGGTACGGTATATTAGTTATTCAAAGAGTTTAAAGTGATTTGGTTTTCACTGCTCTGGAACGCATAGCCTTCAGTCTTTGCTTCTGGGGGTACCTCCTCTCCCGAGAAATATGTCTTGATAAGGTTAATAGAAGCTTTGTAGACCTTCTCGTTCTCATGGGACTGCAGGGCCTCGATCGTGTTCATTCCACCACATTCTTCAATCATCAGGCAAAGCTTGTCCGATTCACCACATTTCTCTCCTGATAGGAGGATATTGGTGATTGCTTCCAAGATGAAGAAGACCATTGTGCTGTCCCTGGTGGAGAGCAGATTAAGGAGAGGCTCCAGCACGTTTGCCTGAACCAGGTACATCACCTGTTCAACGGTGCCCTTGTGGGTGATGTTGCTAATGGCCCATACGGCCTCTCTCTGGGTCTCGTGGTTACCCTGTTTGAGAACATCGATCAGGCACGGGACTAGACCCGCGTTGATGATCTCCTGAATCTGGGTGTCCGTTCCCGTCGCGATGTTGGACAGCGTGCACGATGCTCCCTTCTTGATGTTCAGCTTGTAGTGGCGGAGCAGGCGGGGCAACGCGGCCAGCACTCCGGCGTCCAGCACCGCCTGAGTCTGCTCGTGTGTACCGCGCACCATGTTGCCGATGGCGCGCAGCGAGGGAGTCACGACGGACAGCTCTTCGGAAGCGAGCAGCTGCACGAGGCGAGGGACAAGGCCGGTCTGAAGCACCTCCTGGATGCGATATTTTCCGCCGTCCGTCAAGTAGGACACGGCCAAGCAGACGTAGGCCAGGACTTCCTTGTCGTCGTGGCGCAGGAGGCGAACGATTGTGGGCAGGATCTGCCGTACCGCCGTCGCGGACGGGTAGGGGTTCTTGTGGAGGCAGAGGTTTGACAGCATCCATGCAACATTCCTCATGTAGCCAGTAGTGAACGCAGACAGGTCAGGAACCGCCAGCAGATTAAGCAGCGGCTCCACGGCTCCGTGATTGATGACTGTGTCCCTGAGAGCCGATCCATCACCGGCGATGTTTCCAAGAGCCCAGACGACCTGCTCGCTGACATGAGGGTAGGGGGAGCCGACCAGGTTAATTAAAGCAGGAATGGCTCCCCCCTCCACGACAGCGGCCGTCTGCTCCGGCGTCCCAGAGGCGATGTTGGTCAGAGCCCAGGCGGCCTCAAACTGCATGGGAGCCGAGTTCAGACCTAGGAGAGCAACAAACCTGGGGATCAGGCCAGCTCCGATGATGTGGTCAATGGGAGGAGAACTCTCACGTGACAGCAGCTTCCTCGCAGCTTGGGCAGCTCGGAGTCGTTTGTCAAAGCTGCTGCTGTTTATTCCAGTAAAGATCTCTTGAAGGGGTGAAGTTTCCTCCTCTGGGAGAGTTGACACATTTCTTCTTTTCAAGATCTGGTCATCTTTCTTAGTTTTGCGAAGTTGAGCAACGTCGTCAACTCTGCAGCGCCTAAGCTCGTGGGGGTCTTTGCCCTTGTTCTTGAACCTAGCAAGACGTGATGCTACCTCAGACATTACCAACGCGTGTTCGTCAAGGGGAAAAAGAAAGTTTCATAATGAAGTTCTTTGTCCCCAGGGTTTCTGGTGTCTGTGCACAAACCTTAAATTGTAGATACGTCATTGTGATGAAACTTGGCCAATCCACGTCACGAAGCCATGGGTTGGGTTAGTCAATCAGGGAACCCCATGCCCCTATCTCCACTACTGTATATGTACTGTAGATCTCAGAATTCTCCCCAGGTCATTGGCTGAAACACAGGAACCCATATATGGAGAGATAAAACAGTAATTAAATCCAAGATCCTTGATCAGTGGTTTTCAACCCTTTTCATATCAAGGCCCATTACTTGCGCAAGCAGAGCACGCACATATTGTGGTCGTGCTGGTACAAATGTGCGTATGCTCGCAGGTATATATACTGTGGTGATGGTGACGTAATCCAGATATGTATCAATAACATACATGTATACATACAGACATTACCTTTAATTCACCTGATACTGAAACATATCCTAATTACGTATCATCAGTATACTATATATACCATGTATACTGCATAATTGCTGCTATATTATAGCATACGCGTAAAAAAGCCAGCCGACCACAGTATAGTACTTTCAAGTTACAACTGTATACAACTTAATGTATACATACATTACCTGTTACCCAACCAATATTGAAACATATCATAATTACGTCACCATTGACAGCCAGTAATAAACCGAATTTAGTATTTAATTTCAATGTTTCACAAAGATTCGAAAGTTCGTAGCGGTCGACAGTACTTGCGTGCTCTGCTTGCGCACTAGTAGGCCATTTATTACTAACTCATACAATCTACAATGTAATCGTTTCTGTATTCAAAGCTAGACTAGATAAAAACATTAAAACCAAACCATCAAACTAGAAAAAATAATCATAAGTCAGATTTTTTTTATACAATAACTTTATGTACACTTTTACATTTAATTAACAATTCAATCAGCCATTCCAAAATAACCAGGATAGTGCTCTTAACCAATCGGTTCTCAACTCCAGCCTAAGACCCACCGTACTGTTGCTTGTCATTATTCAGTCTAATCTCACCCAACACAGTGAAATAACACCGTACATATTACACTACTACCGTTTTCACCGCGACGGAGACATGGCTTTCACCCCATTATCTCAGTTGGGGCAAAAGCGCTTCCCCACAACACTATTTGCTATTCTGTGCCTATCGGGTCGTAACTCCAACGGGGCAGAGCCGGCTCGAGCGAAACGTTTCAACGTTTGACACGGCAACTCGCTCGCTTTAGCCTGCTCGAGTTCGGCTTGAGACGGGCGGCGCCCCTCTGTCGCGGTCAAAAACTAGAGAATGGGGAGGATTTCAGTGTAACATGTACGGATTTGGGTTTTTTTCTAGTAGTGTACACTATGTACGGAATTGCTAATTCACGTTGTTTCACCGTGTTGGCGTGAGACCGGGTTGCATTGTTACAGTGCGTCCCATCGAGGAATAATTTAGACCCGCCACACCAGGTGATGCATTTTGGAGTGCCAGCCCACCGTAAACGACTCGGTGTCCATTCACCCGTTTGTAACTCTGAGAGGGTACAAATGTGACCCAGTGCATGGAACCATAAGGGGTCCGTTCAGTTACATTTGAACTCGGCCTGTCACAATTATTACATAAATTGACCTAATCGCAATAATTTGAGATAATCGCAATTATTTTTGCATAATCGTCCAATGTTGACAAATGTTCACGCGTTTTCAAACATTTTCCCAAAATAGCAGAAATACCAGTAGATCTGCTATTTCCGCCATTAAAAAAAACTAAAGAAATGAATTATAAAATTATAAATATTATTTGTCATATCTTCTCTGTACAATTTGCGATTATGAAGCCTAAAAACCAAACAAAATACAAAATAAAATCACATGTTCAATTCCCCAAAAAATTAAATAAAATTCGTAATTGTTTGTGTGACAAATTCTGACAATTAATCGTCAACTTAAATCTGTAATTTGTGCCCTCTCAGAGTTAAAAGAACGGACCCATGGTTTCACTGTTCAGGACAGAAAGGCGTCGTTCACATATAAAAGACAAGGTTCTGTGTCGCTGTCCTTGGGGGAGAGGGGGGGGGTGGCAGAGCAGCTCGCAATTCATTTTCAATGGTTTTGACGAGACAAGCTTGCTCCATGGCTGTCTTCTGCCCTCCTCCTCTCAGGGAGTAAGCTTGTCTCGTCAAAACCATGTGACTCCCATTGAAAATTAATGAGGGCCTTTCTCTGCCCCACCCCTCTCCAATTGTTTAGTTTCCAAGATGGCCGCAGCACCAGGATGGGGTGGGACGGAGGTGGGCGGGTGGCATTGACATTCAACACCTGTCTTGTGTCTGTGTTTAATGTGCCGCTCCAATGCATTTCCAATGGAAGCCCATATGGTTTGAGCAAACATTTTGTTTGATGGGGGGGAGGGGGGCAGAACACATCCATCAAAGCTGTGTTCAGACACAAGGCAAGTGTCTTGAATGCAGCCCAGTAAGGGCATATGTCGACCCCGCCCGCTCACCTCCGCCCCACCCCCTCCTGGTGCTGTGGCCATCTTGGAAACTAAACACAATTTAAACAGTGGGAGAGGGGTGGGGCCGAGAAAGGCCCTTATTGCGTGCTGCTCTGCCCCCCCCCCCCCCCCCCAAGGACAGCGAGAGAGCACCCTGTCTTTCATATGTGAGCGACGTCAAAGGCAGCAGCAGAGGAGAAAGGCAGCACTGCTCCAAACAGTGGCTCCGTTTCCTTTTGTTTTTGGTTCGTTTAATATCGCTGTCCTCCAAAAAGTAACACGGCCTCTTCTTCAATCCAGTGTCTTGAAGTGTTGAGAGTAGATAGCAATAATAATAGAAAAATACAACAAACTAAAACGGTCATTTGCTAAACCTTTTTTTTGACAATTTTGTTTTTTTCGGTTCATTTCTTAATTAAAGGCCCGAAAGCTGCCGGATTCGGGAGGCCTCCTTCCATGGCTTATAACAGTCAGAACAAACTGTGTTCAGTGGGGGAGAAGAAGAAGAGGGGCCAACGCAAGATAAAAAAAGAAAATAACTACAATCCAGAGAAGAGAAACTAAATCATTCCAAAACCACTCGCATGTCGGAGCCAGATGCTCCCCCATTAAGATTAACTCATAAAAATGTTACTTCTTCTGCCAGTATCATATAAAAACTCTTTTCAGTCATTTCTTAATTTCCTCCTCCACTTTTTGAAAACATATTTACACCCTTTAATGAACTAGTTTTGGTTATTTTCACCTCACGTCCTCTTCTGTTGCTTCAGAAAGACACACACAAAAGCAATGGATCCTGTGTGTGTGCGCAAAGCGTGCGTGTGTGTTTTATGGCAGGCACAATATTTGTCACTATGAGTTGAGTATCACATCATTTAAGCTTGCTGTGCGTGTGCACTTACGCACGCAATCACGCACGCGCACACACGAACATTCAAGAACACCAAGGCACTCTGAGAGGGGTTAAGGGTGGGGTGTGGGATGGGGGGGGGGGGAGAACTCACAGGAGGAGGAAGAGGCACTGAGACGTTCGTGGAACAAAACAAAAAAAGGAAAAAACCTGCCTCCTTCATCACGATCATGCCCAAGTAAACACCAATTAGATAACAGGGCAGGGGGCTGGTGAACCAATCACCATACAGTACATCCTCACCATATCGAGCCCACCCACCTCCTCAACATCCCAGACTCTCTCTCTCAATCCTCAAGGTCAACGTCGCGCGTGTGTGTGTGTGTGCGCGCGTGCATGTGCAGTCGGCCTCCAGGGGACCAAATGAAAAGTTTGGTTGGGAGAGGACAGCGTCACGACGGCTCCACGCCGCGGCTCACTGCCTCGGCCACTCCCCTCCTATTAGAACGAGTCATTTCAGTGCTCTGGCCCTCAGGAGGACGCCCCCCGAGACCGTCTGCTCGCTCTGGAAGTTCCTCTTCTGTGATTGGTCGGTTCTGTAGGCAGGGCGGTACGGTCAAGTCTAGCTGGGTGGAGTCAGTGGTCACGGCGGTACCACGGGGGGTGGAGGAGGGGGGGGATTCCCCTACCGGTAGAGAGAGACCCAAGTGTTCCTTGAGACCAGTGCGGGTTTATCTCAGAGGGTCTTGACTTCTACCCATAGTTATTCAGGGGGGGAGGAGGTTTTGGGGGCCCTGGTGGTCGAGTTAAGGAGGGTGGATAGTAATAATATAGTGGCGTTTATTCCAGTGGTTATTTGACGCAGAGGAGACCTCCCACGTTGGACACAAACTCCTCCAGGCTCTTGAGGAAGGACACTTTCTGCTTGCGGTCCATGGTGGGCGGGCTGCTGCTGGCCGTCAGCTTGTTGAAGGCGTCGGCGAGGCGTTGGTAGATGACGGCGTCCCTCTGGGACGACAGGAGCGTCTCCACCAGCTCAGCGTACTCGGCCTGCATGGAGGGCGAAACCCACCCGGACGCAATAGTTCATGTCGCTGTTCAGTGTTCATCTCGTCACTCCTAAACGGTTTATTTTTTTGTTTCTATAATCAGTGGTGCTCAAACCTTTTCATGTCAAGAACCCCTAGAATTATATCTATCTCAAAATATTTTGTTTCCGGGGACCCCCAGAAGCGATTTTTCAAATATTGGTTAAAGTGGTTAAAAGCTAAGGTGACACAGATGCGTTCCAGGTCTTAATAACTAAGACAAAGAAATTCCGTCAACTACCTTATTTCACTGATGAAAACTAAACAAAAACTAAATAAAAAGCTACATTGACTAAACCAAGACTAAAAATATTGCCAAATTAGTCAACAAATAAACACTAGACTAAAATGTTCGGAAGGGACTAGTGGAGAAGATCCAGTAGAACTAAGTAATTACTTGTGCAAGCAGAGCGCGTCTCTTCAACGTGACAGCCGTCAACTATTATTTTGGGTATGCAAAAAAACCTGCAAATCTGTGCCTGGTTTGCTGGGACCAGACTACACAAATGACCATATGTCTTACGTCATTATTTAGAGCTAGTCATACGTATACTATACACATAATCAGTAAAAAATAAAATAGCAAATTGTGCCTGAACTGCTGGGACCAGAGTACGTGGTGTGTATATGTATGACTAGCTCTCGTAAGATGACGTAAGAAAAATGGTCATTTGTGTAATCTGGTCCCAGCAAACCAGGCACAGATTTGCTGTTTTTCTTGCATACCCAAAAAACTGGTTGACGGCTGTCACTTTTTGGCACAAAGTAACCACAGTATACTGCTAATTAAATTACAACTACATACTCTATATAGTATAATGTATATGTATACGTATGTCTTACGACATCATTTAGAGCTAGTCATACGTATACTATACACATAATCAGTAAAAATAAAATAGCAAATTGTGCCTGATCTGCTGGGACCAGAGTACGTGGTGTGTATATGTACGACTAGCTCTCAACGATGACGTAAGAAAAATGTTCATTTGTGTAATCTGGTCCCAGCAAACCAGGCACAGATATGCTGTTTTTCTTGCATACCCATCAAATGGTTGACGGCTGTCACGTTTTGGCACAAAGTAACCACAGTATACTGCTAATCAAATTACAATTACAGAATAATTATACTGTATAACATATTTCAATTCAGTTTATATACCTTTTTTTTCCATCACATATCAATGATTTATTTTTCTTTCAAAAAACAAAAAGGGATCCAGAATATATCTACATCGATAAAACTGTAAAAAGTATGTAGGTAGCAAATAGTTACACCTAATGATTATACATGTCAAACGTTCCTTCACAGAGATACTGAGATGTGACAGTTTACAGCGGTCGAAAGTACTTGCGCGCTCTGCTTGCGCACTAGTTGGCCATTTATGGCCTACTAGTGTGCAACAAGCAAGTATGCACTCGGCAGAGTGCAGTTCTAGTTATACTGTACTTATGTTTGGTTGCGCTCGGGTGTTGCGCTCTGAAAATAGCAGATCTAACAAACTGTGAGCTTCTAGATCGGCTCTTTTCAGCATTAGGGATAGAGCACGTTCATTTTTAACGAGCACCTATCCGATCAGGCTTATTGAGCCGGGTTATTATCGAGCCCACACTTTCGAGCATTTTCTATTATTTTGTGGAAAGACCTGGCCGGACGTAGTGCATGGAAGGAACACGGTATTCCGACCAGTTCCTTTCCCCTCCATCAGGCGGCCAGGGGGAGGTAGTTTAAAGACCAGGCTTACTTGCATGTTTTTTATGAGGGTAAACGGGGAGAACGGGTATTGATAACGGGTATCGGTTATCGAGCTCCATCCCTATTCAGCATGCAACCAAGTGTAAAATCAGCCATTACGAGTCAATGCTAAACACAGTGGTGCGTGGTGCTGTGTACTACTCACTTGATGCAGACACACCAGCGTGTACAAAGCTTCCCCGGCAGCCACCGTCATCTCTGTGTTGTGTTTCTGCAGCACCAGCATGTCAAACACCAACTATACAAACACACGGACACTTCACTGACACGTGGGCAATGCAAAGAAACAATATTCCACATCTATAATAGGTATAATAACATCTTTTCATTTGTTCTAACATTTTACACCATTATATATAACACTATAACAACTACTTCATCCGAATTTTGGATGGCAGAAGATCCACCATGGACAGCTCTCCTGGATTCCGCCTTATGGAGGTTTGAAAATCCTGCTTAGTTGTCACCAAGGTAAACGGTGATCAGATTTTACGTCCCATAGCTGGTGGTGACGGGGCGTTGCCGTAGCGACCGGACCAATGTTAAAAGCTGCCGTGGGGCTCAACCATACACAGAATATACATTGGGGTCCATATATACGGACCTGGCTGATAAGGTCCCCTAGCGTCCCCTAGTGGCCCGACGCAAAAATAATTAATAAGGCTCCTATATATTTGTTTACCTTGAGGAAGTGCCGCGTGGCGACAAAGAGGGGCGTGTCTTTCTCCTGCGTCTTGGCACACTGCTCTGCCAGGGGAGAGAGAGCCTCTAGACACAGCTGGCTGACCTCTGAACTCATCCTGACGCACGGTTAAGGTGCTACACACGTTCACATACTCACAGGTTGTTCTCAATGCGTTTATGCATTCACACGCACTCCACAGACACACGCATAGACAGAAGCATGCATACGCACACACGCGCAGAACGCACGCATGCACAGTATTCGGTTACCATCCTGCACTATTTGTTCACTTTCATTATTTTGAGGCAAAGGTTGCAGATCTACAAGCTCACAACGCATCGCATCAAGACATGTTTGCTTTTTAGATCAGTTATTGTACTTATTTGTTTTTGTATTTTGTAAAAAACGATTTTCCTTTTTTAAATGTGACCAAAGGATCTCATGGAGAGACCACATCACCAACGAGGAGGTGATGAGAAAGGCAGGGGTAGCACCACTGTCTGTCATCATCGATGAAAGGAGAAGGAGAATGGCTGGACACGTACTCCGACTGCCAAGAGAGAGACCGCCAAGTGTGGCAATGGTACCAGAAGGTGGAAAGAGGAAGAGAGGAAGGCCAAAGAAGACATGGAGACAGACAGCTAAGGAAGACCTACTGTAAGCGAGATGGGTGTCAGCTGGCACGGAGCAAGAAGGGTCGCCAGAGACCGGAGTAAATGCCCAATGTTCCAATAGGAACGGGAGGAACTAAGTAAGTACTAAGTAAGTAAACTTTTAATAATTATTAACTTATAATAATTATCACGATAACAAATGTGAAGGAAGTAAAATACACAATATTTTATGTCAATATGTCTGCTGTTCTCTGCACACACACACACACACACACACACACACACACACACACACACACACACAGTACAGTGGGAGAGGATACGAGGTCATCCCCAGCTCTAGGGAGAACATGAGGCTCTTGAAGAGGTCTTCGGGCAGCTGAGGAATCTTCTCAGGGAAGATCTCACAGATGAAGGTGATGAGCTTGTAGTACTGGTTACACAGCGAGGGGAACTGGACGGAGCACACAGAACCAAATATCAAAACGAACCCATTTAGACCTGAGGCCCATTCTAACAGTTTTCTGAAAAACCTATGTTTCTATATCAGTGGTACTCAACTTTTTTCATGTCAAGGACCCCCAGAATTAACTGTATTAACTGTCCACAGAGTTATTATTTAGGTCTAGTCTGCAGTTGTTGGAGGCGAGAGGCCGAGAGGCACTCCCACATTGGTCACAGAAGTGGGCGTGGTTATAAGTGTTGGCCACAGAGAGAAGTGGGAGTGGTTATAAGCACAACCCGGCTGGGATTTGGAACGTTGCGACTATGAGCCTCACCTTGAGCAGGTCCTGAGACATGAGAGGAAGAACGATGTTGACGCCGTACAGAACCACGTCTGCTGCCGACACCGTCCGGCTGGAGGCCGGCGTACCCTGTTCCTGACCTCGGAACACCTCGTCTGGAACACGCATGCGCACACACACACACACACACACACACACACACACACACAGACGCGCAGACACACACGCAGACACACGCACACACAATTAACACTTTTTATGTCCCAGCAGATAATGCAGATTTGACTCTGAAAAAGCCCTGCCTTCCATTTCCCCCCAAATCCATGGGTACATTTGGTTACCAACTCTTCATCATTTAGCTGGGGACCACCTGGAACCCCCCCAGCCTCAAGGACCACTGGAGGTCCCAACCAGTGGTCCCAGGAGGACCACTGGTTGAAAACCACACTGCTCTAGAAGCATGTTGGCGTACCGGTGTCGCTGAAGTCGATGAACTCCTTGGACAGCAGGTTGGTGAGCAGCTCCATGATCAGCAGCAGGTCCTGGTACTGGTCCTCCTCGGCCGCCGCGTCGGTCCGCTTCCGGCCCAGGTTGTTCTTAGAGTAGACCTGGAGCAGCGTCAGGCACGCCTCGTACAGCTTCATGGACTTGGTCTGATTAAGGACAGAGAGAGACAGAGGAGAGCGTCACACCACACAGCTTCATGGACTTGGTCTTAGTAAAACAGACTCGAGTTGTGTGAGCGGTGGTCACAGTGACGTCATGTTGTAGTTTTCGGTGGTCACCTCTTCACCGAAAACTGGACCATGAATAGGCCTTTAGGGCTATATCTTGATGTTTTTTACTATTGTGAAAACCCTTTTAAAATTGTTCAATCTACAAGCTCATGTAGATTGGCTAGTTGAACTACTTTAAGAGGTTTTTCAAAATAGAAAAAAATGCCAATTAACATGTGCTAAAATGCCTAAATTGTAAACTGCAAACCTGTAAGAGCACCATGTGGTACGTACCTCTCCCAGGTAACAGATCTGTTTGTGAGCCACCTCCACAAACACCTCGATGATGAGGTTGATGGTCTCCGGGGTGTTGTGGTACACCTGGACAACGACAGGAGCACGAGTTAGAGCTGTACCATCAAATACATTTACATTTGACACACAGCTCTGTAGGACGCTAACCCATTTGGAGGCATCACACACACAGCTCTGTAGGACGCTAACCCATTTGGAGGCATACTTTGGGAACCATTGCGCTAGGCTCTAGCGCTAATAGCATTGCGTACCTCCATGAGGCCGATGCAGTTGGACAGGAAGTCCATGAGGAAGGAGAAGAGCGAGGACACGTTGTCGATCTGCGTGGCCTCAGCGATGCCGCACAGGGCCTCCAGTGTGGCCACGATCTCCTGCTTCACCGCCTCCTCCTGGCTGATCTGGGCGAAGTTCTCCTGGTTGATCAGGTTGAGGAAGCGCTGCTGGAGGGGGTGGAGCACCTGGACGGGACGGACGCGGGGACAAAACTACATTACTCACCATTTTTTACTTAACCCATCTGCATTTAGACCTGAGAACAGATTCTACAATAATGCTGTCTAAATCCTGACAGTTTTATGAAAAACCCTGTTTCTATGTCAGTGGTGCTCAACCTTTTCCATGTCAAGGACCCCCGGAATTATCTGTATTTAGCCGCAGACCCCCCATCTGAAAATATGTACCGGTACTGTAGTTCCAGGCACCCCCCTCCCCCAGAAGCAAAGATTTGAGTTAAAAATGTTCGCTGTGAAAGAATATATACAATGGGGGAAATAAGTATTGGACACGTCAACTTTGACTGTGGCTGATGTTGGTTTGCACAGATAGGAGGTAGACATACAAATTACATAGGAAAGGAATGGCACGGCACCATATGAAATCACTAAGTATACTGTTTTTTCTTGTTGTGTTCAATACTTATTTCCCATGCTATTGCACTTTATACCACATAAAAATATGTATGGACTTTATTTTTGTGTGTGGATTTCCTGAGTTAATACCAATGTCTGGTAAATAAATCATGTGAATAGCATCATTGGAAATTAAGTGAATGAAAAAAAGTTGATGTGTTCCCCCATTGTATTCAAAGATGTGTGACATTTTTGCGTTTTTTTTTTCTTCCAAAAAATAGTTTAAGTATAACATTCGTAGTATCAATACTGCAATGTAGAAATGCTCTGTTGCAAGTAAACGTACGGAATTCAAAATGTATTTGAGTAAAAAGGACAAAAGTATTGGTGTCAAATATATTTACAGGAACCAAAATTGAAAGCACTCCCTATGCAGAAAGTCCCATTTCAAGTTTCCATTTGAAAATAGCAGACCAACAAGCTCACAATGGGTCGCATCGCGACACATTGAAGAGAATAGAAAAGATAAACATTCATTTTCTGATAAAACACTGATAATAGTGCCGTCAAACTATGAAAAAAAGTTGAATCTGCAACACAATGTTATACAATAAGCAGTGCGAGTCCCTGCTTCATTCATCTATCCATCCATGTATCTGTCTCTCAACTAAGTGGTCCTTGGGCTGAAAAACGTTGAAGACCCCTGGGGTTCTATGATGATGGTGGTTTGCCTCCTGCCTGGTCCTCCTCTCACCTCAGCCCAGTACTGCTGCTTGGCGTCAGAGTCCATGTGTGCGAAGCCTCCCAGCACCAGCGCCTTCATCAGGGTTCTCTGGACCGAGCTGGACAGCAGGTGGAGGGGAGGGCTGCGGGTCGCAAACTGCTTGGCCAGGTTCCACCAGTTCTCACACTGAACTACGATGTTAGCCCTGGTATGGGGAGGGGGGGAGAGAGAGATATATATATATATATATATAGAGAGAGAGAGAGAGAGAGAGAGAGATAGAGAGAGAGAGAGGAAGAAAGGGGAGTTTTGGTCAGTTTTGGTGGTGTGGTAGTAGTTGAAATACAGATGTATTAGTTTTAGAAATAATAAAAAATAAACATAAATGCTATAAAAATCTAAAATGACAAAGATGCTTTCCAGGTCTCAATGGTTGATTCCTAAGCCGGTAGTCAAATTAACTTTTTTAGATGACTACATTCATGACATTGGCCGTTATCAGGCCTTTACTACAGAACTCATCTTGATTAAACGATGCAAAAAAAGACAGAGTTCTCTATCTGAACTTTGTAGTTTACTGTAAAATATAATTCTCTATATCTGAACTTTGTAGTTGACTGTAAAAGGTCTCCTTGCAAGGTCGATTTGCTCTGCCTTGCTGTCCATCTCCATGCAGTGCTATAGCACACTATAACCACAAGATGGTGCTGCTCCATGCAGTTAGTGTTAAAGGTGCTCAAATGTTGGGAGTGTAAGCTGTGCAACAATAGTTAACCAATTGACCATGGGTCTAGTACTGTACTGTCCCCTCCTTTTCCCCCTCACATTCTAACTCAAATGGTGATTCTTCAATCACCATTTAAAAAAAAGTGTTCTGGGGGTTCACTGGCACAGCCTTTTTTCAGATGGTGGTCCGTGGTCAAATACACATCATTTTGGGGGTCGTTGACATGAGAAAGTACAGTAGGAGAAGCAGTGATTGTAATAATGGGTGTGTGTGGTTCTTATGGATTAAAGATAAATTAAATCTGAAACAGTGTGCCCCCACAACTACTAGTGCCGTTTCCTAAACAATTAACACAATATGTAAATTAAATTATTTGCCGTTACATACTGCCAATCTTGTGAAGAAATCACAGACTGAGGCTTTAACGCTTGCTTTTCGAGACGATTAGGGACGATTAGGGAGACGACTAGGGTTTTATGGAAGATGTTTCTGCAAATAATGCTAGTTCGACCACTTGAAATGCATCTAATCTTAAAATAAGCAAAACTCATTTGCTTATGCTTAAATAGAAGAAATGCTGGCATCTCCAAAATCCAAATGACTGATAATCAGTGGTGGCGACTGAGAACTTTAACCCACGGGTTCTCCTCACCTCTCCCTCTTCTCCACCAGCGTGACCAGAAGCTCCACCGTGTCGTTGGCCAGCTCCGTCTCCGAGCTCCACACGGACAGGTTGTTGATCACCTTCTCCAGCAGGTACCCCACGATCCACTGGGCCCCGTCTGTGTCGGCGCCAAACGCCGTGCTCAGCGGGATGCTGATCTGAGAGGAACCCAAAGAACGCACAGAGCAGTTTGAGAGGAACCCAAAGAACGCACAGAGCAGTTTGAGGGGAACCCAAAGAACGCACAGAGCAGTTTGAGGGGAACCCAAAGAACGCACAGAGCAGTTTGAGGGGGACGCGTTGGAAAGGAAGCCAGGCTGATACCCCCCTAAACTAAAGACACACAATAGAGCGTCGCAGTCCCGCCCCCTTTCATGACGACGCCAGGCCCAGGAAATGAATCCCAATGCATTTTTCCCATAGACATTTCATAAAGTATTTATTTAAAGACCTTTTAAGCGTCGTACGAAGCCAACTCGAGTCGTGACAAATCATGACAACAAACACAATATTTTGGACCAAACAAATAATTACAAAGAAGAAAAACAACCAAAAAAAGTGTTGTAACCTTCCGTTTTTTCCTACTTTCTAATTCTTTGTTTGGCCTGAAATGTTTTGTTTGTTGTCATGATTTGTCACGACAAGAGTTGGCTTTGTCCGCGGCGAAAACATCTTTAAATAAATACTTTCTGAAAAATGAACGGGGATTTATTTTCCGGGTCTATAGACTACAAATATACGTACTAGGGAAACAACATATCATTCCCCAAGTTTAGTTTTAGCCATTTGAAGGGGAAGAACATGTCTGGGGTCATTTTCACACCGCGGGTGTCTAATACTTCTTACTAGTAGTAGGAAGGGGCCAATCAGAGGCAGGCGGGGGCGGGTCTTTACGCAACCCCTTCGGTGTTGTGAATGACGCGTGTCAGCTACCGAAATCCCCATGTTCTACAGACACTACACAACCAGCTCACCTGTTCTACAGACACTACACGACCAGCTCACCTGTTATACAGACACTACACAACCAGCTCACCTGTTCTACAGACACTACACAGCCAGCTCACCTGTTCTACAGACACTACACAACCAGCTCACCTGTTCTACAGACACTACACGACCAGCTCACCTGTTCTACAGACACTACACAACCAGCTCACCTGTTCTACAGACACTACACAGCCAGCTCACCTGTTCTACAGACACTACACAACCAGCTCACCTGTTCTACAGACACTACACGACCAGCTCACCTGTTCTACAGACACTACACGACCAGCTCACCTGTTCTACAGACACTACACAACCAGCTCACCTGTTCTACAGACACTACACAGCCAGCTCACCTGTTCTACAGACACTACACAGCCAGCTCACCTGTTCTACAGACACTACACGACCAGCTCACCTGTTCTACAGACACTACACAGCCAGCTCACCTGTTCTACAGACACTACATGACCAGCTCACCTGTTCTACAGACACTACACAACCAGCTCACCTGTTCTACAGACACTACACAGCCAGCTCACCTGTTCTACAGACACTACACAACCAGCTCACCTGTTCTACAGACACTAAATGACCAGCTCACCTGTTCTACAGACACTACACAGCCAGCTCACCTGTTCTACAGACACTACACAACCAGCTCACCTGTTCTACAGACACTAAATGACCAGCTCACCTGTTCTACAGACACTACACGACCAGCTCACCTGTTCTACAGACACTACACAACCAGCTCAGCTGTTCTACAGACACTAAATGACCAGCTCACCTGTTCTACAGACACTAAATGACCAGCTCACCTGTTCTACAGACACTACACGACCAGCTCACCTGTTCTACAGACACTACACAGCCAGCTCACCTGTTCTACAGACACTAAATGACCAGCTCACCTGTTCTACAGACACTACACAACCAGCTCACCTGTTCTACAGACACTACACAGCCAGCTCACCTGTTCTACAGACACTACACAGCCAGCTCACCTGTTCTACAGACACTACACAGCCAGCTCACCTGTTCTACAGACACTAAATGACCAGCTCACCTGTTCTACAGACACTACACAGCCAGCTCACCTGTTCTACAGACACTACACAGCCAGCTCACCTGTTCTACAGACACTACACAGCCAGCTCACCTGTTCTACAGACACTACACAACCAGCTCACCTGTTCGTAGAGCTTCTCGTCCACCAGCAGGTAGGTCTTGGCCCAGCGCCGGAGGAACCACACAATGTCTTTGCCCATCTGAGGACTGAGCAGCTCCGTCAGGCTGGCCCTGGTCGCCCGGGACTCCACCTCTGACGTCCTCAACACCGCAGACAGCAGCCTGGGGGCGGCAGGGGGAGAGGGAGACAGAGAGAGGGAGAGAGAGAGACAGAGGGAGAGTGACAGACAGACAGAAAGAGAGAGAGAAGGTATGGGAAGGGAAGAGAGGAGAGAAGATTAAATTCAATGAACGCACATAGGTGTTGTTCAGTTAACTAATTTACTACCGATTTATTGAGTGGCGCTAGGCCGCTAGCCCCTCCTATGTCCAGCTTTGAGTGCTTGTGCAAACACAAACATTGAATGCCATTGACAATAAAATGACGAGTTTTGAGTGTACATTGTGTAAACACAAACATTGTATACGATCATCTCAATCACAACTTGCGTCCTCACTTTTTATCCTCAATACGTACTTTGCTCAGCCAACCAAATCGTTGCTATGGGGTGATCAGCCAATCAAATCATCGCTATGATTCACACAACGCTGGGCATAGGATTGAACAGAACGTGGATGTTACCTACCTTTATATGTTACCTCTTGGTGTTTTAATCAGTCGTTTTAATCAGGTCTCGTATCACTGTTATGCTGATGACACCCAGTTATATAATATAATTTATTTGCCATGTCAATTCCTATCAACTTGTTGACATGGCAAATAAATTATTGAATCTTGAATATTTTTCCTTTAAATCCCCTAATCATAGTAAGCTGTCTATTTGAAAAGAGTGTCTAAATTCCATCAAGGAATGGATGGCACAGAATCTTTTACAGTTAAACCCGGATAAGACAGAAATCCTGATCATAGGACCTGAGAGCATCCAGGCTGAAATACAGCAGTCTATGGCTATTACGGCCAATTAGACTTCTAAGAACTTGCGCGTTATATTTGATCACCAATTTACCTTCGAACCTCATATTAAAAAGGTCGTCCAAACTTGATTCTTTCAATTGAGAAACATCTCAAAAATCAAATCTTTATTAACACCACGAGCCTTCTCAGCTATAGCACCCACACTCTGGAACGAGTTACCTCTGAACCTAAAAAGGTCAGTCGACACTTTTAAAAAGCTACTTAAGACACACCTATATCGTAAATATTTTGGTCCATTATAGTGAGTATCTTTATTGAGTCTTGCTCTGCCTGTATCTATTTTCATGTATTGTTTTCTGTTGCTTGTTTCTAATGTTATCGCTGTTTTGCTGTTGAGTTGTGTTTTTCTTGTTTTATTTTTATTGTACAGCACCTTGTAACGATTGTTTTGAAAGGCGCTTTATTAAATAAAATTACCTTACAGTTACAATATTAACGCTTCTGATGAAAGTGAAAGTAACGATCGGCAGATTAGTTATGGCCGATAAGTACTTCCGGTTCATCCAGGGTGAATTTCGGGGGGTTTCAAAATTAAACTAATGACTGAATCATGGGTCGGCAGTAAATGACATAAGTGCACACTTCTCCAATCTCTACACATACAGTAGACCGGGGGCCGAGAGGCGAACCGGTGACCTTCTGATTACCAGCTAAACTACGGCCATTTCCCCGAAAGGAAAATGAAATGGCAGATAATCCTCGGAGCTATCACGCAGGGAGGTAGAAACAACATTAAGTGTGATTTATTCTCGGGTTGTGTGTGGGTGTCACACACCAGAGACAAGCTCACAACGAGTCACCCTGTGAGGCGTTGTGAGCTTGTAGATCGGCTGTTTTCTGTGAGCGACACCCACACGCAACTAAGTGTAACTCTAGCTTTGGAATGATGACAGATTAAACCTAAGGTCATTATGAGATACTGTATACAGAGAGAGAGAGAGAGAGAGAGAGAGAGAGAGAGACAGTGATAAAGGAGAGAGAACAAAAGAGACATGGGAGTCAGTGGTTGTTTGTTACCGTTGCTCAGAGACCAAATCAAACGCCATTTAGAAAAACAACACTAAACCCACATAATCACACACATTCTCTCTCTCTCTCTCTCTCTCTCTCACACACACACACACGCAGTCACGCACACACGCACGCACGCACGCACGCACGCACGCATGCACAAACTTAGTTCAGAATCAGGCCTGATTATGGTTGTGGTGCTGCAGGGCTGGGGATCTGGATCGTTTTGAGAAGGGCCAGAGGGAGAAAACGGAATAAATCTTTTCTTTTCTTGGTAATTTTGCAAAATCATTTAGAAAACAGGAAATCAGGCTCTTATGAAAACACGCCTGACCTCAAACTGTTTTTTTACAAGCCAGGTGTAAAATAAAAGCTGTCACAACTATGAGGCGATGTGAATGGCTTTTTTTGTCCATTTGAGGAGAATGACACACGCCCACACACACACACGCACACACACACACCTCTCTTCGTCAAAAGGCCACAGAGATAGAGAGCTTAAATGGGGCTTAGGCTGCCGTGTGTCCTCCCCGTTCGGGGAGGACAGTGCACTGTTTCACATTGTCTGCACAAAACAAAACCCCGTTGACATTTGTCAGGGCCAGGGGTCGAACGCAACGCGCGCTATTTGGGGAAACCCGACGCCTGCGGCCCCTTGTCTTTTCGGTCCCCCCGCTGTCACCGGGGGCACTGCTGTCAGTGTCAGCCATGCACTGTGTGTGTGCGCACACATGCACGCACGCACACACACACACACACACACAGGACCCATAATGGATGATCTAGAATGCACAGAGGCACACGATGACCTTCAACAGACACAATATCACCGTCTGCCTGTGGCTTGCCGATTGTCATCACGGCGATTATCTGCTACATGCGAAACACACGCACTCCCACTTATACGCCTTTGGTCTCTGCAGAGGGTATACATGCTTTCAGAATTGTCATCGAGAAGTGATTCATGGGGGGGATTCCGACGCCGGAGTGAGTGTGTCTGTCTGACCAGGCATGCAGACACAAAGTATTTATGCTGACTCCCCGCGATGGAAACGGTTTTCTTACACGGGGGCAGTCCACTTGAGTCCCCCCCCCCCCCCCCCCCCGAGTGTCATGTTGTTATCGACGCACGACAGTGGTAAAAACGCTGCACAAACATGACTCTGCTGGTCACGGGTTCACAAGGCATCGCCGATGCAACGCCGTTGTAGTCGTACAAGTATAACAGCTGGTTTAAGTCAAGTGGTTCATCAAAAACGGAATCGCTAGAATAAAAAATAAAACAATGTGTAAAAATAGCATATAGCTTCGTGCCGCATTGGGAGCTTGTAGATCGGCTATTTTCACTACCTCTTTTCTAATTTATGGAATTTCTTGTATTTCTTCATGAAGTCACTGAATTTTTTTTTGAATTTTGGTTTAATTCATGAAAAGTTTAACTTTTTTTTGGGGGGGGGGGATGTTTTTAGAAAATGTTTTGAAATAATAATATAGAAAATGAATTAAATCCGCACTTCCAGTCGAGTAAGAGTCTTTATTAATAAAGATAGTGCTACGCAGCAGCAGTCATATACCAGACAGACAAACGTGTTTCGGTGCGCAGGCCTTCGTCAGTGTCAAAATTGGCAGTAGCAACGGAAATGACAGATATATAGATTTTTTTCAATTAGAAGGGACTATACAGCCGTGTCACATTATTAAAGACATACATAGTAGTGAACATACGTATTATTATGAGAAATCATTGTCTTATTTCAGAATGCACATTACAAGAAAAGTTATTCATAGCAAACAGTTTAACACCAATTCTTCATTTAGAATTATTCACGTTTAGGAAATAGTGTTTAAGAAATGGATCCAAAATGCTTCGCGTTGTAATAATACCCGATCTCTGTCCCCAACTCTCTTTAAAGGGTTGATAAATTCTATACCTTGAAAACTCAGGGTACATATGTCATGTCCAGTGCTATTGAAGTGTCTAGCTATGGGGGATTTTTCTTCTTTTGTCCTGATATTGCTTTTATGTTCTTGTTCAGTGATTCTGGTTCTTAATTCTCGTTTAGTTTTTCCTATATAGCAAAAGCCACAGGGACATTTTAGGAGATAGACAACATTTTTTGTTCTACAAGTGATTCTCCCTTTTACTTAATTTTTTTTACCTGTGTGAGGATGTAAAAAACCATGGCGTTGCAGTTAAGAGGGAAGGGAAGGGAAGTTACCGGAGGGTAGTGGGGACATGAAATGTTGAGGCTCATAAATATCATTTTTAACAAGTTCAGTAGAAAAGGTTTAACCTATAGAAGGGTCACTGGAGCGTATATGCCAATGCTTTTTAATTGTATGTTTAATATGTTGAGAAATAGGAGAAAATGTGCTAGACAAAACTATTCTTTGACCTGTTGAGACGGAAGACGATAGATCAGTTCTATCCAACTGTTTGACTCTGGACTTACATTTATTTAAAGTGACTTCTTCGTACCCCCTTTCACTGAACCTGGCACTCATTTCAGAGGCTCTCAAAGTCTGCCTCTGTACTGCAGATTATTTTGAGTCTCAACATTTGGCTATATGGTAGCCCTTTTTTTAAATTATATGACTCTTGCATAGTACTATCTTTATTAATAAAGACTCTTACTCGACTGGAAGTGCGGATTTAATTCATTTTCTATATATTATTTTGGAATCTGCAGCCAGTACACGCCTGAAACTATATAAAACTGTCTGAGTAGAGCGTGCCTTTTCCCCTGAATTGAAATAATAATAATAATAATAATAAAATAAAAAACTTTGTGGGTCATGGTGGTACGTTGTTCTGGGTCACCTTAGTTTTTTTCCCCTACATTTATTTGTTTTTTGAGGGGCGGTACGCCCTCCTATGCCCGGCTTTCCGTGTTCCCAAAATGTCATGAATTAAAAACAAATTTGATTTATTTTCAGCAATTTCATTGAGAAATAAAATAATTATTAAGTAATTGGAACAATTGAAGTGGTGAAAAGAGCCGATCTACAAGCTCACAACGCGGCGCGAAGAGACACGTTGTGAGCTTGTAAATCGGCTATTTTCACTAGTTTGGTCCCGAGTGAATATCTCATATCTGTTTTTGTGTCACAGGCTAAAACGTTTGTGAACCACTGATATTCTAGTGGACATGTTGGGGGGGGGGGTGGAATCATTCCTTCCAAAATGACAGCTTGTGTCATTCAGATTCCAGCCACTGTTGTTGCATCCGCCACCTGGCCTTCCGCTAATTAAATGACATGCTGGGGAGTGGCAGCGACCGGACCCCCCCTGACCCACTAAGGGCTTGGCTGGCGCCCGCCAGGGTTAAAAGAGCCCTGTGTGCGTGTGTGTGTGTGTCCGAGCGCATGTCCGTGGTTATACAGAAGAAAATGTGTCATCTCAAAATGTGTGTGCAGCGCACTGTATGCGTTTGTGTTTAAATGTAATTGTTTCTTCCAAATGTGTGCTGTGATTTTGCTCACGGACATGTGCTGCTGCAGGTCAGTGTGCAGTATAGAATGAACATGAAGGTAGTGGTACATGTGTGTGTGTGTGTGTGTGTGTGGGGTTGGGGGGGAGGTGGGTTAAGGCATGGTTGGGGATCTGCCAGGACATTCCCCCCCCAATGGGACTGGCACCACCGCACCCCGGGAGGTTCCAGGAGGCATTAGGGACAAAGGGTGCGTGTAAGCTAGTAATCGTCGCACAAATGAAGACAACATGTGCACGAATAAAAAAGGCACAGATGGAGAGCGTGTGAATGTGTGTGCATGTGAGGCACATATCCCACAGTCACGCGCCCGATGGCATGGCTCCCAGGGCCACGCAATGCTGTGCTGTGCCATGCCATACCAAACTCCACAATGACACTTTCATTGTCTTCCCCGTTTTACTAGCCACAGTTTACATTTGGCGTGTGCAAGTGTGAACTTGAAGAGACCTGACCCTTCTGTGGCTTTACAGGACATACGCCCGGACAAGGATGGGCGCAGGAACCTGTTCTTGGCAGGTGGCCCTCTGTGGGTTTTATTAGGGGTGCTGCTGGTAAGTGAGAAATACCGGCATTGTCCCGCGAGCTTAATCACACGGAATGTCAATTGTCCTGGCGACGCCTCTTGCTTGCACGTCGGTCACGTCCACGGCAGTCCTTGACCCCGAGGTAACTTCTAAACGTAATTTCAGAGAGAATGTTATCAAGGTTATCGGGCCAATTTGTGCCAAAGCAGAGGGGGGGGGGTCCCATCCACTTCCATTTATAGTTTTTATATATCTCTTTGAGAAAGAGAGACAAAGGAGAGTTAAGCTGGATTTGGACTTAGTCGTGTGCCGATGTTATGCATTTAAATAGGCGACCTTCTATTTTTGGCACACAAAGCATATCCAAATAAACCCTACAGATAATATATAGATCGTATATAGTTGGAGGACTGGGTCCATGAAGGGCTCTATATTCCCCCCCCCCTCCTTTTGTCCATCTATAACAAATTTGTTCGCAGACAAATAGCTCTACGAGTTGTACAAGCTCACAACGCGTTGCAAAGCATTGTGAGCTTATAAAGCAGCTATTTTCTTTTGTGCTTATTTTCTTCTTACTTCTTATTTTTGCAGAATATTTGCATATTCGCATAGAGATGCTAGGGTTCATAGCGGTTATGTACGCCTAACACTGGTGGAAGGGACAGTCACGACTGAATTACGCAAAAGCTCTTTTGGTAACGATTTTGTTGGTTTCATTGAAAATGGCAGCCACAGAATAAAAACGGACAGCATTTTGCTGTTGACGGGTCCCCACCTACTTATAAAAACAGGCAACTCTTGAAGAGACCACTCTCTGACAACCTGACGATAACTGAAGACACATGCGACGGCGGACACGAGGCTAGAACACTCCCACTATCACAATGCGCTGCACGGAGCCTGCCAGCACCAAACCAAAACAAACCAATAAATTGTCCTACACCCAGACTCACTCCGTGTGTAATTGTTCCAGTGCCAAACGGGCCCAAATTTGGACATTTTTATAAACTCCCTTTTAACAAAGTAGACACGGCGCCCCCGGTTATGTCATTCCCCAGCCCACATCAGACAGCGTCCATTCAAGTCCATTAAACTGGAGCAGAGAATGGAAAAGCCATTATCTTGTGGGTTAAAAAAAACAAACCGTCCCCACAAGTGAAATAAACCAATCAATTCCAAATCACAGAATTAGAGCGATATATCGGTTTAGCAGATACATTGGCTATTATTTGACTTTTTCAATGTCATAACATTGGTACGGTAATTGGCCAGACTAGGACTCTCCTAAATCAAAACCTGCCATCGGTCGCCCGGTCGGGCTCCACACACGATTGTAAGACACATGTGATTGCGAGCGTAACATGAAACCATCGGATCCCTTGGGTTTCATATTACACTCTCAAGAGTTAAATTATTGTTAAAACATCTGCATTACTTAATCTACAAGAAGTCTACACAATTAGAGGATGTAGAAGGATTGTTATTTTGATCAACGTTTGCCTGTTATCTCTCCGATGGTACCAACATCAATACAGCATGGAATCGAGGACAAAAATGAGCAGACCTACGAGCTTGTAGGTCTGCTATTTTTGAAAAAATCGAAGAACGACTGACATAGAAACATAGCTTTTTCAGAAAACTGTCAGGATGTAGAAGACGTTTTTAGAATCTGATCTCAGGTCAAAATGGGTTAAAAACCACTGGACTAGAATGAATGAGCCCCATCTCCTCTCACCTGATGACCGAGTCGGTGCGGTTGCAGCCGGGGATGGAGGAGGCCTTCTCCCCCGGCGACCCCAGGATCTGCAGGGTGATGTTGATGTCCACCTCCGTGGAATGCTTGATGGAGAACTCCATCACCTCGGCTGGTATGAGGGGGGTCTCGCCCTGGGGGTCGTCCGCTAACAGATACCCTGAAAGATACACAGAGAGCGACGGTCGGTAAACCTCTGAAAGCAAGACGTTGAATGATTTACATTACTTTGTTGTGCGGTGCCGGAAACGCAGAGCAAAAAACAATCCCAATATAAAAATAGTCCACAAGAGTTTATAGGTCGACAGAAGGGATTTAGCCTTTTTTGGGGGGCTAGAACAGCAATTTTCTACATTCGTCACACAACAAAGTATATTGGGCTTAAGTGGTGAACAAAATACTCGCAGGACGGTTGTAAACATCTCAGCAGCCAGTAGCCACATTGTAGGTAACTAAGGGCAGAGAGGTAATTTTCCAATCTACGCAAAAACACAGGCTTGCACTCTTTTCAAAACCCGTAATTCATAGTGATGTGCAACAACCGCTGCCGCCCGCATCTTTCAAACTAAAGGCTAGAGAGTGCCAGAAGAAATGGCAGATTTTACCCTTTCATTCCCCCCCCCCCTAAACCGGGAGGCCTAATCTTCCGTTCTTACCTCACGCTGGTCACGCTAAAGTCCCTCTAGAAGCGTTTAAATTCCAAACGAGAGGCATGCTGAAGTCAGAAATGAAGACAGAACATTGTCCTTTTCGTCAAAACCATGGAGAGCTCCCTAGATTAGGAGCTACGAGCCATTCTTTTGGAGCCGTAATACAAGGAAGTGAACGGCAGCGCGAAACACAAGGAGTACCGTGCAAAATACTGGATAAATAACTGGATGAAATTCTGCTCTGGTCATTATACGTGTTGATACTGCAGTGGTAAAAGTCATCACTCCTCATCATCATCATCATCATCCAGACTTCAGACTCAACTGCCAGGCCCGTCCCCAAAACAAATTCCTCTCACAAACACACCACAACAGATCAGCCCCCCGGCCTAAATATACAATAGCTCCAGTTGGTGATCCACATAACTGCTCCTATGTGCAGTCAGTGGGAGGTCTCACTCGATGTTAGCCGGAGGTAATTGAACGGAACGTTTATAGAGATTGGCTGCTAACATAAATAAACAGATGTAAAAATAAAAGTGATACGGAAATATGATTCTTGCGGACTCTTTTGATGTAATTACAGATGTTCTAACTGCCAGATGGGTGAGTGACCTGCAAACCACCTCATGAAACCAAATAAGGAGTTAAATTATCAATAGACATCTGCATTACTTAAGTTAATTTACAAGTCTACACAGAGAATGTAGAATAATTATTTTGACCAACGATTGCCTGTTATACCCTAATTTTGGTAACAACATCAATACAGCATGGAATTGTGGACACAATACTATCCGACGACAACAAACTATTCTACGTTTTGGGTCTGAAGAGGCTAAATCTCATCAAATAGTGGTCCGTGGCTCAAATGCAGAATAAATACTGGGCCTTGAGGGTTGAAAACCTGCTCTAGTCGAGTGTGTAGGAAGAAGTCCAGTGTACCTGAGACCAATAGAAGCCAGTGGATGTCTTCATAAAGGTCGTCCAGGACCTTGCGGTCCACTGAGGCGAGGTCCGAGGAGGCCATGAGATGCTGCTGGGTCCTCTGGAGCTGTCCGTGGAGCCGGTTCACCCTGTCCTCCAGCAAACTGCACATGCAGGGCAACAACACAAAACACGTTTTGGCCATTTTGACATTGACTTCGACTAGAAATGCACTCTGTCTGCGGTGCCAACTTGCGCCTTGCGCACAAGTAGGCCATACATGAAGCAGAGCGTGCAAGTACTGCTACTAACTATTAACTAATGCATATTACAACTGCTGTTCTAAATCCTTTAGACCCGTTATTGACCTTATATTAACCTTGAAACGCACCATTGTTACGTCACCATCTACAGCCAATAAGGGGCCACCATTGTTACCCCGATGTACGTACATACTTATACATTATTAGTGAGTAGTGGTATATACAGTGGTCAGTGAGGTGTGTGTGTGTGTGTGTGTGTGTGTGTGTGTGTGTGTGTGTGTGTGTGTGTGTGCGTGTGTGTGCGTGCGTGCACGTACGTGGTGAGCAGTGGTATACAGTGGTCAGCGGCCACGCGCCCCAACGAGCCGATGCTGGCCAGCTGGTCAGAGAACAGCTCCCGGTCGTCCTCCTGAAGCTCGTTAATCTCCTCCTCGTCATGGGACGACACGCCGTTCGCTGACTGGACAGACACACACGCACAGGGATAATGGGACGTTACGCACACACGCCATTTTGGAAAGAACTTGGGACGGCTGGGCTCAATTCCCTAATTCCTTCACCAATGATACTAATGAAGGGCCAAAGGCTCTGCGCTCAGTGGAGTGGGCGGGGTCTATGGGCTGGAAACCAGGCTACCAAGGCCATACGAAAGCAATGTCGCTGCTAATATACGTATGTGTTGACACCCAGCTGTCGACACATTGCGTTCCTGAGATTCCTCGTTGACGTAAGCTCAGCTGGTGGTGACTCGACTCATACTAACCACGAAACATTAAATATCAATGATTTATTTTTTTAAAGAACATAATTATGTCTTATCTCTTTAATTTTTTTCAGTAAATGTTGTGCGACGGGCAGCTGCAGCCACCCTGCCTACCCAGAAATGTAGTCTCTGAGTTGTTTGACTTGTTTCTAACGCGTTCCAAGCAGCACAGCCAGGTGTTCTGAGCCTTTGATTAGACAGCGGTCTGTTATGGACCTGATCAGTCTTTACACAGAAATAACACACAGCTGAATTCAGCAATTGACCAAGCAGGATCAAGCATTCAACCAAGACATGTAATACAATCTAATTACTGTCAGTTCATCACAAACCTAGACATTAAAGCCCAAACCACACTGGTAGAGACTCCTTGGGACAAAACCGTTTAAGGGTCAACCACACCAATGCAACTCAATGCAGCTCAATGAGTTGCATTGGTGTTGTTGACCTTAAAAACTGTCCCTTTGGTGTGGTTTGGGCTTAAGATCACAAAGAGCGAGAGAGGGAGAGAGAGAGAGAGAGAGAGAGAGAGTGTGTGTGTGTGTGTGTGTGTGTGTGTGTGTGTGTGTGTGTGTGTGTGTGTGTGTGTGTGTGTCAAAGTTATTATCGTTTAAGCATTTTTGATTCATTTCATTTTCAATGTCAATGTTTTAGTGTTTGTCTTTTATTGTATTTCATCTGAGGTACTTGTCTGGGACAAGAATCAAAATAGAAAAATAAATGTTGTAATAAAAAAACTCAATAAAACATAGCATTTAACCACATTCCACATGGCATAACTATTTTGGATGTCAATATAAGTTTCAAAACAATTCAAAACATAAAAGAAGAAATGACTCTCAGTGGGGATTTCTGTAGTCGCGTTTTCAGTCCGTCCCATTGGCCGTGGGGCTTAGTCTCCCATTGGCCGTGGGGCTTAGTCTCCCATTCGCTTAGAGGCCAGCCAATCATGACAATCACGCCACTACATCGCTACTAGACCACGTGACTAGACTAGAAAGTCCAATCATTGATCAGCTCTGCAAGCTGGTCAAAAGTAAAATGGCAGAAAGCTTTAGTTTAAAGGTTTTTATACAGTTAAAACTGGCACAGCAAAAACAAAATTCCAAGATGGATTTCACATCCACCCTGATTTTAGTTACAGTACATAGTTCTGCATGTGTGCATTCGCGTGTGTGTGTGTGTGTGTGTGTGTGTGTGTGTGTGTGTGTGTGTGTGTGTGTGTGTGTGTGCGTGCGTGCTCTCACCAGGTTGCGCGTGCCGTCGGGGGCAGCCAGGTGACACTGGATGTAGGAGTTGAACACCTGGACGGCTGGCTGGACGAAGCATCCTCGAGGGAAGTGCTCGTTGTCCTGGACGAGCGTCAGCCACGACTCCAGCAGCTTGTCGTAGGCCTCCATGTACACCATGTCGTCTTTGTCCAACTGGGAGGACGGAGGGACGGACAAGACAGACATTTAACTCAGTGGTTTTCAGCCAGTGGTCCTTGAGGGGCTTCCAGGTGGTCCCCCAGGTAAATGATGGAGAGTTGGTAACCAAATAGAACCTTATAGATGTTCAACTCTTGATAGCGCAAAATTAAACCAAATGTTATGCTCTCAGAGAGTTAAATTATTGTTAAACATCTGCATTACTTAATTTAAAAGAAGTCTACACAATTAGAGAATGTAGAAAAATTGTTATTTTGATCAACGTTCTCCTGTTGGGATTCGATGGTAATTCCGACAGAGCATTAGTCCGACATGCGGGAACAACGGTCGGACTAGCGCTCGAACATGCGCTGCTCCCGTGCTTGCGGTCATGGTTAGGTTAGGGTTTGAGGTAGGTTGTCGGTCTAATGACTGTCCGACCAATAATAGTGTCGGAACTAAAGCCTGTACCCCTCCTGTAAATGGTACCACATGAATACAGCATGGAATTGTGGACGAAATCCTATTCAACGACAACAAAATATTCGTAAGTTTTGGGTCTGAGAGGCTGCATCTCAACAACCATGGCTCAAATGCCAAATAAATAAATGGGCCTTGATATGAGAAGGGTTGAAAACCACCGATTTAACTCTTTAAGACCTCAGGCCAATCTACAAATGCTTTCTAAACCAGTAGTTCTTCCAAATTTGTACTAATTTTGATTATTACAAAACACACTTGTACGTACCACTTCAGCACTATTAAAACTTTGGCTATTTGAAAATAGCCGATCTACAACCTCACAACACAAGCTTGTAGATCTGCTATTTTCAAAAGAATAGTATATTTAGATTACAATACTTCATTTTTTTCCCACCACTGGAAAAAGATGATGTAAGCTCGGAAGGGGAGGAAAATAGAAAGCTTTCATTTTTGTCTCAACTTGATTGTCTCTGCGGGAGGAAACTATAATAATAAATGTCATGCAGAAAGGCTCCAGGATTGATCTATTGCTGTGAGTCAACAGTGCTAACCCCCATTAACCACTTAACCCATTTAGACCTACAAAATGTTTTCGAAATCCTCACAGTTTTCTGAAAATGTGTTTCCATATCAGTGGTGCTCAAACTATTTCATGTCAAGGACCCCAAAAATGATATGGAATTGGCCGTCATCGGACAATGCACAATTCTATGTAAAACGCTTTTGATAATTCTGGTCCCGCCAGCGGTGTTAGTCAGGGAGCCAGGCACCCAACATTTGAGAGGACCTGTGATGTCATGACATACTTTTTATTTGTGTTTTTTTCTATTCATTTGGTCATTAAGGTCCACAGAATGAGAGGCCTGCTCTGCCGGAAACATGGCGAAAAGAAGTTATGGCCGTTTTGGTATACCACACCATAGACAAACTACATAAGGTAAACTTTTCCAAATTTCATCTTGCTTTAAGTAGCATGTGACATGTCAAACTAGGGGGTTTTCATGATTCTGAATCCATTCCAAGTGGCTATGGCCGAATTTAGGCCAAGGAGTGTTTTTCGTGCAAAACCAACAACAAAAGTTTGCCTTATATTGGTTGTCTATGGTGTGGTATACAAAAATGGCCATAACTTTTTTCGCTGTGTTTTCTGAGCAGACCTCTCATTCTGCAAGCCTTAATGACTAAGTGAATAGAAAAAACACAAATAAAAAGTATGTCATGACATCACAGGTTAATCTCTATTCCTTGAGTGTTTGGGCCTGTGGCTCCCCGGCTATGTAGGAATGGGTAAATTATTCACCCATTCATACACCGATGGCGGAGGAAACCATGCAAGGCACCAACTTGCACATCGGGCTATCAATACTAGATTAAGACTAATTCAGTATAATTGGATAATGAGAACTTATATAACCCCGGAGAAAGTAAATAAATTTGATCCAAACATTCCTGATTTATGTTACTAGAATTTCGCCGGCCTTCGGCCGGCGAATCCTAGTTACATTGCAGCACAATATGGGAAGAAAGAAATTGCGAGTTGACAGACTCCACTTCATGTTTCAGCTGTGTTTTTAAACTCAGTAGTGTGCCCTGCACATGTAGTAACGGATGGGTTATAAATTATTATAATAACAGAAAGTGTTTTTTATTTCTCATAAATACGCAAACATGGTGAAACAACTACAGTCACAGAGAGCAGTGGCAAGGTAGCTGCTGCCTGCTAACGATGCAAACAACAGCCTTGCCTGTCGTGTGTGTGTGTGTGTGGGGGGGGGGGGATAGCACTAATTTTCGACATTTTACTGTGTCATAAATATTTACATCTGTAGCCTATATTGTGATTACATTTGACCGTACATTTGACTCTTGTGTTATATTCTTGTGAAATATTCAGTAAAGTATTGTGGTGAAATATTCACCCCAAGTTGATAAGATATGCAGAGAATATAATACCAAGAAGCCCCAGTTTGAAATGCATTAGGCCACAGACCCCCATTTGATACCATTTGCTCTCTGGGAAAATCAGGGTCCATTTGGTTCCATTTGTATGCTCTTGGAGTATGATGACTGTGCTAACAGTATTATCATAAAATATGTCTCAGTTTGAAGATTAAAAAAAAACATATTTCATATGTGTGAGCTTGTAAAGTAGAACGTTCAACCTAGAGACAGTGTTGCCAAGTCTGATCATTATAAGCTACTTTGGACTTGTTTATCTATTGGTAGTCCTTGACATGGAAATGTTTGAGTTCCACTGCTCTGAAACAACATTAGACAACAAAGTGTGACAGTCAACACTATAATTGATTATTTTAAGACTAATTTCCGGACCATTTCTGATTTACCTACTTTGAACTGGCCTATTAACATTTTTATAGACCTGGTTGCTTGTTTCACTCTCACATCCACGATATGTGGCAACCCTGGTCCCTGGTTTGTTTTGGTTTGGTTTGCGTGTGGATGTTGTTTTGTGTTGCTTTAGCATCTTTAGCACAGTAGCTATCACAGGGTGCAGCAGCTGCTGCTGTCCTGAAAACGCAAGTTTCTGTCCCAGAAGCTCACGTTAGGTCTGCGCACACTGTACGTTGCTATGGCAAGCTGTCATCAAATGCTGCTAACGTTGTGGTCAGCACTGTTAGCATGTGTGCTATCAGGCAAAAGCTGAGATAGATATAAAACTACTGGCCAAAATGTCATACAAAACACAACACCTGAAATCGGAATGTGATTGTGACCTACAGACCATCATGATTTGCTTGCTGGACCTATAATTAATTTATTTGCATTAAATTGCCACTCGCCTTAGCCTGCATGCCTATTCCTGTGTGTCTGTGTGTGTGTGTGTGTGTGTGTGTGTATGTGTGTGTGTGTGCGCGTGTGCGCAAGACAGACGTGCGTGTGTGTGCAGGCTGAGAGCTGGTGACTGTGATTGACGTGTGAGCTGGATAAATCAGTGAGAGTTGGAAAAAGCGCACGCAGAGCCAACTCGCAGGCAGTGCCTCAGGCCAGATGGCCGAGAATCGGCACAGGATTCTCTGGGTCACCAGTGTTGGTGTGACAGACACGGCTTCCACATTTAGCTTCATACTGGGTGAAAGTGGCGTTCCAAAAATTATTTTTCCCCTCGGAATTCTTATTCACAATGAGATGGAGTTGAGGTGTTTGTGTTTGCTTGCTGGAGCTATAATTAATGTATTTGCATTAAATTGCCACTCGCCCATATAAATAAAAAGCAAGATGGCTGCCGATTGCGAGCGGAGAGACAGAGAGTAGTGACGTGTGAGCCGGGGGCGGGCCTCTGACAACAGCATGAACACAGGGCAGTGTTGCCAGGTTTGCGAATTGTAAGCGAGTTGTAGTGTGTATAAGTAGCCTGGTTAAAAGGCCTTGTTTCTGCCCGTGTTGGGGCATGTGTTTCTGTAGACCAGTTTCTGTCCACCGCTTTTGGGCACGTGACCAACTTGACAAATGTTAAAATAGATAAATGTGGGGAACATAAAGGTACACTGTTCCACTGCTTATGGGAATGTGAGGAGATTAAAACATTCTGGAGGTCTGTGGTCCATTATGTCTCTCAGATTACATCAGGTCCAGTTCCTCTTTGTCCTAAATTATGTATACTCAGTATTTATCCATTAAATTGTACACTAAATAGTAAAGAAAAAATAATGACAGACCTTTGCCTGTTACAGGCCAGACGCTCAATTGCGCTATGTTGGAAGAATGTCAATGCCCCTACGATCGGCTTTTGGCTGAGGAATTTAACAACCAGTTTGGCACATGAGAAACTAACGTATGTAATTAGGAAGAAACCTGCGGTATTCTATAAGATATGGGAGAAGTTCTTGGACTTAAGCGAGGTGATATTGAAGAGGCTTTGGATGTATAGTGGTTAATTGGAGTAGTCAGCTGGGGGGTGGGGGTAGGGAACTGTGACAGACATTGTGCATTTGTTTGTTTAACTGTATGTAATGTGTTTTATTTTCGTTTTATTTTTCGTTTTTGTTATTATTATTTTTTTGTTCTGTATTTATTATTTCCTGATAAGATTTTATTTGTATTTGTGCTGCCATGGGGATGTGGGGGGGAAATATATGTCAATAATTGTTTTGAAATTACTTATTGTACTGTAAAGAAAATCAATAAAAAAATCAATAAACTTGCACATCAGGAACAATTAGGGGTTCACACTCTTGCTCAAGGACACTTTGACACTAACTCTGAGGAGCGCGGAATGGAACCGGGAACCTCACAGAACCTCACGTTTTTTCCCCATCGGCCAGTCAATCTAAGCTAAAAAGGGGTGTGGCCCAAAATAAATTGCAATAGTGATCGTTCAAGGTTTAGGGTCATCCAAATAACATTTTCAAGTAGTGTCATGTGACGTGTAAAACTAGGGGGGTTTTCATGATTCTGAATAGATTCCATGCAATTGGCTTGGCACGAAAAACACACCTTGGGCTAAAAACGGCCATAGCCATCATCACAAATGTGATGAGGTCATCACAATTGGGCACATTTGGCCACATTTCTTCGTGCAAAACTAATGCTTAGAATCATGAAAACCCCCTAGTTAGACACGTCACATGCTACTTAAAGCATAATGAAAATTAGAAAAATTGTTACCTCAACTTTCAGCAGCTGTCACAAAGTTTTCCCAAGGGAACAACATGACAGGTGATAGTAGACATCTTTATGAACACATTTGTGAACAATGCTAGTGGTAAGCATTGTTTTGCAGATTTTGCCACACATTTTTGCTAATTTATTTTCGGTTATTACTGAGCCACTGCCGCAACATCATTACTCACCACCTCCTCCAGGGCGGCGCTGCGACCGAAGGAGCAGGTGAGCAGCGTGAGGCAGTTGATGAAGGAGGTGAACAGCTCGCTGGGCAGAGCGGTGAGGACGCTGCGAGGGAACATGGTGATCATGTTGGAGATGATATTGGAGATGCCCACCGCTTCAGAGTCCTCCATCTCAATCCTGCACGGCAACAGAGGAGGAGGAGGAGAACGTAAGGCAGGGACATTTAGGGACGCTCCCCCATCAGGGTTCTCTAGCAGCCTTAATTAACCTTGGAATTAAAATCAATTAAAATAGATTTAACATGACCTCAAGTTTAGAGGACTTCCACCGGCGCTCCGTGCTTCTACAAAATGTGTCGGAGACAAACGAATGTCCTCATTTAACCATGGAGCTTTGTTTAAAGTGCGGACAGTGCAAGATTTGTAGATCGGCTATTTGAATTTCCGATACTCCAACGTGCTTCCATAGAAGAGACACGTTGGCTCCTGGAATGGAATGGAATCCAAATGACTGAAATCGGCCGTGGCAACCGAGGATAACTTTAATCCACGGGAATTAGGTTTCCACTGGCCGTGTTTTATTATGTTCTAATGGAGTGCTTTTTACAGGCCATTTCTGTTTTATTGGACATTACAGTGGAGACAGGCCTCGCACGGTTCACGACCAGGGCTTTATGCCGTGGGGGAATCACTCACAGTCTGGTCTGGAAGCAAAGTGCGCAGTGAGGCAGTTCAAGGTTGACTCCATTATCTCTTTCAAGGATATCCAGTCAAGTGCAGTATAAAGAGGACATGAATAATACAGTGGAAGACACAACAGAAAGTGCAATGGACACAGTGTCCCGCTCGCAAGTCACACACACACACACACACACGTGCGTGCGCTACTGCGTACTCTCAGCATACAACTGACACGTGCACTTTCCACTCTCCAGGGTGAAGTTGAGGCTAGCTACAGTACCAGGGGTGAGTGTCCAACTCCGCCACTAATGATGAACAAGGGTTAGGAGACGAGCAGCCAATCGGACCAGTAAGTGGTCTCCTGTGGTCAGTATACCTCCGAGCGCTTTTCCACAGCCGGCCTTTTCAGCTGCAAAATAATGAAATATGAATGTCTTTTCCAAATAAAAGGATGGCAGGCGGTTCACCGTGCTTTATTATATGAGCATAAGACGGATCGCATGGAAAGCCGTGAGGGACAAATGAAAGGGGGAGAAACGTAGGAGCAAATGGTCTGCATTTCTACAGCGCACTAAATCCAAAGATAGGCCTGTCGCAAATTTGCAAATTATTACATAATCGCCTAATTGGAATTATTTGAGAATTGTTGTGGCATAATCGTCAATCGTTTCCATGTTGGAGAAAGTCCATACACGTTTTCTTTTCTCCATTTCTGCTAAGCAGCAAGCTATATACAGTATGCTTAGATGATTTATATTTATATTAGGATACATTTGCGAAACTGTAAAGACACAAAACAGAAGTATGGAGGAGGCCTCACTTCCACTATATTGCTTACTCAAGTCATGATAGAACTTCCGTTGGTCCAGAGACTGCATGACGGTAAGTGTTTGAGAATTGCGAGAGGCAACAGTCTGGCCACGCGAGACTAGGAAGGAGCCGCTTTCGGTCCTCTCTACACTCCGTTAGGAAGGAGCCACATGTTCAGCTTCAGCTTGCTGCACTAGCTAGCCATGGCTTCCTCAGCTAACCCCTATCAGATGGGTTTAAATTGCAAGCAGAGCCGTTCAATCAGGGCAGATTGAGGGCCGTTCCTGCCCTGCGTGGCTTTCCGATGATGCAACTGGAAAAAAGCTCCAGGAATAGGTGATTACAGAGAGAGGGGGGGGGGGAGCAGCAAGTGGGGGATATGATAGAAAGACCCCATACACACTTCACATTCGTAGTCACAGGGTTCAAAGCTGTCTTTGTGTGTTATTTATTAGAGCTATTTATTCCCCCCTCCCCCTCCACACACACACACCCCTCATGCTTATGTCACACTCGTGCAAATAACATATGGTACCCTCATTAGACGCTTAGCTCCGTTAACCACATGAACCCAAGCATCCGCTATTCTAGGACGCTTGTCTCATGTTTTTATTCTGTGATAATAGGCGAATATTCCGTGAGAATAAGCAAAACATTCTGTGAAAACAGTCATTTGGTGTAGAGGTTAAAATAAAGAAAAGAAAAGAACCACCTCGGACATCCTTGAATTGAGAAAGCCATTCCTGTGTTTGGACTTTGGACTAATACATGTGTTATTAAGCTGAAGCTCTCATACATTGTCAGTATTATCGGCAATACTACAAAATATATAAACAAGGCAGCTAGAATGGTCTTAAGATGGGTATGAAATAGACACGGGTGAACTGCATAACAGAATGGGATGGCCCACAGCACTTGAATGCATAAGAAAACAGTCTCTTGCATTGATTTCTAAAAAACCCAGTAAACATAAAGAATAAAATAACATTAGTTCGAGAGAAACATCAGGTCAACACAAGATCAAGACACAAAGATATTTATTTAAGCTTTGTTTTTTAGTTCTAGTTTCTGTGTTGGTATGCGGTCAGGTTTTCAGCTGGCTCAGGGAAGAGGACGACCCTGCCATGCATAGTCCACCATAGATAGGTGAATGAACTGTATCTGTCTGTGGGCAGGCATATGCTGTGCCTGTGTGTGTGTGCGGCTGTATGAGTTGAGGATTAGAGGTATAGGTATTTTTATTACGCTGTAACATTTGACTCACTGCTGTCGTTTAGCATCAGTGCAATTTGAAATGTATTTTTGAAATGAAATGTACTATTTTGTAATGTTAATATAATGTATTTTGTTATGTTTTAAATTTTAATTTATTTCTGGACTCTTGGAAGATTAGCCGAACGGCTAAAAGAGATCCAAATAAAAATCTAAAATCAAATAGCAGCCTAGCTAAAACTGCATCCACTTTATTTGTTTTATTCGGCTCGGTATACCGAATGCCGTGAAATTGTTAAGCTAATCGAGGAATTTAAAGCAACAGCGTCGCTCGAAGCGAAACTAGACAACAACACCCAGATAACGATCTCTGAGCGTGGACATGGTCTGATTTCTTGGGAAGGACTGGAGCAGTGGACGCTATTAATACAGCAGCCGGGGAGCAGTTATAGGGCCTGGGTGCTGTGCTTTGCACGAGAACACGTCGTCACATAGACTGGGTGGAAACAGCACCCGGGGGAGCCATTACGGGTAGGCATGTAACGATATATTGTATATTGATATATATCGATATTAATCCTGACGATATGAATCGAATTTCAAAAGGGGGTGATGTGAAATGTGAGCTTTAGTCATATTCCATCATATTCAAATGCTTTTGGAGAGAAATGATAGTCACTTTCAGTAGTAGAGCACTGTAGAGGGGAGCTGTGTGTCTGTGACTGTGCCCAGGTGATGATGGTCATTAATGCTCATCAAGGAAGGCAATTATGTTTCTGCACTGTCAAAAGTAATGCTACTTATTTTGCAATGTAGTTAAATAAAAAAAATCATTTTTCTTTAAAATATATATTTTTTTTTATATCGTGAAAATTCGCATCGTGAACCTCATATCGTGATACGAAACGTATCGTGAGTTGAGTTGAGTGAATCGTTACATGCCTAGTTACGGCTGCTTTGCTTTGCACAAGGACACGTCGTCACATAGACTGGGTGGAATGGAGGGGCAAACCGCCCACATTCTGATTCCCAGATGAGCCTCTCTACCCACTAAAACGAATGAATTATAAAACAGTGGAGTACAGACTCAACAAGAAAAGATTGACAAAACTTGTCATGGACCAAGGAATGTCTTTGGACTATCTACTCCCTTGTTGAGTCTCTCGTTGGCTCCGATCACGAAAACCTTGAGATCCTACTGGGAAAGACAACGGGAAAAAAAAGAATAACGCTTTTTGTCCACGTTATAAAATCCAGCAGCTGACTCTGACAGCACACTTCTGACACTGATCATGCTGAAGATGAGTCAGATATTCATCCTTTGACCCTCGACCGTAACCCTCTTCCACACCAAGTCCACAGGTCAAACCACGAGGCCCAGTGAGCCCTCCACCAAGTCCACACGTCAAGGTCTGACACGCTGACCTTTAACCTCTACCCCCTGGTTGCTTAAAATGATCTAATCATAGGAACTCTGGTCGCTTAAAATAAATAATCTAATCATATGAACTCTGATCGCTTAAAATTATCTAATCATATGGAAACGGTGTGTCTCTGGATAATGTGTATATATGTTTCAGCCAATTGACTTCCATTATAAAAGTTTAGTTTAATTAATTAATTAAAAAAGCTAAATATTTACAAATAATATCGAACGTGTGGAAACTGAAGGCATGGAGTTACTTCTCAGGCCTACTGACAGCGTGCACAAAAAGATCATCACACACACACACACACACACACACACACACACACACACACACCACAGTACAGTACAGTACAGTACAGTATGAAAGGACTGGCAGACACCGACCCGTTGATCATGTTGAGCAGACCCTCCACCAGGTGTGCCAGGTAGGAGATCTGGGCGCTCTCGTCGGGGAAGATGGGGCCGTGCATGGAGGCCAGCTGGGCCAGGCACTGCAAGGAATCCTGGGCCATGTCGGAGTCCTCACGGATCTTCCTGTGCACCTGGAACACATCAAGGAGACGACGTCAAATTGTATGCCTTTGTCTTTTTTTTCTTTTTAGTTTTCACTTTTCTTTTCATCTACTGAGTAGCTTCTATTTTTTTATATCTATACATTTTATATACCGGTATTTGCCCAAAGTACACCATAAAATCTGTCAATCAGGAACAAAAAAATAATAAATAAAATAAAGCATGGAGAGATGTGTACATAATTTTTTTTTTTTTTTTTTAAACATATGTTTATTCATTTTCTTTATATTACAGAAATATTTTCAACAATTGACATATATTTTCCCCCCCACATCCCTCTGGCAGCACAAATACAAACAAAATCTTAAAACGAAATGAATTGACAATAATAAATACAAAACAAAAATAAATAAATAATGACAACACAAAAAATAAAACGAAAATAAAACACATTACATACAGTTAAACAGATTCACAATGTCCATCACAGTTCCCTACCCCCACCCCCCAGCTGACTACTCAGATAACCACTATACATCCAAAGCCTCTTCAATATCACCTCGCCTAATGAAGTTCAAGAAATTCTCCCATATCTTATAGAATACCTCAGGTTTCTTCCTAATTGCATAAGTTAGTTTTTCATGTGCCAAACTGGTTGTTAAATTCCTCAGCCAAAAGCCGATCGTAGGGGCATTGACATTGATGTGTACATAAATTAAAGTACAATACAATATAATATTCATAGGGAGACATAAGGGAGTATTTGCAACTGTGAACAGTAATTAAATAAAACAGAACAAAAAAAAGAGAGACATGAGTAAGACATCATTCAATCCTTGCCTTAAGGCCTATTTTATACTTTGTCTTATGACTGATCTACAAGCTCAAAGCCAGCTTGAAACTAAGGGCCCTATCTAAAACTTCTTTGCCATGTTTTACTATTTTGAAAAACATTTTAAATAGCGAATCTACTACGTAGCTCACACAACATGTCGATAGATCAGCTAGTTGAACTATTTAAAATCAGACCCGTCTGAACCGAGTGGTGCTGTACTGTACTCATGCTGTACAAGCTCTCCTCCCTGGCCTCTGTGTGTGTGTGTGTGTGTGTGTGTGTGTGTGTGTGTGTGTGTGTGTGTGTGTGTGTGTGTGTGTGTGTGTGACGCTACAGTGACAACAGTGATACTGGGTGTTCAACAAACGCCATTTCCGTACTCAGACATACAGACGGTACTCGGACGGACACAGGGACAGACACACATTGTTGTCTATAGGAGTGGCTAGCACCAGTCAAAAATGTTTGAAAAACAATAAAATATGGCTAATACGTTTCTGGATGAAGGGGGCACACAAGAGTGTTTTACTGTGTAAGGACCAAGGGTCCAGGCGTCCTGACAGTATATTTAATCAAAGGTTCCATCGTGTACAGAATGATGACGGAGAAATACTAGGAAAAGGAAACCAGAGTGGAGGAGAAAAAGGTAAAGGGGCCTTTTTTTTAGACTTGGGATAAAAAAGGGAAAATATGCAAAATGCCACGGCGCATTTTTGCATTGTACAGTACATGCTCAAATATGGTCAGGATGGAGCAGTCTCATGCACGGTACAACCGCATGTGTTAGGGCGCCCCGCTGAACACAACAGGAACGCTATGGAATAGCCTACCAGGTGCGGACGCACGCACGCACACACACACACACACACACACACACACACACACCAAAGAACTCCACGTCCATTTTAAACGTGATTTATATTTCATCCTAAGATGGCGTTGCAGGACGAAAATAATCTATACTAACTATACGCTCCTAAAATTGCACATCTATAATAAGCTCACACCGCGTTGTGAGCTTATAGATCTGGGATTTTCGCTTCACACCGCCGTCGTAGTATGGGGCACAAATTATAGGCATTGGGGTTCCGCTGGCGACATGAAGTCACCTCAGTCTGGATAATCATTACCTGGTAACTTCTGTACAGCGTTTCCCAGGGCCGTTCAATCTGTGAGAAGCCCCAACGACACGAGTGTCCAAGCCAGACAGACGGTGATATCATGAATTGTGCACTGTAAAAGAATCTTTGTTTCGTGGCCCAAACTATAAAAATAAAAAACCTCCCTAAACTCCCTCCCGTCAGCCTTGGACAGATTGATCAACGCCTGCTCCCCCGATGTGAGCCGAGGACTGAACTGAGTTCTCCACAGGCCCCGCTGTGCATAACGCACGCCACGGTGCCCGATGCCAAAGATGTCACTCGCCGATTCCAATCAGCGCCCGGAGAGTAAATCAATCCGTCAAACGAGACACGTGACCGGGTCTCATCTCGGCTCTGAGGCCGGCGGTTCACCCTCAGAGCTGGTTAGGCTGTCCATCTTGAAGCTGTCATTCTCGGACAACACGCGAGGCGTGTTTGATTGCTCGAACAGACACGCGCACAAACATTCTTCACACACACACACAGAACACACACGCACACACACACACACGCAGGGAGGCGTGCAGCCGGAGTACTAGCAGTCTTCAGTCGCCTCTCAGCAACATGTGTTTCCACTGACAGCGCTGCGCGCGCGCCTGGCTCCCAAACTCCCCTTTCCTTCTGTCAGCTGAGGCTCGCTTCATGCCTCTTCAAATCCTCTCTTTCTCCCACACCAAATTCTTACTCGCTCCCCCAACTCCGCCACACTACCACCACCACCACCCCTCTCTCTCTCTCTCTCTCCAGCTGGGGTGACCGCCGGCCGGGCTGATAGCCACCACGCCAGCGCTCTCGGATGCTAACGTAGTAGCGTAGCTGCTGCCTGCCGCGCTCCTTCACAGCTATAGCGGGAAGGAGGAGGAGGAGGAGAGCTGCCCCGGTCCAGAGGGTGAAGTCATCCTCTGAGAGACGACTCAGTGGAGAGAGAGGGGGGGGGTTACGGAGGGAGGGAAGACGGGAAGGAAAGGGAGAGGTAGAAAGCAAAGAAAGCAGGCGGCGGGAAGAAACAAATTAAAGAAAGATTGAGAGAGTGGGAGAGAGAGACAGAGAGAGGAAGGGGAGATGAGGTAGAGAGAGAGAGAGAGAGAGAGAGAGAGAGGGAGAAAACAGTGTGAGAGAAAGGAACGGAGGGAGGGAGGGAGGGAGGGAGGGCAAGGCCAACAGAGCAAGCACTGGTGCTCAGAGGAAGCAGCTGCAGCAGTGATGTGTACGATGCTAGCTATGCACACCGCCTGGAGACCGACTATAGTTAGGGATAGACGGCACACGGGGGGGGGGGGGGGGGGGGGGGGGGGGGCGGGAGGGGTAAGAGAATGGCGATGGCATTGGCAGACATACAGAGATACAACTGATTTATACTCCCCAGTGTGTCGCCGAAAATAGCCAATCTACAAGTGAAGTTTACAATGTTTACATTACATTCAGGTATTCTCACCTTTTCCAGAAAGGTGTTTGAGGGGCGCTAGCCCCTCCTATGCCCAGCTTTGTGTGTGTGTGTGTGTGTGTGTGTGTGTGTGTGTGTGTGTGTGTGTGTGTGTGTGTGTGTGTGTGTGTGTGTACCCCATAGAGATGATTTGATTGGCTGAGCTATGTGTGTACCCCATAGCGATCATTTTATTGGCTGATTCTGTGGTACACGCAGAATTGAGGATAAAAAGGTGAGGACAGAAAAGTGACGGATGTGATTGGCTTGAATGTGATGATGTCACTTCCCCCGCTGCCACCCTTAGATCTCCATATATGGAGCTGACCTGTTCTGACATTCCATAATGTTGATCTGACCTCATCAAACCCTGTACACTCAAGACACGCTCCATATATGGCCAGTACAGAATTAATTCCATATGTAGATCTGACCGACCCCCCATACCAAACGCCAGTGCTCGCCCAGCAGTCTGCCGTCAGCCAGGCGGATGCGTTCTCACTTCTCGCCCCCCCGGGTGGCAAAAGCTAATATGAGGATCCTAATAAACAATACACAATGGACTGTCACACTGTAATAATGTGTTGAGAGTTATGTAGAGGGGCTATTTACAGTACGTAAAACAACGCTCAAGCAGGTATAAATCGGGCTATGACAGCAAGAACAGTGGCTAAAGAAGGGCAACTACATGAGAGAGGAGAGAGATATGAGAACAGGGTTAATTTATTTTTATTTATTTACAATTTGTTCGATCGATTTTTATGTTGTATTTAATTGTTATAATCATTACTATATTATATTATATATTTTTTGTCAACGATGGTTGGTGCTGGGGTTTGGGGGTAGGATTTTAAAAAAATGAGGCAAGGGGAAAGCCACTGATTGCAGTTGGCAAAGAATTTGAATTATGTTTTGTGTGCATTTTCTTTGTATGCCTGTACCTGTGCCTTTCATCCAAAAATTTAATAAAAACGTAAAAAATAAATCAAAAAGAACAGGGTTACCGGAAAATGGAATATGCCCCCCCTCCTCCCACTAAAAACATGATCACCAGGTACTATGATTATACTAGGATGACGTTGTGTACGTGACGTGTGTACGGAAAGTGTTAAAATTATGTTTTTATGTGGCCACACCCACAAGTTCATTAAGTATACCTGGTTTTCGCCTCCACCCACCTGAACGTAAGCCTCGCCCACAGCTGTTGTTGTATGATAATGGGGGAGGCGTTAGGGTTATGATGTCACTAAAGTGGTGTATTTCGATTGGGCCTTTTGACTCAAAGGCTTTCAGCTTTCAGGAAGAAACCAAACATACACAGGGAAGACAAATTTGAATATCCTAACAAAACCTTGTGGACTATTAGAGTAATGTTAACTCCATAGACACATACAAAACAGGAAAAAGTTAAACTCTTTAGGTGAGACGAGTAAGAGACAGATCTATGGACTATGGGACAGTGAATTAGGGGCCTGGTGATGGCAGAGAGAATGTGTGAGAGAGATGGAGAGAAGGAGATGAGACTGAAACAATGAGAGAGACAGAATGCGATGGAGAGAATGAGGGACGATGGTGATCAGGAGACAAAGGGCTGTTGGCCATATTGGACAACTACATTATATTAAAAGGACAACTACACCAATTTTCAACCTATCGTTTAGTACGTCTGCTGATACATGAAATGACTTAATAACCTACCCAGAGACTATCCTAACCTATCCTGTCTGCATAAGTCGGAGACCGCCAATGGAAAGCAAAAACAATGGGAGAGGCGATCAGAGAGGCGATCACAGAGCCACAGAGCGAGGTTAGAGGGATCAGAGAGGCGATCACAGAGCCACAGAGAGAGGTTAGAGGGGACAGAGAAGGATGAATTAGAGACAAAGAATGAGAGGAGATGACAGAGAGAGGGGATATACAGTATATAATATATATATATATAGCCGGAGACAAAGCCTTGTGTCTGTGCTCCTTTGGGCTTTGGGCGTCTCCTCTTTCTGTTGTTTCAAATCAACACCGCGCTTCCCACTAATGCTGCGTAGTATAGGGATGGAGCTCCAAACCCCATACCCGAAAAACCCAATAACAAGCTTGAATTATCCTCTTTCTATCTGCAAAGTGTTTGTTTCATATAAAACTACTACTACTAGCGACTTCCTGTCAAGAAATACCTTGCAGGTGATTTATTCTCTAAGTGTCAAGAGTTTGGAAGCGCTCGTTATCAGTAAAGCAACCTCCTGATGCCTCCTGCATTATGTCACCCTGGGCAAGACCTACGCTGTAGAGGCTATCGTTTGTTTGGGGTGGAAGTTGCAGGATTTTAGCGGAAGTATCGCCCAAGGAAATGACGTTGATGCTTTACAAATCAGCTTTACATTCTCCGCGAATGAAACAAGTGTTGTGATTGGTCGGGAAAATATCGTATCCGGGGGAAATACATCTGACGGATGTTCCGGATTATGTTGTGACCACTAGGCTTTTCTTTTCGCAGATAAGTAAGCCTGGGACCGAGAGGGAGAGGCTAGCATTATTGTGCAAATTGAAAACAGGTGGTACGCATGGGCCATTGAGTGATACAACGGGTGATACAACGAGAACTTCCAAACTCCAAAACAATCACCTGCAATGAATTTCTTGACTTTGAAGAAGCTCATAACATGTCTACAGTGGATTTTTATGAAACAAAAACGTTACAGATTGAAAGAGGATAATCCAAGCTTTTCGTACAGCTGCAATGTTGGTGAGTTTGATGTTGTTTAACCCATTTTGGGCGGGAACCCCTTTTGGTGTTTTTATGTTATACTGGAGGATTTAGAAGATTTTTATTTTATTTTGAGGTCAGGACAAAATGGGTTAATACAATCAGGACTTTTCTGTTGATGAATGGGCTGTCTATGGGAC